>NW_027509212.1:0-277500 GCF_051911475.1 Siphateles boraxobius
ATTGGATAGAAGGGGCACTACAATGTTCTGTTCGTTCAACAACTAAAAATGACTGACTAAAAGATTGATTCTTCAAATTTAAGAATTGATATTCCTTCATGAAAATAAGAAATGAATAAAAATGAGAATTAGTTATTTTTACCCAGCCCTATTTTGAATCAATATTCATATGGATCACGCAAAATAAAAACGTGCAATGTGCTTCCGGGTTTCTCTTTGTGTTTTATGTATAAATTATGGATTTTATTATCATTTAAATTTTAAATTTTTGCTATGTACTGGTATTTTTGATACCTTGGCATTAAAAAAATTGAATAAAATAAAAAATAAGGTGGATATAGGACCTGCCCCTCCTGAAGAATACAGATTTTTTTCCATTTAAAGATAAAAGTGTTTGGAAAATGCTGAGGTTCTGTAGGTGATTGTCTACAAATGTTCCCTTTCGAGAGGTCTCTCTTATTGCGTAAGGCTAGCTCACGCTATGGGAAAACTACTTTTCTCCAGAATATTGAAGCCAAATTTTAAAACGTAGTGCAGCTGCACAGCAGACATAGATGAGCGACTAGCGTGGTCATTGGCTGTGCTGCGGCAACTGCACGAACCTATGGCGAGGCAGCTCAGATGCGAGAACCAATCAGGCTGCTTCACGCCAGAATGGGCGTGGCCTAAGCCTTCATAATGGCCCATTCAGCCAAGGTAGTCAGATTTTGTCTCCTTCAGCGAAATCACCACTTTGCTGATCTCTGGAAAAGAAGCCTTCGCCGCCGTCAAAAAGCCTTCAGCGGGATAAGCCTGGTCTTCACCGGACGCCGCCTTCAGCTCACTGTTCTGCTGTGCCATCCGGCACGCTATCTCCTTTTAAAACAATAGTGTGTTCGCCGTCGCGTCACACTTTTTCTAAAAGATCAATTTAACTGGATCTCCCCACCCTGCGGGCTCGACTGCCTGTTTTCGCTGACGACGACCCCGCTCTTCCCTCTCTCTCTCTCTCTCTCTCTCTCTCCCTTTGATCGAGCCACGCAAAAAGAAGTGACACTCACAAAGGATGCCAGAGCGGACGGACAGGAATCCTCGCTCTGTTTCGCGCGTCATGCAGAGCCCTCTCGAGCTCTCTGCATGACCCAGACGGACACTATGAGTGGGTTTTCGGCCTGGAACCAGCCACGCTGAAATCGCTGAAACTGTGAACTGTTTGGTACGAGGCTTTCGGTTCGGTAATCAGTACGCATTACAGACATTTTCACAAAGCGAGTCGGGCTTTTACAGTCGTTACTTCCTCGTTCCAAAAAAGCATGGCGGCCTCAGCCCATCCTAGACCTCTGGCATCTGAACAAAGCACTTATGATGCGACCGTTCAGGATGCTGAAAACCAAACAAATTCGTCCCTTTACAAGACATTTCTCAGATTCGCCAGGCTTACCAGTACACAGTACTACCGTTCGGCCTATCACTAGCGCCTCGTACTTTAACGAAGTGCATGTACACAGCACTTACCCCCCTGGGACAGCGGGGAGTGCGAGTGTTAAACTAGCTCGACGATTGGCTGGTTATAGCCCAATCAGAGGAATAATTGATAACTCACAGATCCTGGCTCCTCAGCCATATAGAAAGCCTAGGGCTCAGGATCAACATTTCCAAGAGCACACTGTCTCCCAGCCAGAGTATTTCTTTCCTGGGTACAGTGATAGACTCTGTTCAAATGAAATCGCGCCTCACATCAGAACGTGCGCTCACTATTCAGTGCCTGCGCGCCTCTCAAGAGATTTCAGAGGATGTTGGGTCTTATGGCCTCAGCATCATCAGTACTCCAGCTCGGACTAATGCACATACGCTGCTCTCCAGCGCTGGCTAAAACCCTGTGTACCAACTCACGCATGGCGATCTGACCACTTACAAATCAGAGCGAACCACAGGTGTATCAGAGCCCTGGCTCCCTGCAAAGCAGCCGACTGGTATCAGTCAGGAGTGAGTATGGGTGTGGTTACAAAGAGAAAGGTGATCTCGACAGATGCCCTTTACGAGGGCAGGTCCATCTCTGAACTATGGCAAGCCCGGAGAGGCGCCTACACATAAACTGTCTAGAGATGAGAGCAGTTGCTCTAGCGCTGCAAGCTTTTCTCCCATGCTTAAAAGGCCACTACGTCCTGGTCTGGACGGACAACATGGCAGTGGTGTCCTACATAAATCGCCAGGGTGGTCTCAGGTCAACCAACCTGCATGCCATAGCCAAGAACATCTTTTTATGGGCTCAGCACAACCTGCGCTCCCTAAGGGCGGTGCATGTGCCAGGCATTATGAACCAGGGTGTGGATATGTTATCCAGAGACAATGTTCCCCCAGGGGAATGATCTCTTCACCCACAGACGGTTCAGCTAATATGGAGCATCTTCGGTGAGGCAGAGGTCGACCTCTTCGCCTCAGAAGACAACGCTCATTGCCAAATATTTTTACTACTATTTTGCTACTGATAGCACCTCTCTGGAAGACCCAGTTATGGTTCTCCGAGCTGGCACAGCTGCTGGAAACAGCCCCATGGCCGATACCGCTGAGAAAAGGTCAAGTTTGTTTGCAAAATGCTGGATTTGTTTGCAAAATGCTGGATTTGTTTGTTTAATTATGGAACAATATTAACTCCATACACATTTTTATTCTAGGTTTAATTTCAGGTTTAATGTAGATTTTCAATTAGATTTCACACTTGTATTAACTATAGCAGCCAAACATGAGCTGTATTTACAGTCATTAATCTCATTCTTCACATCCACTTTACAGAAACACAAAGTCAGTCAAACAAAACACGCTGTAAGATGTGTCTTCATGACCAAATATACAAACCAGGAATAATTTTACCTCAAACATGGATCACAGATTTTATCAGATCTCAGATTTCACCCATCTGGTATGACTATCGTTCAGAGGTGTTTGTGATGCTTGATGAAGCAGAAAAAGAAAAAAATATTTATTTCTTGCTTGTTTTATCATTTGCTTATGTTTTATCATTTAATCATTTAGATCTGAAATACAATTTAATCAAACTTAATCTCATTATTATAATGTTGATGTGTTTACCAATTATTATCATTTGAAATGTAGGCCTGTGTTTTAATGCTTTTCTTTTATTCATCTTTATGCCTCAAAATGTAGCTGATTGACTTAAGCTGAACTTTTGTACTTGGTGTTTAGATGAGGGCAAAAGTCTGTAAGTTTCTGTTAGATGTTTGCATGTCACAAATACTTGAATGTCTCAGAATAAAGTGACAAACGAATGTTATCTTTGCCGAACATCTTGCAGAAGAGACATGTTGTGCAGTAGTTCTCTATTGTGTATTGTATTAAGATAAACAACTTTCTGACACATTTGGGGTACGAGACAATGTGTGAACGTTTTTTAGCCATGTGCTGATAAGCATCTGCATAAGAGAAATAATATTTGCTGTGCTGGTCAATGTTTGGACTCATTCCTTGCTTCTTTCAACCTGTTCTTTTCGAAGAGAGATCTCTCAACCAACTTGAATTATCTTTAGGCAAATAATATTATACCTTGTGTGTTAGCTAATTATATTTTACTTAGAAATATTAAAAGTAGGCTAATTTTAACTGTTAAAATGTTTCTTTATTAAATTTTTAATCCTGATGACAGATTAATTAATTTTACTCTTCATTTATTATTTGATTGTCTGCTGTTAAAAAATAAAATTTGACTTGATCATGTGAAAACCTCTTTTCCACGAGATATTGAAGCCAAAAATTATCCTTTAATTTTGATTAATGTAAAACGCTGTGCGGCAGCGTGCAGACATAGGCAAGACGGCTTGCGCGCCTATTGGCTGCCCTGCGGCAACAGCAGCAAGCCTATCGAGAGAGGCCCTGCGTGACGTGACATCCAATGGGGGTGCTTCGCGCCCATTTCGTCGCGTCCCGCCAGAATAGGCGTGGCCTTGGCCTATAAATACGCTCGACAGGCTGATACAAACTGGTTTTCATCGCTGAAGCGAACCAGCGCTGTTGTATGCACGGCAAGATACGCAGTACTCGTTCCCTCTCTAGAGAGAACCGAGGTTACGTTAGTAACCGAGTACGTTCTCTTACGAGAGTATCTCTCGTACTGCGTAATATCTTACGCTATGGGGAACACAATGTAAGACGCCGTGCGTACTGGGATCCGACACCAAAGTCCCAAGGGCAGTAGCCCGGGGCTCATATAGTGCATAATCACCGTAGACTCACAGAGAGTCGGAGAAGAGAGGCTACCAGCATCATTCCTCATGAAATAGCATCCCATAGGAGCTAGTTATGTCAACAGTATATCCCGCAGACAGGGTGAACGCGTTCAGCCTGAACTGGGCAAAAGTAAGGGCTATTCAACACCCATGGAGCTGTTCCATCGATCAGTGAGCGATACTCAATCAAAACTCAGCATTCTGCGCCTGCGCAGCGGGACAGATAGTACTGAATTCTAGACCGACAGCAGCTTGGCCTGTAAGGTCGGGAACCTCTAGGTTATAGAACTTTATAAATGTAGACGGCGAGGCCCAGCCCGCCGCCATACAGATATCATGCAAGGAAATCCCACTAGACCACGCCCACGACGAGGCCACGCCTCTCGTGGAGTGCGCTCTGACACCCAAAGGACACTGCAGGCCCTTAGAAGTGTAAGCCAGCGCTATGGCATCGACTATCCATCTGGATAGGCTCTGTTTTGATGTGGCCAGTCCCTTGGAGTGTCCGCCAAACAAAACAAAGAGCTGCTCGGTCTGCCTGAAGACAGACGAGCGGGACACATAAGCTCTCAGCGCCCTGACGGGGCAAAGGAGATTAGCATCCGCCTCCTCATTGTTCACCGGGAGGGCGCACAGGGAAATAACCTGGGCCCTGAACGGTGTGTTGAGGGATTTTGGCACATACCCGTGCCTTGGTTTGAGTATGACTTTTGAGTCATTAGGCCCAAACTCCATACAGGACGCGCTTACTGAAAGCGCTTGTAAGTCCCCCACGCGCTTTATTCAGCAGGAGCCACAAGAAATACAATTTTGAAAGACAGGTGCTTCATGTCTGACAAATGGATTGGCTCGAATGGGGCACCTTTCAGGGCTTCCAGAACCGTAGAAAGGTCCCACATAGGGACTGAGGGAGGTCTGGAAGGACTCAGCCTCCGAGCTCCCCTGAGGAATCGCACAACGAGGTCGTTTTTCCCCAGTGACTGGCCAGACGTCGGTTTTGCAAACGCCGTTATGGCCGCCACGTATACTTTGAGCGTGGACGGGGTTCTACCCTTATCCAGCAGCTCCTGAAGGAAGGAGAGCACTTCCGTAACCCCGCAGTCTACGGATGAAAAGCCCTGAGCTTGACACCAGGTAGAGAACACTTACCATTTCGAGGAGTAGAGCCGTCTAGTAGACGGGGCCCTAGCCTGCGTGATCGTGTTTAACACTCCCTCCGGGAGGTTAGCGGGTACCCGTTGATGGCCCACATATGTAGGGACCATAACTCCGGGCGAGGATGCCAAATCGAGCCCTTTGCCTGAGAGAGGAGGTCTCTCCTCACCGGTATCGGCCACGGGGCAGTGCTGGTCAGCTGCATCAGGACTGGGAACCAGGTTTGGTTCGTCCATAGCGGAGCCACGAGCAGCACTGGGCATCCATTTTCCCTGATTCGTTCCAGCACTTGAGGCAGGAGCGAGACGGGGGGAAAAGCATAGAGTGGGCGTCGGGGCCATACGTGGGCCAGCGCATCCCTGCTCTTAGAGAAAAAGTTCGGACAGTGAGCGTTTTCCTGGGACGCGAACAGGTCCACCTGCGCTCTGCCGAATGTCTCCCACAGCAGTTGGATCGCCTGCGGGTGCAGCGACCATTCCCCTGCTGGGACATTGTTTCTGGACAGTCTGTCTGGTCCCAGATTCAGGTGACCAGGCACATGCGCTGCTTTCAGTGAAAGCAGGTTGTGCTGAGCCCAGTCCAGGAAGCGTTTCGTCAGCCTGTAAAGGCTTCGGGACCTGACGCCGCCCTGGTGATTTATGTACGCCACCACTGACATGTTGTCCGACCGGACTAAGACGTGGCGGCCTTTTATCTGGGGACAAAAGCGCCTTAGCGCGTTGTCTACTGCCAGCATTTCTAGACAGTTTATGTGTAGGACCTTCTCCCGTTCTGACCACTGGCCAAAGAACGGTCTGCCCTCGAGCAGCGCTCCCCATCCCGAGGTGGAGGCGTCCGTGGACACCACCATCACACTCGAGGGAGTCCCCAGACTCACGCCTGACCAGTCAGCTTTTTTCCAGTCAGCTTCCAGTCAGGTACCAGTAAGCTTTTTGCCAAGGTTTCAGAGCCGAGACGCATTTCCTGTCGACCTTGAGGCGAAACAGACCAGCGGCCCAAGCCCCGGGCGGAACTCGTGCTTTCAGCCATAACTGCAGTGGGCGCATGCGAAGCAGGCCCAGCTGAAGTACTGAGGATGCTGAGGCCATGAGGCCCAGCATTTTCTGAAACCGTTTGAGCGGGACTATAGAGCCACGGCGGAAGGATTTCACGGCGCGCTGAATGTTCAGTCCTCGCTCCGGCGACAGACGTGCTGTCATAGACAGCAAGTCCATCACTGTTCCCAGAAAAGAGATTTTCTGGCTGGGAGACAGCGAACCCTTCTTCCAATTGACTGTGAGACCCAAATTCTCGAGATGCTCGAGTAAAACGGTCTTGTGTTCTATGAGCTCTGATCGTGATCGAGCTAGAATCAACCAGTCGTCCAAGTACTTCAAAATTCGCATGCCCTGAAGTCTCAGGGGTGCGAGAGCCGTGTCCATGCACTTCGTGAATATACGGGGTGCTGGGGACAGGCCGAACGGTAGGACTGTGTATTGATATGCCTGGCCCTCGAAGGCGAATCTCAAGAATCGCCTGTGACGTGACGCAATCTGTATTTGGAAATAGGCGTCTTTCAGATCTATTGACATGAACCAGTCTCCCTGGCGCACGTGCGCAAGGATTTTGCTGGTTGTCAGCATTTTGAACTTGCGTTTCAGAAGCGCTTTGTTCAATTGTCGCAGATCTAGAATGGGTCTGAGACCCCCGTCTTTTTTCGGTATCAGAAAATATCTGCTGTATACACCCCCTTCGCTCTGAGCCTGAGATAAAGGTTCTATGGCCCCTTTGCTCAGTAGTTTCGCTATTTCGGTTTGAAGTAGATGAGATACTTCGTTGTCCACCGTGGTTTCGACACGTGCCGTGCAACGGCGGGGACGTCGAGCGAACTGTAGCGAATAGCCTCTCTTTATAGTGTTCAACACCCATTCTGATACCCCGGGAAGCATTGCCCATGCATTCGCGTGGATAGCTAGAGGCAGAATGATATCCGGGCTCTGGCCGCGGCACAGCGGCGGCTGCAGAGCTTCGGTGTGCTGAGACATGAACACTGTGTTTAAAGTGTGCGAGGCGGGGGGCGCGCTGATCACGGCGGGCAGCCTGTTCGCACTCGCTTTCTCTATGACAAATTGTGGAGAGAGAACGAGCGGGACAAACCCCGTAGGGTTCAGCGTGTCTGTGAGTGAATGTGGGCGCGGGACAGCGGGCACATTTACTGCACTGAAAACACCGTCGGCTTGCGCTGACTGAATATGTGTTGGTTTCGTTTTTACAGAAACCGTGGGACACGCACTGTGTAGTGTTTGTGGGCACTGTGTCGTGGGCACATTCACTACGTTTGCACAATCGACATGAGTCGATTTTATTTGTGCTAGCCCTGAACTGTGGCGGGCTGTGTCTGCGTGTGGGAATGGGCACTGTGACGTGGGCATTCTTACAACACTCATAACACCATCGGCTATGGCCGGGACACCAGAAAATACACTCTTTATTGGATTTATCTGGGTCGCCGTAAAAATGGCGTTAATGTTCAGGCAAGCGGGCTGTGGTACCGGCTTGTTTACTGCGAAATACACTGGAACAGTCACATTGTTTGGAACTGAACGAGCAAGAGGTTTCGGTGGAGTCTGGCCGCGGCGAGACTTAAACACCGTGGGTCTTAGCTGACTGTATGTGTGTTGGTTTCGTTTTACAGAAAACGTGGCACATGCAGTGTGTAGTGTTTGTGGGCACTGGGTTGTGGGCACATTCACTACATTTAATGCACAATTGACATGAGTCGATTTCATATGTGCGAGCCCTGCACTGTGGCGGGCTGTGTTTGTGTGTAGAAATGAACACTGGGCTGTGGGCATTTTTATTACACTCATAACACCATCGGCTGTGGCCGGAATACCAGAAAATACATTGCTTATATGATTTTTCTGGGTCGCCGTGGAAACGGCATTTGTGTGCAGGCAAGCGGGCCATGATACCGGCTTGTTTACTGCAAAATACACTGGAACAGTCACATTTTCTTGGAACTGAACGAGCGAAAAGTATCAGTGCAAGTCTGGCCGCGGCAAGACTAAATTTTACTGCGAGAGCTGGGATCGAACACGGGTCTCCCGTGCGATGGCTGTAGGTTTCGCCACTGAGCCACAGGGGGAAATGACAACAGCTTAAAATAGCTCGAGCACATAATAGAGCGTCATCACAGTTTTGTGTGTGTTGGCGTTTGTTTGCAGGCGTGCGTGTTATACAACAGGCTCATTGCTGCAATATTGACATTTTCAGCCGCTCAAACTAAGAGGAGCTGAGAAATGTTTGAGAAATGGAGATTGGTCCGGCCTCGGCGGGACTAAAAATACACTCTTTCCTCATTTCGCCGGTGACGCATGCCCACGGGGGGCGGGGGCGGGGTAGCTTTCCTATAACGTAAAGAAAGCTAGCCGCGGTTTTGATGCTGGCCCGTTTCCCTGATGACTCGCGGGCAGAAGGGGGAGATCCACAGAGCTCGCCCAATCCTCACTGTCCAACGCGGGGATATAGCAGCTGGCCTCCTCTACAGATGCAGCTATCTCGTCGTCATTAATGGCGGAAGCGGCGGCGCGCGAACCGGCGAGCTTTCACGGCTGGAGAAGGATCGGGGACCCGCTGAGTACGGCGCTTTGCGGCGCGGCACTACAGCGGGCGGGAGTCTCACTCACCATGGCAATAGCTGGCCTCCTCTACCGATGCAGCTATCTTGTCGTCACTAATGGCGGAAGCGGCGGCGCGCGGCCGCCGCTGTCCGTCAGTGAGCGACTCGATTGAAGCTGGTGAAGCTGGCGGGCGAACCGGCGAGCTTTCACGGGCTGGAGAAGGCTCGAGGACCCGCTGAATACGGCGCTTTGCGGCGCGGCACTACAGCGGGCGGGAGTGCAGACTCGGAGAAAAAATGCCAGGCAAGTCCTCAGAGTCACCATGGCAATAGTTCCACAGGAACGAAGCGTCTTCAAAAAGCCGCTGCTCTTTTAGATAAGAGAGAGAGAGAGAGAGAGAGAGAGAGAGAGAGAGAGAGAGAGAGTGTGAGTCGCGACGGCGAACACACACTCTAGCAGTGAAAAAGGATATTAACGCCGGAAAGCGTAGCAGGTACGGCGGCTGAAGGCGGCGAGGTGAAGGCCAGCGGCTTCAGGCTTGAAGGCTCGTCCCGCAGAAGGCTTACTATCAGACGGCGCGGCTTCTCACTCCGGATCCAGCGATGCAGTAGTGCTTCGCTGAAGAGATGAAAATCAGTGTGTATCAGCCTGTCGAGCGTATTTATAGGCCAAGGCCACGCCTATTCTGGCGGGACGCGACGAAATGGGCGCGAAGCACCCGTATTGGATGTCACCTCACGCAGGGCCTCTCTCGATAGGCTTGCTGCTGTTGCCGCAGGGCAGCCAATAGGCGCGCAAGCCGTCTTGCCTATGTCTGCACGCTGCCGCACAGCGTTTTACATTCATCAAAATTAAAGGATAATTTTTGGCTTCAATATCTCGTGGAAAAGAGGTTTTCCCCATAGCGTAAGATATTACACAGTACGAGAGATACTCTCGTAAGAGAACATCCAAACGCCCCATTTATCCAAGATAGGATATTTGATTTAAATGATTAAATATTAAATTGTACAGGAATGAAAGAGCCACATCTAATTGAATTCCAGGTAGTTCAATCTTAACTTCGTGGAAATCTATTCTGGGCCCAGTTTTTCAAAAAATTGAATCTGGATCAAATTGATCTGGATTTAGTAATTCTTTTTTTTGCGATCCGTGATCACGTAATCCAGCTTACTTTTGAGCCAGTTTTTCAAAGCAACATCGGATTGGATCAATCTGATCCGGATAGGAACTTTCCAGGATCACCAAATCTGGATAACCAGTGCTCAAACCGGATAGGAAATCACAATGTAGAACTATAGATATGTAAAGAGCAACAAGTAGACAAACCAAGAAACAAACACTGTACATTGAGGATATTTAACAAGTTTCAAATATAGATGTATTGAATTAAAAAAAAAATACTTAATGTCAAATACTCCACAATAATTTCATAATAATTCCCTTGCCTGTATTGTCCTGCACAACATCGCTACTAAGCGCAATGTCCCTCTCTGTGCTGACAATGATGCACCTGAGCCCCTTGGAGACCCTAACCAACCTCCTGCATTCTGCCAGAACCAGCAAACAGGACGTGCAACAAGGGACGCAATAGTTAGACACTATTTCTGATTTGGATTTGTTTTGGATTTCAAAAATCAGTGATTGCCATTCTTTGCATTTTTTTTTTTGGTTATTCTGTAATCATTGCATGCATCGCTAATAAATATTCTAAAAACAAAAATATTTTCGATTGTGATGAATATATATATATATCAACTAGTGACAGAATAAAATGTATTGTTTTTGGTCAATTTTGACAGCTGTTTGGGGGATTATTTTATGAGGCCAAACTCTTTCCACTTTGCTGTAGGCCTATACTGAAAGGCTGAATACGTTAAAGCCTACCTAATCACTGTAGCCTGACGGATGAACAAATAAAATTAAAACCTTATGAATAAATATAGGATATCTTGTAAGATACTGCATGATCCAAATATAGTAGCCTATTATTTGATACATTTTTAAAGTTTTCATTACATTTTGGGCATGAAATCCACGGTGAATCCACCCTTCTGATGGGATCAGTTTAATCCAGATTTTTTGGATCAAAGTGATCCAAATCCTATAAAAAAGTTCTGAAAACCCAAACTAAAGGTTTGATCCAACATGATCTAATCCGATTATGTAATCCGTTTTTTCTTTTGAAAAACCCATTTTCAACATTTGATCCAATCCGTTATCCAAAATCCTAGTGGATTACTTTTGAAAAACTGGGCCCTGATGGGATAACTTTTGAAAAATGTAATCCAACAGCGAAGCGAATTCAATTCTAGCGCGAGAGCACAGAGACGTTCGCGAGTGCACGCAATATCTGAGTGAGAAGAAAGCGGTTCATAAGACACCACGCGTCCAGCAGGGATGGGCAATGTCTGTCCTGGAGGGCTACTGTCCTGCAGAGTTTTAAAAAACTACACCTTCCTGTAGAGCCTGTGTTTCAGAGTTGGCAACCCTGTGATTAATTACCGGGGCTCCGCCCTAAAGACGTCCAGATTGCCGGTGAGAGCTAAATCAACCTGTTCTGAATTATTAAGAGCGTTTAAATAACGCTGGCATCAGTGCAGTTGATCTGGAGTTAACCCTCAAACCATGTTCACATTACAGTCCTTAATACCGTGTTCGTGGACAAATGTGGGCACAGAGGTCTCAGGTGTGATCCAATTTTTTATTTATTATAAATGTTATATCACTGTCTTCGATACAATTTTATCTATCAATGTATGGTGTTTTTTTATTTTTGGGGTATTTTTAAATTTATTTACCTCTGAAAGTACCATATTTTCTATGTAAATTATGCTTATTTTTATGTTATATTTAATATTTATTTAACTACATTAAAATATCATTCCACTAAGTTCAGAGAGCTAAAACCTAAAGATAAAGTGACTTTGGTTCCATCTGGTGTCTTATATTGGTATTAAATTAACAAAAAAGCAGTAATATCAATAGCCACTAGATGGCTGTAGTTCTCAATGGCTGCATATAGGCTTAACTCTATAAACCACTGTTATGACGAATTTAACCTCTTAAGTTTTTGACTTTATCACAAGTTAAAATTGTAATTTAAAAAAATATATATCTGTGTTAGGTGAGACTATACAAAGATGCCAAAATATGCTTAGATAAATATGACCATGCTAGAAGGAAAAGACAAAGTAGTAGATCATTTATCATTTATTTCAAACAAAAAACATCAAATTTCAATAACTAATTGCAACCAAACGGGTAAGAATATACATAACAATAACTAAATAAATGTTAGCTAAGAATAAACAGGTAAGAACAAGCAAACAGGTAAGAACAAACAATAATAGTTATTTACATAATTTACATGCACTTGTGGCAGCAGGTAATTGTAACCGAATGTTCTTTGCAGATATATTCTTTGCATTTTCCACATACAATGCTGGGTTTTTTTCTGTTTGAAGTACAGACATGGCACCTTTTTCTCTTGGTTGGGGTAGTTGCTGTGGATGTGGCAGGGATGTTTTCTGAGGAGGGTTGTCTGATCCGATTCAGCATCCTCAGAGAGGCCGCTCCACGGGGAACGCCCTTCCGTCTCTCAATCTGTGGGGACACCAGAGCCTTCCCGAGCTCTTCCAGAAAGATCCGCCTTCTGAAGGTCTTTCCTGCATTCCAGGCAGGATTGATTTCTGACCACAGGACGAAGGCGTTCAGGGCAGATACATCCAACATGTTGGAAAACACAACCATGGGCCAACGGTTGGATTTTCGCTTACAAGTGTAAGCAGCGACCATCTTGAATAATACACACAGGAAAAGAATAAAAATCAAACACTATACTGACAAAAGTACATTTACATTTATTCACTTAGCAATTCATACATTTGTTACCATTTATAAACCACAAGCAATTTGTCATAGGAAAATTAATAAACAAAGCAAAAAAAAAAAAAGTTAAATACCTGGTCAAGGCTGTCCACTCCACCCTTGGTTTTGTTGTAATCCAGGATTACATCTGGCTTCCTCTCTTCACCTGTGCTGACTGTTGCTTCCTTGTGAACTGTGCTCATCAAGAGCACATTTTTATTTTTTTTGGGACAGTAAGACACAAGTGTGTGTGTACTGGTAAATGCAAACACAGAAGAGAATTTCTCTCTGCCCCTTGTCTTCACCAGTGCAGATGGGAGCTCAGGCTTGTTTTTCCTCACTGTTCCCAGCATGCCTAGTTTCCTCTTCAGGAGCTCCTGGCCAAGGGCATACGATGTGAAGAAATTGTCACACGTGATGGTGTTCCCTTGGAGACCCGCTGACATGTCGAGGACAACGCGCTTTGCCAGGTTCTTTTCTCGCTGCCCATCAGCCGGCTTGCCAGTATAGATTTGCATATTGTATGCATAACTGGTTTTAGAATCACAGGCTGCCCAGATTTTGATTCCGTATCTAGCTGGTTTGCTTGGCATGTACTGCTTGAAGCGACAGCGTCCTCTGAAAGGTACTAGGCATTCATCTACTGTGACTTCTCGGCCTGGGTTGTACATTAGAGGCAGATGTTCGACCCATTTGTCCCAGATTTTCCGTATCGCAGCCAGTTTGTCATCTCTCCAACGGGCAGGTCTTGTGTCTCGGTTGTCAAACCGGATGACCCTTGTCATGATTTCAAAGGCTTGCAGAGACATTGTAGCACGAAAAATGGCTCTCCCTGTGTCTGCATTCCACAAGCTCAGTGTGGCCTCGTTGTGAGAACGATAAACACCGGCCAGCAATAGCAGACCAATGTAGGCCTGTAAGTCCACCCAGTCCACCTCTTTCCATGACTCCCTATACACTCTTTTCCCCTCTAAATTTGTCATGTCAATCAGTGTCTTTTGAGTTTCCTCAGGAAAAAAAAGCTCAAAAGCTGACCTTATGTTGTCCACACGCGAACAGGCATATCTGGTTGGCCCAGGGGTCATCTTCATCACGTGCTCTGCAGGTGCTCTCCCTGGTGTTTGGGTAGGTGCATTAGCAGTCCACAAGATTTCTCCATTTTTAGATTCATAAGTTACTACACCAGGATCGTCTTCCTCAGAGTCTTCCCCATCGGTGTCCTCATAATCCTGGTCAAACTCTGTCTGACTATCTGTTTCAGATCCTTGATCACCTGATGACTCCAAACCACAGTCTGGCAGGCCTCCTTCCTCCCCACTGGATTCCAGTAGAATATCCAGGGTCTCTGCTGCACTATACCTCTTACTCATTGTGCTGCTTCCGAGTGAACTGATAAAATAACTGCCACTGCAGGTTTAGGTAGCATATGCTGCAGAAACGTTTTGTTTCGAAGTATCAACAAACCTTGCAGT
The DNA here is from genome assembly GCF_051911475.1 of Siphateles boraxobius. Lineage (NCBI taxonomy): Eukaryota > Metazoa > Chordata > Actinopteri > Cypriniformes > Leuciscidae > Siphateles > Siphateles boraxobius. The sequence goes on from NW_027509212.1 coordinate 14,320, forward strand.
AGCACTTTGATCTGACTCTGAAGTGTGCCTGCGTGTGAGAGAGAGTCTGATGAGCCAGGTGGATGATTGGATGATTGGATCACACCAAAAAACATGGTCAGACATTGGCTCATTCAATTCTTTGTTTTTGTATGTGTGAGTGAGTTTTTATTTGAAAAAAAAAAAAAAGCCCAGCTCTGTCATGAGAGAGAGAGAGAGAGAGAGAGAGAGAGACAAAAAAACAACAAGAATGCTCTGAATTACATTTTTTTCCCATTCATTCCTATGGGTGCCCATTTTTGTCCACGAACACAAGATGAAGGAGTTTTTTTTTCTCACCCACTTAACGTTGTAGAATCGAGTCATTTTTGTGTGTGTGTGTTCAGGTGGCAAACTTAGGAAAAGTCACCAAGTCTTGTACCGTTTAGATCAAGGGAAGTATTTTTAAAAAATAAATCAAAATTATTTTGCCCACATTTGTCCCCAACACGGTTTGAGAAGCTGTAGAGCAGCTGAACAGCGTGAATCTTAACAGAAGTGCTGCAGGGTTTTTGAAAGAGATCTTGATTTCTGTCTAGTCTTGGATGATTGCTCTTCATGGCTGTGAGGGAGTTTTGTGTTTGGAAAGGGCTCATTTTAGCCCTTCTCCTCTTTGCTGTTGATGGACACAAAAGACCGTAAGTACCAGTGGCTTTGAAGTGAACAGAAGCAGTCTAATGTTTATGCTGATATAGTTTTAAAGATGGCAAAATTAAAACCTTTAAAGCTTTAACCATATGTTAAAAGTTAATTGATCAGGTTGTATTTTGTGGCCATCTAGTGGTCAAATGGAATGGTCTTCATTGACTTCATTAACACTTGGTTTTATATACACTTCATTGTTACTTTTGTTATTCATAGATTATGTTCATACGTAAGTCATTGTTTATAGATAGCTGGAGTTTATTTTTTTATTTTAACCATGGCTGACCATTGTTGTCAATTCTGTGGGTGTTTCCCCCTGCAGTAAAAGGTTTGTTTCACCCAGACAACCAACACCACGGACTTAAAGTGGACATTATGTCCCTTTTCACAAGATGTAATATAAATCTATGGTGTCCCCAGAATGTATCTATGGGACTTCATCTCAAAGTAGCCCCCAGATCATTTATTACAGCTTGTCAAATTTGGGTGTGTGCAGAAATGTACTATCAGAAAGAACTGTACTATCATGTTTAACTTACACAAGGTGACAGTTCCCTGAGGTCTTTTTAAGACTTTTTTTTTTTTGTCAAATCAAGGTCAAGGTCAAGGTAAACTTTATTATCCACAAGTAGGAAATTCATGTGGTCACCATTAAACGCTCCACTTTTAAAAAACCTGCTGCATACAAATAAAAACATAGATACAAAAGCATTAAATACAAAAGCATTAAAATATTTAAACATAGAAACATAAGAAAAACACAGACAAGATAGACAAAACAACAAACATTATAGAAACATGACAAGCATGTGTGAATAAATAAGCTAGTTAAATGCTAGCTGATTGTTGTACAATCTAATTGCTGTATGCACAAAAGAATTGCTGTACCTTGTGGTACTAATTTTCCTTTGCAGTAGTCTACCACTTGACCTGTTACTTCTTAAGAAACTCTGATGAAGAGGGTGGGTTGAATCATTTATAATTTGTTCTATCTTTTTAAGACTAAGGTCATTGTACAATTGGGCTACAGATACTTGATCAACTCCAATGATCTTGCTGGCTGTTATGACGATTCGTTGCAATTTATTCTGATCTTTAATGTACATGTAACCAAAGGAACAAATAAGACCGAAAGATAAGACACTCTGCAAGAGAGCTTTATAAAACATCTGAAGAATACAATTGTCTATTCTAAAATGGTTAAGTTTCCTTAAAAAAAACATCCTCTTCTGCAACCTTTTGGACTTATTTTGTGCACATTCATTAAAAGTCAGTTTATTATCTATTTCAACACCCAAATATGTGTATGTTGTGACCCGGTCTACCACTACCCCGTTTATATTTGAGGGTGGAACTACAATTCCCTTTTTATTAAAATCTATGATCAACTCCTTTGTTTTTTTTTTGCATTAACCACAAGGAAATTATCTGTACACCAATTGATAAAACCCTGCACCTCCCTCTCAAAGCCCTCTAGGGATGCAGTATTGGACTGTACAAAACCCACTAATGCTGTGTCATCAGCATATTTAAAAAAGGTGTGGTTTGAAATGGTTGCTTGGCAGTAGTTAGTGTATAAGGTGTATAGGATAGGGGACAGAACACACCCTTGTGGTGCCCCTGTGTTTATGGCTTTTAATGATGAGACACATGAGTTAAATTTGACTTGTTGGCTACGGTTCGTCAAAAAGTCAAAAATCCACAAAACTAGTCTTGGGTTAACCCCAAGGTGAATCAATTTTTTTACCATCAGGTGGGGTTGGATTGTGTTAAAGGCACTGCTGAAATCTATGAAATCAAGACTCTTTGCCTGTTCAAGGTGCTCATATATATTATTTGTCAGAGTCAGCAGTGCATCTTCGACCCCCCTATCGGCACGATAAGCAAATTGATTTGGGTCTAAAGATGCTGTGACCTCACATAAAAGCTTTTTTTGAATTATTTTTTCAAAACATTTCATTGCCGTAGATGTTAGGGCAACAGGGCGCAGGTCATTAAGTTCCCTAGGTTTATTATTTTTGGGTAGGGGCACGATCAAAGATTTTTTCCATAGACAAGGAACTACACCAGTGTCTATTGACAGCTGGAACAGCCTTTGAAAGGGCTGTGCCAGCTGATCTGCGCACACCCTTAATGTCCTGCTGCTAATACCATCAGGCCCACTAGCTTTACGGGGATTCACCTGTCTAAAGTAAGACTTAACATCGTCTATAGAAATGTCTATATCCACACACTTCATACTGCTGAATTCTTTATAAACCAGTTCCTGTTCAGCTGTAAAATCATGAATATCAAATCTGCAATAAAAATCGTTCAAGTCATTTGCCATTTCAAGTTCATTTTCCACTGCCATAAGATGCCTCTTAGGCTTATATCCTGTGATTGCCTGGACCCCCTGCCAAGCTCTCCTAGCATCATTTCTAAAAAAGTTCTCTAATTTACGTTTATAAATAGTGTTCAGTGCTCCTCTGTGCAGCCAACGACACATGCTTTGCTTCAACTTTTGCTTGGTTACACTGTTGTTGCTTGCAAACCAAATGGTGGAAACGTGCAGATTAAGGCCCGGTATTATAAGATCCATTTTCTACATCAGAAGGGGAGTGAAATCTGATGGGCTTATTTTTTGACATGCTTGCGGAGAAAGGCTTACCAAAACAGTTACTGGGTTGTCACTTTTCATATTTTCTGGGTTGGTAGAGGCACCAGGGACCTGTTTATAGAATTTAAATACAGAAATAGTCAGATTTTTATGATGTCGCCTTAATTTCGAAGCTCCAACATACAATCAGGAGCTGCACGATTAATCGTTGAGAGATTGTGATCTTGATTCAAACACTTATTCCTTATTCCTAAATGACAAAGATTTGTTTATTAAACCTTTGACAATCAAACAGAATATTCAAATCTGTGTTGGCGCTGCTGAGCCAGAGAGCAGTGTTCATGTATGAAATCGTCGCTTCAAATAATGATTGTTTTGATTGTACGCCTCTAGTCTATTTTTTCTAGAATTATTCATTCTAGTCGCCTCTGGGCTATTTTTGATGCACAGACCTTGCAAACCTGTGGTTTAATTTAGCTAATTTCTGTGGATGTTCAACCAACATGTAAATGTTCTGACCTGATTACATTGTGACCCTGAACCTAAACTGCATGATGTTTACCCAGGTTATTCATGGTGACGTTCCCTTCAGTTATTGAAACTGGATCTAATGCCAAATTGTGTGCAAGTCTTCTGAAACCCCAAGAGAGTGTGACAATGACAGTGTCTCTGCTTGATGGTGAAAATGGGATGACTCAACTTGTGCAGCAGGTTTCTTCAAAGCCATTTCACCGCTGCTTTTGTTTCCAGGTCTGTCATTAGATGCAAGTTGTTTTGGTTTTTGTCGTCTGGTTTTCTTAATTGGGTTCCTCTACAGGCTCCTCGAGTAGATGGAGAATCTGTGCAGACGCTGAAGGTAGAAGTTCAAGGGAAGGTCTTCAGAGCGACTGAAGAGAGGAAAGTCATGTTCAGACGTTACCTGCCTTTGACCTTCATCCAAACAGACAAACCCATCTACAATCCAGGACAAACGGGTGAGCTGTGAATTAACCTTGGTTGAGTATTCGAGGTGTAGAAAGTCCGTTACGCTACAAGTCTGATCGTCTTCAAGTGCATTTTGCAATTAATATGAGCGTTTGCTGTTTTGCAGTGAATTTCAGAGTCGTCACCATGGATGGCAAGTTTTTGCCTCATAATCAGATGGTAAGGCCTGACCATGAACAAATTGCAGGTTATTTTTATATGTAATGTTTTACAATATCCTTTTCTTCAGTGACTGCTGCATCAGTGTTTTGTTCTTTTTAAATGCTTAACATTCCTGTCTTTGTGTCTTTCAGTACAATCTGGTGGTGGTGGAGGTGAGAATTTGCTCCGGTGCAAGTCTTTGAATGGAGCCAATGCTATTTTATTTTGCAGTTGCTGTGTTCGCAGTATTTCTCTGAGCTGTTGATTGTTTTAATAGGACAATAATAATAACCGGATTGGTCAGTGGACAAACATTTCCTCAACGGGGTGGATATTGCAGCTTTCTCACGAGTTAAACCCAGAGGCTCAGATTGGGATGTACACACTAAAGGCTTTTATTGGCGACCAAATTATCTCCCACGTTTTTGAGGTGAAAAAATATGGTAAGTTGTTTTGAACTCTGCATGTATATAATGTGCAACAGTACAACGACAGATCTGAGGTCTTCATTTAAAGCATTTGTTTCTGGTTTAGTTTTGCCCAGGTTTGACGTGACTGTAAACCAACCACAGAAGTACAGCGTTGCAGATGTGGGACTGAAAGTTGAGGCTTGTGCCAAGTGAGGGACACTTATTTTCTTGTCTTGTGGTTGGTCAGTTCTTGATCTTGTGATGTTTCCCAGATACACATATGGCCAACCTGTACCTGGCCAAGCCTTGGTGGAAGTGTGCCGTGATCCACTTCCATATGTTGTGGTTCCTGAGTTGACCCGTTGGTGCCTGAATCAAACCGCAAAGGTGTGACTCCTGCCTTTCAGTGGATTTATTTCTTCTGCTTGTGCTCTACTAAATTTGACTCTTTGTTCTTCTACCAGATGAATGCCACAGGCTGTGTCTCCCTTACTGTCGATACATCCGTGTTTTTTAAAACCAAATTTGAAAATAATATGCAAGACACTTTTCTTGTAAATGTCATTGTCACTGAGGAGGGAACGGGTGAGCTATTGGCTGATCTGAACCAATGGTATGTGTATGGAGGTTTAGGATTGTTTATTCAGTGTTTTTCTTTTTCTCCAGATGTTTTGATGTCAAAATCTGCAATAGTGTCCATTTCGTTTGAAGTTGGCAAGGTCACGTTTGTGGACCTACCGGATTATTTTAAACCTGGATCAACAATTAAAGGAAAGGCAAGTAAAAGTTCATCCATCCTTCCCATTGGTTCCCTTTCCTAACCTTGATTCCCAACAGATATCCGTGTCTCGTTTTGATGGGACTCCAATCGCGAACAAAGCAGTTTATCTCCTGGATGGTAACAGCTGGCCCAACAAACTGCTGCAGAATCTGACCACAAACCAGAACGGACTGGCCTCGTTCTCCCTTTGCACTGCTAGTCTTCCTAAAGCCGCTCTGAATCTGGTGGTACGATTTGCTCTTTTGTATTTTGTGAAATATAGACTATATATTCTCACACTCGCAAGAAGCCCATTCCATTTGTTGTTCCCCAGGCAAGTGCGACTGTTCATAGCTCCAAATCTCCATACTTTACTACAGATACAAGGGTTGTTCAGCTTCTCCAACCAGATTCTTCCAGCAACCCATCTAGTGAACTGACTATAGTGAAGCTCGAGCAGCCGCTCAAATTTAATGCTGCGTATCCAGTGACCGTGAAGTATTCTTTTGTTGGAGAGGCTGGAGACTACAGCACTGACATAATCTATATAGTGAGTGAACATCAGAGGGATTTTTATTTTAGAAACATTCCTCTTGCCTGTTTTATGCACCGTCTTGTCCAGAGGATTGATCGTCCTCCATGGATTTCAGACGGTCAGAGCGAGGGCTTCTAATACAGTCACAAGCGGCTCTGTGTCGTTCCAGCTGTCTGTCAGTGTGGATATGGCTCCAGCAGTGCAGATTCTGGTCTACTGCGTTCTGCCCAGTGAGAATGTTGCTGTCGGGAGTGCATCGTTTGACACAGAAACGGGTTTCCAAAACCAGTTATGATGTGCACTAGCATCATTCCCCACTTGAAGACAAAAGGTGACTAGTCCAAAAGCGTGTTGGTCCTTGTTCCAGGTGTCTCTACAGTTCTCTCCTGCTACGGCCGTTCCTGCTGAGGAAAACGTTCTGACCGTCTCTGCTCAAGCAGGATCTCTGTGTGGCATCAGTGCTGTAGATCAGAGCATCCGGATCATTAAGCCAGGAAGACGTCTGAGTGCTAAAATGGTATCCATGTGCAGTTGATCTAAATTCTTGACTGGCTTTAGAATTTTATTCATGCTGATGGATCAATTGGACTAACCTATGTTATAATTCTAGCAATTTCAATGTACATTTAACACCATTATGTGACCATAACATGCTGTAAACCAGTGACATGCCAAAACTGTTTTATGGTCCTAGGTGTTTGACTTGCTCCCGGTGCGATCACTATCGGGTTACCCATACAGCGTTCAGGATGAACCAGATTGTCTAGGTTTTCGACCCAGTCTAGCTTTTCATATAGATCCTGCCTACACTGGTCCTACAAATCAAGCCTACACAACCTTCAAGGTAGAAAACCATTCATGATATATAGTCACTGAATAATACAGAGTGATAAACTTTAAATCTGTCTTGTTTTGATTTGTTACTATGACAGAGCCTGGGAATGAAGATCGCAACAAATCTTGCTGTACAAGCCCCTCCGTGCCCGCTGTATCGACGTTTCTCAGAAAGTAGGTCTATGCAGATGGGCAGTTCTTTCCATAAACAATTCTGCATGACATGGTGAACTTGCCTGGAGTTTTAGGAGGTTATTCCTCTTTCTTTGTGGATGGGCAAATTGTTTGGCGTTAATATTTTTATAATTGCAACAAGAGGGGCAGTTATGAACCCTGTTTATCCTGCAGATACTAATACTGTTCTGAGTAAATGGGTGTAAAGTTGCTTTTTCTCTTTCAGTGAATTTGAATGGTCCTCTTGCAATGGCTCCTGGTGCTCCTCCTGAAGCAGAAAGTGCTGGAGGTGACACTTCCTCTGCAGAAGTCACTGTTAGGACTTACTTTCCAGAAACATGGTTCTGGCAGCTTGCTCAAGTGGGGTTAGTGAAGAATCTTGTTCCTTCTAAAGCTAGTTTCCCACAATTTTTACTTCTCCTGTTCCCCTTATTTCTTTTGTTGTCCTTCAGAGACACTGGATCCACACAAATTCCCCTTACTGTTCCTGACATAATCACCACATGGGAGACGGAGGCGTTCTGCCTGTCATCAAAAGGTTTTGGTCTGGCTCCTCCTGCTCTGCTGACGGTCTTCCAGCCCTTCTTCCTGGAGCTCTCTCTGCCGTACTCCATCGTCCGTGGGGAGTCTTTTGAGCTGAAGGCCACGGTCTTCAGCTATCTGTCCAAGTGCATCATGGTATACCATGGTTTATTTTCCTATATAAAATGGATGTGTGTGTGTGTGTGTGTGTGTATATATATATATAGAAGGTCATGTGTCTTTGCTCCATGTGCTGTTTCATTGGCAGGTTAAAGTAAAACCAGCTTCGTCCACGGCCTTCACTCTTAAACCATACACTGATCCATATTCATCCTGTCTTTGTGCCAATGGGAGGAAGACCTTCAAATGGGTTCTCTCAGCTTCTGTTCTCGGTCAGTTTTGGACTGCCTCTCTCTAAATTAGAAGTGTATATTAGGCGTGGCTCACTTCCTGTCTGTCACTGCAGGAGCCATCAATGTGACTGTCAGTGCTTCAGCCGAAGCATCCCGGACTCGATGTGGCACTGAGGTTGTGACCGTGCCGACGAGAGGACGCATTGACGTAGTCACTCGGAGACTACTTGTCCTGGTAAATGTTAACCAGCCTTCTGGAGTTTGATCATGGAGCTCATGCTGCTTTTCTGATGTAGTTTTCTATTTATAGCCTGAAGGAGTTGAAAGGACAAACACCCAGAGTTGGTTGCTGTGTCCAAAGGGTTTGTTGCACTCAATGATTCCCCAATACATTCTCCCTGTATAGCCAAACTTTTGCCTAGCGCTTTTTTTTTCTTTGGTCTGCAGGAAACATTCTTTCTGAAGACGTGGCGCTGATATTTCCAAAAAATGTGGTTCAAGGGTCAGCCAGATGCTCAGTTTCAGTCCTTGGTAAAGCATTTCTTTGTGTAGAAACTGACAGGTGATTAGCAGAATAACTTTGTTTCTGATGTGTTTTATGCTTGACCTCTTGTAGGGGACATAATGGGTCGTGCACTGAAGATTCTGGATAGGTTACTACAGATGCCGTATGGCTGTGGAGAACAGAATATGATTGTTCTTGCTCCCAATATTTACATCCTGCTGTACCTGGAAGTCACGGGGAAACTCACTGCAGCCATCCGAGAGACCGCCACAGGATACCTTCAAAAAGGTATGGATGACTAAATTCACTTTAAATCTGTAGGAAACTAAATTCCAAGGAGGTTTAGTCCTTCTCTTCCCCTTGGAGTGTGCCAGACTGTCTAACTCCCTGACCAATTTGCATGTGGCTTTTGGCCTTATCAGGATACCAAAGACAACTGAACTACAGACACAACGATGGTTCATACAGCACATTTGGTAATGATGAATCGAATACATGGTGAGTTTCACTCTGTTCTACTGCGTATAATCTGTTGTGGCACCAGTGGTTAAGTTCAGTTTGACATCTTCTCCATGGCCAGGTTGACTGCCTTTGTCCTGAGGTACTTTGGGCTAGCGAGGCAATTTACCTTCATTGATCCACAAGTCCTGCAGAGTGCAAAGGATTGGTTGATCAGCAAGCAGGGTTCAGACGGCTGTTTCATGCAGCAGGGAACTCTGCACCACAACGACATGAAGGTGCATTACATATTTCTTAGCTCTACTCAATAGAATTGGCATGAGACCGTTCTTCTAAATGAAATGTGGTGGTGTTTTAGGGTGGAGTTGGTGACGGCGTGACCATGACTGGCTACATTGTTGCATCACTGCTCGAACTAGGCGTCCCCACCACGGTAAAATTACATCTCCTGTAGTTCTGTGCGCTCCTTGCAGATGACTTTTCTGATATTTGGTTGGTTTTTTTCAGGATCCCATCATTACCAATGCTCTGTCATGCTTGAGGCCTTTTGTTGGGACACTTATGCCACGGCTCTGCTGGCCTACACCTTCAGTCTGGCTGGAGAGACCACCACTCGATCGCAGCTTTTAACTTGCTTGAACAACCTTGCCATTTCTGATGGTGAGATTTAACAGCCTCTTGATGTGGGTTCATCGGGGTCTTTGTCATCAACCTTCTCCCCTCCATCTCATCCTAAGGCTCTAAGGTCCATTGGTCTCAGACAACATCTGGTAATACTCTGGCAGTGGAGATCAGCTCTTACGTTCTGCTAGCGGTACTCTCTGTCCAGCCTCTCACGTCAGCTAATCTGGTGTATGCTAACCGCATTGTCAACTGGCTAGTGGCCCAGCAGAATCCCTTTGGGGGCTTTTCCTCCACCCAGGTGCCTATGACTACCAAACATGAGTGCAGTCATTTATGATGAGTTTTTAATTAGTGCTTGTTTTTAGGACACTGTGGTGGCTCTTCATGCCCTGTTCAGCTTGGACAGCTCCAGCACCGTTACCGTACAGTCCTCAGTAGTAGGAGGAGACTCTTATAGCTTCAACGTGGATCGGGACAACAGGTTGCTGTATCAGGAGAAGCCGCTGAAGAACGTTCCCGGCAAATATAGTGTTAAAGCGTCAGGATCCTCTTGTGTGTCTGTGCAGGTCTGTAGTTTCATCCCCTCCCCCACTTTCTGTTTCTGTTGTGCACATCCAAATGTTACTGTACTTTGTTTGCTCTGCGATCATACTTTAGGTTGCTTGTTTCTACAACATCCCAACTCCTGTTAAAACTGCCAAAACCCTGAGTGTCGAAGCGCAGGTGACCGGAGACTGTCAACTTCTTGGAGCCAATCTTATGTTGGGTTTCACGGTAAAGTAAGAGCAGCTTTGAATTTGTGTCCTGAAACCAGCTCATGTATATGACTCTTCCAAAAGGAAGCGGTCTTGATCCTTTTGACAATACCGCTTTATTTCTCCATCACCCTCATTTAGATACAATGGTGTAAAAGCAAGCACTAACATGGTTCTAGTGGACATTAAGCTCCTGTCGGGCTTCACGGCAGATACGTCACTGGTTCGTATGGTTTAGAAAGTCCCAAGATGCTTGAAGTTCCCTCAAATGTAATTGTCTGTAAACTAGTGTCTTATCCTCAGCTTGGTTCTTCACCCCAATCGTTTGCCCCGCTAGTGGAGCGGGTTGATGCTGAAGATGATCATGTCTTAGTGTATCTGAAAGAGGTGAGACTGTGTACACTGGGTGTATATATTCACTAACTGCCATCTTGAGTGCTGTGTATGTGCTGCTGTTCATCCTTTTTTCTTTCCTTTCTCGCAGGTTCCCAAAGGCGTCCCCATGAGTTACACTCTGCAGCTGAAACGGGTTCTTGCAGTGAAAAATCTCAAGCCAGCGGTCATCAACGTTTATGACTACTATCAAACAAGTATGCTTTCGTCCTAATCATGCTCTGGCTGAATTCACTGTTAAAAATGATCCAGTTTATTTTCTGTTCCCTTTCAGGTGATTCGTTTGAGACTACCTACACATGTCCCTGTCCATGATTTGATTCAGTACTGGCTGTAGGACACTTGACTAGAATAAAACTGCTTTTATACAATCAGTCCTTTTATTGCTTTTTTTTGTGCCTGTTTTGTTGGTCATCTGACATTTGAAGCAGGAAGTTGCAGTCTTCATGAGTTTGTATTCGTACTTTGACTTCAAATCCTTGTAACATGATTGAAATGTACTTCACTACAAAGCCACTTAACCTTCCTTTCACATATTAATACTGTATTTTGCTTGCAAGCATCCATTCATCAAGCACAGCTTGCAGATTACAAAACTACTTTGACAACCATGGCAAGAAGCTAATTTTTAAATGTAGGCATTCAGTTAGAATAATATCAGTGTAGTCAGTTTTACTATAACAAGCAATAAACAAACAATACTGGAATGTATAGTGGGGTTTCAATAAGCCTGTCAGTGAAGCAGTTTTATGTGAAGTTTAAAACGCTTCCTTTTTATTTTATAGAATATTTGGTGTCTTTCATGTTGTCTACATTATTTTTTTATTATGCTGGTTGAAAGTCTCCTCATATCCTGATAGTAATCAGTGTTAAGCGGTCTAACACACATACTATTTCTCAAAATCAGGTACGCCAATAGTTTATATAAAATATTATTTATTGAACAATAGTCATTATACAAACATTTTAAAGTTTGTAGAATAGCAAACAAAAAGCCAACAATTCAGTCAAAGTACAAAGGTTAAATAAAAATATAAAGTTATAAAACTTAACTATGCCCTCAGTCAAAACTATTTGATCGGGAGCAAATAACAGATTTGTAATATCATTTACACTATCTACATTGCATTTGCATGTGTGGTCACCAAATACTGCAAGATGAAAATATTCCTTCCTCAAAACAAGGAGCCGGACAAAGTATCTAAAGCATTGTGTGAGCCTCATATCAGCTGTTAGATGCACAGCAGGAGGAGGAAGCAGCCGAAGACTGGAGACTCTGTGGATCCGGTGCAGGATCTTTGGAGAAGGCCGTGGCAGAAGCAGCTTTCACAGGAACTTCTGACATTCCTCTTCATGTCTTATTCTGTGACCTGAACCAAACAAACACAAAAGGTTACAGTCATAGATTACAATTAGAACAAAACATTTTTTAAATCTTTCAAATGAAAAGTGAATATAATCTTCAAAATCATTTGTAGCTGATCTTAGGCTCATTACCTTAAACCATTCATGTCGAAGGATTTTCCTCAAATAAATGCGTTGTCTTGGGCTTTCCTTCAGGAGGGATCGGATCAGGAGGCAGCATTCTGTGCAGAACGACAGAAGTGAGTCAGATTATTACCTTCAACTTTACACCTGCTGTCTTTGTGTTAAGCTGTAAGATTCAACTATTCTATAAAGTACGGTCAGAAAATCAGAAAAAAAAATGCTTGTATTATTCAATATCTATCTTTTGGTGTTACTTTTTCATAATTTCTTTGTTTTGTATGATTTAAATGACAGTTGGTCTTCTTTGTTGTGATGAATGCCATCTTACCGTTGGACAAGCCCGGCTCAGACCAGATGTCTTCATCCATCATTTGCCTGTCTCTTGCTTCTGGAAAGCGTCCACACACCAGCAGGAATAAGAGCACTCCCAGAGACCACACAGTCGCTGGTTTCCCGTGGTACTTGCCCTCTGTGCAGGACTCAGGCGGGCGGTAGTCTAGAGTGCCTGCAGGAAAAAGAGTTGTCTGATGGGTAAGTACCATAGCATGAAATACCGTAGCATGTGGTAAAATCATCTGGTGTTTTTAATTTTTAAAAATGCTGACTCAAATGTGAGATATGGTTTATATGACACCGATTGAACAAGTCACTAGAACTTAAGTCCCAAACTACAGGTTTGATTCATAATTCATACCACAGAATCGTTCATAGCCAGATTCCTGCAGGAGATCCCCGCACCCGAAGTCAATCAGTTTGACCTCAAGAGTTTCTGTGTTGATCAGCAGGTTCTCCAGCTTAATATCCCGGTGAAACACTCCACGGCGACAGCACATCTGAGCCGCCATTGTTGCCTGCGCCATAATAAACCGTGCTGTGTCCTCATTTAGGACGCCTTCGTGACCGTTCCAGAAATCCCACAGATCTTCACAGGGTGAGGGACGCTCCAAGACCATGATATATCGGTCAGGCTGGTCCTGCCAGTCCAGCAGCTCAATGATCTCGGAGACTTTGGGGCCGCTATTAGCAAGGGTTAATAGGCCGACCTCTAATGGGAAGCGTGCGGGATGACCAGGCTGGAAAAAAGATCATTGTTATATGAAGGTGTTGTCATTATGTTTACATATTTTAATTTGAAAAACACATAGTGAGTGTAGCCTACTTACAATGTAGATGTATTTCATGTTCTGCGGCTTTCTGGCAATTTTCACTGCCACCTGATCAACAAAAAATAAATAAATACATTGTTACATTTCTAACATGTAAAATGCAGTAAATAGTGGAAAAATATCCACAAAAAGACTTGAAATGGATATAGTGAGACAAAATAATTTGTTGGCTAAATATTGTAAGAAAATGGCGATACCTCAAGGCCGTCCTCCAAGCGTTTCCCTTCATAAACAGAGCCGAATGATCCCTCACCAAGCATTCTGCCCATTTCATACCGGCTCAAAATGTCGTCTGCAAAAAGATGATTCATTTTAGTGTCATGGACAGCAGTGAGTTTAATGTTTGAGGTCATGGCCGTAAACTCACGCTCAGTCGTCACGTCCACTCTGTTGTTGTGAGCTGGCGCTGGACGGACTGGACTGTGATGGACTGGAGCTGGAGGGGTTTGAACCTGCTGATCTTCAACACCACTGGATACAGCTTCCTGAAGACCATGATCCTCTGATTTAAAAAATAAAAGTTCTGTTTAAATATTTAAGACAAGTCCTGGAAAAAATCATAACTTTGATCAAACTTTTGGATTTTGATATAGGTGTGAATTTGTGTCATGGTAATTAATGGCACTTCATCCAAGAGAACAGAACAATTCCCTTAATTAATTAGGTTCCCATGAATGACACGTTTCCATTAATGGATACTCATATCTAGCTGAAAATGATGTAGACTTTATGATGTACAGAGCACTAATAAACAGAGCATTTCCACATTCTCAACTGGTCACTGGATTTACCCTCAGCGTGTCTCTCACTAAGGGTTGCAGTGGTCTGATCCTCCACTTTCTGAGCCTGACCTGAGCCACTGCTGTGAAGAGAGAGATGCTCTCCAGAACTCCAGTGAAGAGAGAGCAGATCTACACAACTACTCTTCTTCCTCTGTCTCTCCTGACTAGCACTTTCCTCACTAACAGGCTGATGATATACATAGAGCACATACAAGAGATTTGACCTTGATTTATTCCCATATCACAATAAACAAAGAACATTTAAAACAAATGCACAAAAGGTGTCAAAATCTTCCAAATGTTAATATATATTCAAATTCATTTGTAGCTTGTTAGGGCCAATACCTTAAACCATTCCTGGAGAAGTGCTGGACTGTGATGGACTGGAGCTGGAGAGGTTTGAACCTGCTGATCTTCAACACCACTGGATACAGCTTCCTGAAGACCATGATCCTCTGCAGCACAGGCACTGGACTGGACACCATTCTGATCTAAAGCAGGGAATATCAAACAAAAGCATGTTTCAAACTAATAATTATAATTATTAAACATTGGATACTCATATTATGGCTATTCTTCTGTTAAAATGTTTTATTTTTTAAACAATCCTAGTTTAAATATGTCAAGACATGTCTTGGAATAAAAAATAAATCTGATTATTGGCTTGATCAAACTTCAGATATAATATGGCGTGGTCATATATGGTAATTAATGACACTGATAATCTCCAATGGTCATTTGATTTACCCTCAGCTCTTCTCTCAGTTATCGGTGCAGTTTTCTGGTCTGAGATGATGCCGCTCCAGTCACAGTAATGAAGCTTCACAAAACTCTCCATCCTCCTCCTCTTTCCCATTGGCATCTCATCTTCCTCAGCACCAGCACTAATGGGTTGATGGTGTTCAGCCACATGGGTGCTGGATATTGAGGATGCGCTCTGATGGGAGTCGGACACCTGAGCGCTAGAACGACGCTTTCTCTTCAGTGCCGGACCTCTGCGAGAGTGTTTAGAGGAAGTAGACGGACGTCCATCATCTGGGCTCTGCTGGCTGTCTCTCTGCCACTCTCTCTCCCTGTCAGCCGGACCTGTGGACACAGAAACAAACTCACAAGACAGAGGTGTTAAATATCCAGGAATAAGCTCCTGGCTCTGTGCCTGGGTCGGGCCTGGCATCCTTCTTCAAACTGCAATAAAAACAATACAAATGCAATACAAAATACAATACAATAAAATACAATGCTCCTCAGAAATACCCCTCCCCTCAGAAATACCCCTCCCAAAAAAATAAAATAAAACTCCAAACTCCCTCTAGAATAATAAGAAAAGAACAATACAATTAAAGAGTGCTCAGAAATAATATGAACTTTTAAAAAAAATAAAACGATTTAACGTTAGTTAGGATATATTATCCGATCTCCTTCTAGAATAAAAGTCTCCTCTCTGAAAACCTGAAAACAGCTTCAAAATCACAAGATCAGCTCAAGAAAATATTCAGCAAAAGTCTTTGAATTCGCCTCGTCTCTCAACCAACAGATAGCGATCAAAGTGTTGATATTTGCAGTCAGAATTCATAACACGCGTCGCCATAGCAACTCAAATTCGAATCACTAATATGCACGCACGCGCACCCGAAGTCGCGTGCGTGAGCAGAGCGCGTGAGCGCACATCGAATCTGCAAACAAACCGAATCTGTTCATGCAGGACTGAATGTAATTATTAAATAATCATTTAACAAGTGATATAATAATGTATCATTACTGCGTAGCTACAAAATGGAAGTTTAAAATTCAACTTTTACAGCATGAAATAAGGTACCATGAATCAGTGCATTTGAGTTTGATGTGGCTATATTATCAGTAGGCTAATAAAATAATCATTACAAATGTAATCGTTAAAAAAAGTATCAGACATTTACTGTATGTCAATTCGATTCAGAGATGAATACTAATATTGTCCACCAGAGGGAGTCACAGGATAGCAAATTCCTTAAGATCACAGTTACTAATTAAGTTATAATGCTAACTTTGTTTTAAATGGTTGATATAAACTTTTAGATTGTTAGATTTATTCAGATATACAGATACATAAATGTACATATAATGAATATGTAATATAGTGGCAAAAGTTATTTTCTAGAGTTATTTTTCTAATTGTCTAATGAGTTTATTGAATGACTTTTATGAGGTAAATGTAACATTGCTCTCAAGCTTTCTTGGTCTGAAAGATTACATGAGACATGATTAGTTTATTCATGATAGTTTATTTAGAAATTAGTAAAAAGGAAGAACCGCTTGAACTGAGGAGCTACAACACGTAACATTAAAAATGTCAAAATGGTATTTATTGTTTAAATTTGATAATAATATTGACATAATTTGAAATCTGAAACGTTATAAGAAAGCACACAAGCAAATTGCGATTTATTGGCTAGAAGGTGCACTACAATGTTCTGGTCGTTCAACAACTAAAAATGACTAAAAGATTGATTCTTTGAATTTATGAATTGATATTCCTTCCTAAAAATAAGAAACGAATAAAAATGAGGATTATTTATTTTTACCTAGCCCTATTTTGAATCAATATTCATATGGATCACGCAAAGCAAAAACGTGCAATGTGCTTCAAGGTTTCTCTTCGTGTTTTATGTATAAATTATGGATTTTATTATCATTTAATCGTATGTAACTTTCACATTTTTTCTATGTACTTGTATTTTTGATACCTTGGCATTAAAATAAAATAAAAAATAAAGTGGATAGAGGACCTGCCCCTCCTGAAGAATACAGTTTTTTTCCATATAAAGATAAAAGTGTTTGGAAAATGCTGAGGTTCAATAGGTGATTCTCTACAAATGTTCCCTTTCGAGAGGACTCTCGTATTGCGTAAGGCTAGCTCACGCTGTGGGAAAACTTCTTTTCTCCTGAATATTGAAGCCAAATTTTTGAAAAGCAGTGCAGCTGTACAGCAGACATAGATGAGCGACTAGCGTGGTCATTGGCTGTGCTGTGGCAACTGCACGAACCTATGGCAAGGCAGCTCAGACGCGAGAACCAATCAGACTGCTTCGCACCAGAATGGGCGTGGCCTAAGTCTTTATAATGGCCCATTTAGCCAAGGTAGTCAGATTTTGTCTCCTTCAGCAAACTCACCATTTCGCTGATCTCTGGAAAGAAGCCTTCGCCGCCGTCGAAATGCCTTCAATGTTTCGATAAGCCAGCTGCTTTGCAGTTCTGAGGACGCCGCTTGGTGAAGACCAACCGGACGCCGCCTTCAGCTCGCTGTTCTGCGGTGCTAGCGCTATATACTTTTAAAGCAATAGTGTGTTCGCCGTCGGCGTCACACTTTTTCTAAAAGAGCAATTTCCGAGGTGTTGTTGCAAATGCCTCGCTCTACGGTGGAGACCGTCACATCCTCTGCGCTTCCTGCCTGGGCTGGGACCACGCTGAAGCTGCACTCGCTAGGGCGGCTGCCCTGAGTGTGACGAGATGGATCTCCCCACCCTGCGGGCTCGACTGGCTGTTTTCACCGATGACGACCCCGCGCCTCCCTCTCCTTCTCCATTTGATCGAGCCACGCAAAAAGAAGCGACACTCACAAAAGATGCCAGAGCAGATGGACACAAGGGCACGAGGGCTCCGGGACGGCGCTTGCAGTCGAGGGCTCCGGGACGGCGCTTGCAGTCGAGGGCTCCGGGACGGCGCTTGCAGTCGAGGGCTCGGGGACGGCGCTTGCAGTCGAGGGCTCGGGGACGGCGCTTGCAGTCGAGGGCTCGGGGACGGCGCTTGCAGTCGAGGGCTCGGGGACGGCGCTTGCAGTCGAGGGCTCCGGGACGGCGCTTGCAGTCGAGGGCTCCGGGACGGCGCTTGCAGTCGAGGGCTCGGGTACGGCGCTTGCAGTCGAGGGCTCCGGGACGGCGCTTGCAGTCGAGGGCTCCGGGACGGAGCTTGCAGTCGAGGGCTCCGGGACGGCGCTTGCAGTCGAGGGCTCCGGGACGGCGCTTGCAGTCGAGGGCTCCGGGACGGCGCTTGCAGTCGAGGGCTCCGGGACGCCGCTTGCAGTCGAGGGCTCCGGGACGCCGCTTGCAGTCGAGGGCTCCGTCGAGGACGATTCCAATGGAGAATCCCATGAAATCCATCGAGGATGATTCCGATGGAGAATCCCATGAAATCCGTCTCCCTCGTTTGCCACGGAGATCTGCGGGTGAGGAAGAAACCTCAGGAGAAGGAACCGAGGAAGCCTGATCCCCTTGAGTGACAACAACTAGGACTCGACCCTCAGGGACCACTGGAAGCGAATGAGATGAAAACCTCGTGGGACCCATTGGTGCTCTCCGAGATAAGCAGTCCACCACAGCTCAAAATGGGCGAAGAGTAAGCTCCTCCCGTTCAGACAGAGGAGGTGGAGAGTTGAGACCAGCGATGAAGTAACGAGAAACCAGGACCTCAGGCAGGAATAATCTCCTCTCTTCTACGACTTGTGCATACCTCTTCAGGGACAACTCACTCCTGGGGAGGGAATGGAAGTCTTCCAGCTTTACTATCGGCGATGGCCGACTGCCACCATAGTTCTTGGTCAGTCGGTTGTGGTCTAGCGGGGGAAGACATGCAGTCTGCTGGGTTCTTCTTTGGTCAGTACATTCTGTCATGAGGTTGAAGGCCACAAGACTAGGAAAAAATCAAGAACATGATGGCAGAAACATGACAGTTTCAGTTTTCCAAGTTTTCATTCAACCCGTAACTATGCAGGACGAGGCCTGGGAGGCCATCCCCGGTATCTCAAAAAGAGTGTTGAACATAATAAAACGAGGCTACTCGCTACAGTTTGCTCGCAGACCCCTGTGCTTTTTAGCCGTGGTCGAGACGACAGTGAGAAGAGATGTGGCTCACGTCCTTCGCACTGAAGTGTCGAAACTGTTAGAAAAGGGAGCTGTGGAAACAGTCCCATTTTCACAAAGCGAGTCAGGCTTTTACAGTCGTTATTTCCTCGTTTAAAAAAAGCATGGCGGCCTCAGACCCATAGAGAATAATAAATATTAATTTTATGTTTCTTAATTTTTTTTAATGCTGATTACGGATGAATTAATTTTACTCTTCATTTATTATTTGATTGTCTGCTGTTAAGAAATAAATTTTGACTAAATCATGTGACTGGATCTCCTCCTGGCATCAATGCTTTATACATCACCCTATAAATCATCCAAACGCCCCATTCATCCATTATGCTGGTGACCAGCTATGCTGGTGTATGCTGGTTTTTCCAGCAGGGATTTAATCCAACAGAGAAGCGAATTCAATTCTAGCGCGAGAGCACAGAGACGTTCGCGAGTGCACGCAATATCTGAGTGAGAAGAAAGCGGTTCATAAGACACCACGCGTCCAGCAAGGATGGGCAATGTCTGTCCTGGAGGGCTACTGTCCTGCAGAGTTTTAAAAAACTACACCTTCCTGTAGAGCAGAGGTCTTCAATCCTGCTCCTGGAGGGCCACTGTCCTGCAGAGTTTAGTTCCAACCCTAATCAAGCACACCTGAATCAGCTCATCAAGCTCTTTAGGATCGCTTCAATATACAAAGGCAGGTGTTCTGAAGCAGGTAGGAACTACACTCTGCAGGACAGTGGCCCTCCAGGAGCAGGATTGAAGACCTCTGCTGTAGAGCCTGCATGGCTGCGTTCGGAATCGCATACTCAATGAGTAGGTACTTAATTTCAATGAGTACTTAACGAGCGCTAAAATAGTAGGTACTTTATAGCCAAATCTCGTTGAGTATGAATGCGATCCGGACATCATCCGCCATGTTGACGTTATCATGTGAACTACGACGCGTTATCACACTTAAAAGATATGAACAACAGCACATTTAATTCATCTATCTGTAAATATCTTGATATTGATGAAACTTGCTCATTTTGTGGTAGCCTATTGTTGAAGAAACAGCTGTCCATTATTTTGTGAATACATTTAGGGTTGATTAAAGTTGTTATATTTTAAACCCTACTAATGTGACCCACAGTTTTATCCTTATAGGGCCTAACGATATAACTTTTAATTAAGAAACCTTAATTAAGAATTTTGTATGTATTATGAAAAACTATTTAAAGATATTTAGCCTTGTTATTGTTCTTTTTTCCTGTGTTGCCTATAAATATCATATTATGATGTACACAAACCAATGATCTTTATGTTTTCTGTTTTGTCATTATGATTGTTCATTGTTAGATACAACTATGGTATCTTTCCATGATCTTGTATGTAATAAGTTTAAATGATATGAGCGACAGGTGCACTGACACTTCATAACATCAGTAACTCAAAAGCACAACCTAGAACAGTTTTCCTCTGCGTTTGTAATGTCTGCACAAAGGAGACGGGCCGCTGCTCGAAGATCTCTCCTTTGGAGAAAACTGTTGATTTTATACTCGAAAAATGTAAGTATCGCTCCTTAAAAATTAATATTACCTCAGAATGAATTGCATTGTTAGCCCACCCCAAAACTTAAACAGAATAATACTATTAAATGCGGACCAATACTTAATTATATTACTTTTTTATATACTAAAAATGATATAATTTAATAAAACATACAAAATATAATTTGCTTTGTCATATGACATAGTTATGCATACTAGATAAATGCAGTGAAACATCTCAATTGTCAGTCAAGCAATGAATTAATGCATACATTAATTAAATAATTATATTTGATATTCTGACAACAATAAGAAACATGAATAAATGAGTAAAAGAACAAATAAAGGTAACCATCACAATAAACAAATGCATATACAAGTCAACAACACATGAAACAAAGCTTTATTCAAACTACAAGCATGTATTTACAGGGGCTAAACTCCACATACTGCCATCTCAACACAGCGGTTCCCATTCTGCGGCTTTATTCTGATGAATTCACCAGAGGTGACCGTGCCTTCGTGCCGGAGCTTGTTGCTGTGCTGCGCTTCACAATCTGAGGCAATAAGGGCTGGTGGAGTGATGGAGGGACACATAAGGGCCGGTGGAGTGATGGAGGGACACATAAGGGCCGGTGGAGTGATGGAGGGACACATAAGGGCCGGTGGAGTGATGGAGGGACACATAAGGGCCGGTGGAGTGATGGAGGGACACATAAGGGCCGGTGGAGTGATGGAGGGACACATAAGGGCCGGTGGAGTGATGGAGGGACACATAAGGGCCGGTGGAGTGATGGAGGGACACATAAGGGCCGGTGGAGTGATGGAGGGTCTCATCCATGGCACTGTTTCCAGGATTCAGATCCGGGTTCCTCATCCTCAGTGCTCACACCAGTATGCAGACATTTCTGATCCTACAAAAATGCACAAACATTATACAAAAGCAGTCATCAATAGTAATAAGGAACAAATAAAATATATAACATGTTTAGTTACTTTATAGATTTGTTTATTTACCTTATTTACAGCACATTTGTCTAATGTAAACAGTGTTGACAACAGTGAATTATCCTACATAATAGCACACATACATCACTCAGATGTCTTTTTCATGTTGTGATGTGCTCATTTGCAAAACTTATACAATATTTCCCTTTCAGATGTAAAGAGACATTTTAAAACATGTTTTTACAACAAAATCACAACTATACTAACGTTATACTGTCTAACTCCTTTACACCTTCAACGGTTAAAACGTTTACTCTATAGTAGTTTAACACATACGATTTAAACACAAGGAACCGTGTTTACTCACATTTGAAAACCCCCGCGTCGCTGATCTCCGTGATGTTTGATGACGTATCCTCTCGCGTGGTCTCCTGGGATAGAAGAGTATCCATCGGTCGAGCACTCAAAAATCTGGGCAAAACCAGTAAGCCATTCGGGAACTTCTCGCCTACTCTTTTATGAATACTGATGTTTCGAACGTACTGCTTCTTTCCCGTACTGTTTTCGCCTACTATATAGTAGGATAGTAGGCATATTCGAACGCACTATCGTCCGAATCTCGCGATAATTAGTACGTCACCCAGGTAGTTCTCGCCTACTCTTTTATGATTCGAACATACTTTTCGCTCGCCTACTCTTTTTCCCCTACTATATAGTAGAGAAGTATGCGATTCCGAACGCAGCCTCTGTGTTTCAGAGTTGGCAACCCTGTGATTAATTACCGGGGCTCCGCCCTAAAGACGTCCAGATTGCCGGTGAGAGCTAAATCAACCTGTTCTGAATTATTAAGAGCGTATAAATAACGCTGGCATCAGTGCAGTTGATCTGGAGTTAAGCTGTAGAGCAGCTGAACAGCGTGAATCTTAACAGAAGTGCTGCAGGGTTTTTGAAAGAGATCTTGATTTCTGTCTAGTCTTGGATGATTGCTCTTCATGGCTGTGAGGGAGTTTTGTGTTTGGAAAGGGCTCATTTTAGCCCTTTTTCTCTTTGCTGTTGATGGACACAAAAGACCGTAAGTACCAGTGGCTTTGAAGTGAACAGAAGCAGTCTAATGTTTATGCTGATATAGTTTTAAAGATGGCAAAATTAAAACCTTTAAAGCTTTAACCATGTTAAAAGTTAATTGATCAGGTTGTATTTTGTGGCCATCTAGTGGTCAAATGGTGAATGGTCTTCATTGACTTCATTAACACTTGGTTTTATATACACTTCATTGTTACTTTTGTAATTCATACATTATGTTCATACGTAAGTCATTGTTTATAGATAGCTGGAGTTTTTTTTATTTTAACCATGGCTGACCATTGTTGTCAATTCTGTGGGTGTTTCCCCCTGCAGTAAAAGGTTTGTTTCACCCAGACAACCAACACCACGTACTTAAAGTGGACATTATGTCCCTTTTCACAAGATGTAATATAAATCTATGGTGTCCCCAGAATGTATCTATGGGACTTCATCTCAAAGTAGCCCCCAGATCATTTATTACAGCTTGTCAAATTTGGGTGTGTGCAGAAATGTACTATCGGAAAGAACTGTACTATCATGTTTAACTTACACAAGGTGACAGTTCCCTGAGGTCTTTTTAAGACTTTTTTTTTTTTTGTCAAATAGTGTTCAGTGCTCCTCTGTGCAGCCAACGACACATGCTTTGCTTCAACTTTTGCCTGGTTACACTGTTGTTGCTTGCAAACCAAATGGTGGAAACGTGCAGATTAAGGGCCGGTATTATAAGATCCATTTTCTACATCAGAAGGGGAGTGATATCTGATGGGCTTATTTTTTGACATGCTTGCAGAGAAAGGCTTACCAAAACAGTTACTGGGTTGTCACTTTTCATATTTTCTGGGTTGGTAGAGGCACCAGGGACCTTATTATAGAATTTAAATACAGAAATAGTCAGATTTTCATGATGTCGCCTTAATTTCGAAGCTCCAACATACAATCTAGAGCTGCACGATTAATCGTTCAGAGATTGTGATCTTGATTCAAACACCCACATGGCCCTTATTCCTAAATGACAAAGATTTGTTTATTAAACCTTTGACAATCAAACAGAATATTCAAATCTGTGTTGGCGCTGCTGAGCCAGAGAGGAGTGTTCATGTATGAAAACGTCACTTCAAATAATGATTGTTTTGATTGTACGCCTCTAGTCTATTTTTTCTAGAATTATTCATTCTAGTCGCCTCTGGGCTATTTTTGATGCACAGACCTTGCAAACCTGTGGTTTAATTTAGCTAATTTCTGTGGATGTTCAACCAACATGTAAATGTTCTGACCTGATTCCATTGTGACCCTGAACCTAAACTTCATGATGTTTACCCAGGTTATTCATGGTGACGTTCCCTTCAGTGATTGAAACTGGATCTAATGCCAAATTGTGTGCAAGTCTTCTGAAACCCCAAGAGAGTGTGACAATGACAGTTTCTCTGCTTGATGGTGAAAATGGGATGACTCAACTTGTGCAGCAGGTTTCTTCAAAGCCATTTCACCGCTGCTTTTGTTTCCAGGTCTGTCATTAGATGCAAGTTGTTTTGGTTTTTGTCGTCTGGTTTTCTTAACTGGGTTTCTCTACAGGCTCCTCGAGTAGATGGAGAATCTGTGCAGACGCTGAAGGTAGAAGTTCAAGGGAAGGTCTTCAGAGCGACTGAAGAGAGGAAAGTCATGTTCAGACGTTACCTGCCTTTGACCTTCATCCAAACAGACAAACCAATCTACAATCCAGGACAAACGGGTGAGCTGTGAATTAACCTTGGTTGAGTATTCGAGGTGTAGAAGACCATTAAGCTACAAGTCTGATTGTCTTCAAGTGCATTTTGCAATTAATGTGAGCGTTTTCTCTTTGCAGTGAATTTCAGAGTCGTCACCATGGATGGCAAGTTTTTGCCTCTTGATCAGATGGTAAGGCCTGACCATGAACAAATTGCAGGTTATTTTTACATGTAATGTTTTACAATATCCTTTTCTTCAGTGACTGCTGCATCAGTGTTTTGTTCTTTTTAAATGCTTAACATTCCTGTCTTTGTGTCTTTCAGTACAATCTGGTGGTGGTGGAGGTGAGAATTTGCTCCGGTGCAAGTCTTTGAATGGAGCCAATGCTATTTTATTTTGCAGTTGCTGTGTTCGCAGTATTTCTCTGAGCTGTTGATTGTTTTAATAGGACAATAATAATAACCGGATTGGTCAGTGGACAAACATTTCCTCAACGGGGTGGATATTGCAGCTTTCTCACAAGTTAAACCCAGAGGCTCAGATTGGGATGTACACACTAAAGGCTTTTATTGGCGACCAAATTATCTCCCACGTTTTTGAGGTGAAAAAATACGGTGAGTTGTTTTGAACTCTGCGTGTATATAATGTACAACGACAGATCTGAGGTCTTTCATTTAAAGCATTCGTTTCTGGTTTAGTTTTGCCCAGGTTTGACGTGACCGTAAACCAACCACAGAAGTACAGCATTGCAGATGTGGGACTGAAAGTTGAGGCTTGTGCCAAGTGAGTGACACTTATTTTCTTGTCTTGTGGTTGGTCAGTTCTTGATCTTGTGATGTTTCCCAGATACACATATGGCCAACCTGTACCTGGCCAAGCCTTGGTGGAAGTGTGCCGTGATCCACTTCCATATGTTGTGGTTCCTGAGTTGACCCGTTGGTGCCTGAATCAAACCGCAAAGGTGTGACTCCTGCCTTTCAGTGGATTATTTCTTCTGCTTGTACTCTACTAAATTTGACTCTTTGTTCTTCTACCAGATGAATGCCACAGGCTGTGTCTCCCTTACTGTCGATACATCAGTGTTTTTTAAAAACGAATTTGAAAATTATATGCAAGACACTTTTCTTGTAAATGTGATGGTCACTGAGGAGGGAACAGGTGAGCTGTTGGCTGATCTGAACCAATGGTATGTGTATGGAGGAAGTTAACTTGTTTATTCAGTGTTTGTTTCTTTTTTCCCAGATGTATTGATGTCAAAATCTGTAACTGTGTCCATTTCGTTTGAAGTTGGCAAGGTCACGTTTGTGGACCTACCGGGTTATTTTAAACCTGGATCAACAATTAAAGGAAAGGCAAGTAAAAGTTCATCCATCCTTCCCATTGGTTCCCTTTCCTAACCTTGATTCCCAACAGATATCAGTGTCTCGTGTCTTTGATGGGACTCCAATCGCGAACAAAGCGGTTTATCTCCTGGATGGTAACAGCTGGCCCAACAAACTGCTGCAGAATCTGACCACAAACCAGAACGGACTGGCCTCGTTCTCCCTTTGTACTGCTAGTCTTCCTAAAGCCGCTCTGAATCTGGTGGTACGATTTGCTCTTTTCTATTTTGTGAAATATAGACTATATATTCTCACACTCGCAAGAAACCCATTCCATTTGTTGTTCCCCAGGCAAGTGCGACTCCAGCGGCTGTTCATAGCTCCAAATCTCCATACTTCACTACAGATACAAGGGTTGTTCAGCTTCTCCAACCAGATTCTTCCAGCAACCCATCTAGTGAACTGACTATAGTGAAGCTCGAGCAGCCGCTCAAATTTGATGCTGCGTATCCAGTGACCGTGAAGTATTCTTTTGTTGGAGAGGCTGGAGACTACAGCACTGACATTATCTATATAGTGAGTGAACATCAGAGGGATTTTTATTTTAGAAACATTGCTCTTGCCTGTTTTATGCACCCGTTTGTCTTGTCAGGTCTTGTCCAGAGGATTGATCGTCCTCCATGGATTTCAGACGGTCAGAGCGAGGGCTTCTAATACCGTCACAAGCGGCTCTGTGTCGTTCCAGCTGTCTGTCAGTGTGGATATGGCTCCAGCAGTGCAGATTCTGGCCTACTGCGTTCTGCCCAGTGAGAATGTTGTTGTTGGTAGTGCGTCGTTTGACACGGAAATGGGTTTCCAAAACCAGGTATGATGTGCACTAGCATCTTTTGGCTTCAAGAGGGTAATTGTGACTTGTCCTAAAGCGTGTTGGTCCTTGTTCCAGGTGTCTCTACAGTTCTCTCCTGCTACGGCCGTTCCTGCTGAGGTAAACGTTCTGACCGTCTCTGCTCAAGCAGGATCTCTGTGTGGCATCAGTGCTGTAGATCAGAGCATCCGGATCATGGAGCCAGGAAGACGTATGAGTGCTAAAATGGTATCCATGTGCATTTGATCTAAATTTGTATTGGTTGTAGCGATTCTTAGCTCAAATAAGGGGAATTTTAACAAACTGGTCAGAATATGATCCGTGAATCTACTACAGTTTATTATCCTTAACGGGAACATTTCGCCAACGTGTCTGTATGGACAATTCAAATCAATTATCCATCCAGCAAACTGACCATATGATCTTTTATCAAATCGCAAAAGGCTATCCTTTTATAGACTTTCTAGAGCCTGTTCTTCTTGGCCATGAAAAACAGCTCTCTCATTCTATAAAATAAAATACTCTTTAAAAGTATCAGCAATTGTAAAGCGTGTAGCTTTCGATCATACATTAAAGGGACTTCAATATGAGCACAACCAGAATCAATAAATGAGTATATATGGTTTTAATAAAGAAAATACTACGTATATCGGTGACTAAGATTACACGGAATAAAATGTATATACAATGAAAGTCAGAGTGATAGAAAGAGGGAGAAGGAGGGGTTACAGAATGGCAAAATACCTGGACCAAACCTTTGACAGACAACAAGAATCAAAACACCTTAAGCAGGGCTAAACAATCGTAGGCGCATATAAATCTGAATAGAAATAAGATGCTTACAAATACAGCTCTTGTTGTATTGAAAGCGTGCCTGTGTGTCCTGAGGTCATGCGCGTTCTCTCGGAGTCCGATCAGAAGTGTGCGTTCCAAGAGATGTGGTCCGTGTTGCAGGTAAAGTTACAACATGATTGAGGCTAAGTTCATTTCACTTGTCGGTGGAAATGAACAAAGGAGAATCCGAAAAATGGAAAATAAAAAACTTGAAGAAACAAACAAAAGAAACGAGAAGGCTTGGAGAGTTCGTTGAAGAGGATCACAAAGGGAAGAAGAGCGGAAGAGTATACTTGAAGAGTCCTATGAAGAAGCTGGTCAACTTTAAAGAGAGTTTGGAGTTTCCGCCCTCAGGGGTGAGCTGGCCAATCGACTTGGAGTTCTGTGAGCGGGAAAACTTTTCTTTGTCTTGTCAACGGATCTCATTTGCATAATTTACGATGGGTGTTAAAAGATGCATGTCCTAAGCAGAAAGCTGTTGCACATAGAATAATAAATTTTACTGTATTCTCCTGTACGTGACCACCTCAGTTCGGTCGAGGGGATCACAGCGGTATCAAATAAGGCATACACGCATAATGGGAATACAAAGATATATCTAAATGCATAATTACAAGCACTTCTAGTTCATTTAATATTATAAAATCATGGTTATCTCAATATGACGTGGGCAAGCAGTCAAGCATAAAAACATATCGAATATATCTTGGTAAAGTCTTATGAGGAAATTAATGAAAGGTTCGTGTGTGTGCATCGTAGAAGGAGCTTTCTTGCGGCCACCTGGCATTCCTTTCTCCGCAGAAAGGAGGTGTCAAGAGATGCTGATCTCTCTGAGGCTCGGGCGTTCGAGTTTATGGCTGGTTTTTTTTTCTCTCGTATGCCACAAAGTGTCAGTGGGGCAATTAGGGCCCAGACTCTGTGGTGCCAGGCCGGAGTTATGGACCAGAGTCAGAGAGGTTAGAAGCATTTTTACATGTATAAAGTGAATGAGTCATCCTGACACAGCCCAGATACGCTACATAGTCTTGACTGACGTTCAGCTTTCGAATTTGAGTAATGCTCATGGACCAATTGGACAAACCTATGTTAATTATAGCAATTTTAGTGTCATTTTAACACCTATTAGGGGTGTAACAATATATCGCAATACAAAAATGCAACTGTGTAGTTTACCCCAAAATAAAAATAGTAAGAGAACTGAAGTTTTCAGAGTTTAGTGTCAGTACTAATTAAACTACTATATAATGTTGATTATAATGCAATGGTCCTGACAAAGCCACATGTCTCATGTTATCAAAAGTGGCCTACATTATTTTAACTATCTAGTCAATGCAAGCATTTTCAGCTTCAGAATCATGATTGTTTATTCTGTCGTCTCTGTCCTGTGCTTTGTGTGTAAATGAATAGACTTGGAGCTGGAAACCCAATGTAATACCAAATTTAGCATTTTAATCAACTTTTTTTTTGTTAACCTGTCTTGGAGTATCACAATATTGTATCATGAGTCCAGTTTTGTGATGTGTATTGAATCGTGACATGAGGGTATCTTTACACCCCTGCCTATTATGTGTCCATAACATGCCAAAAATTCATGTATTTGATTCCCGTAAACCAGCGACATGCCAAAACTGTTTTATGGTCCTAGGTGTTTGACTTGCTCCCGGTGCGATCACTGTCTGGTTACCCATACAGCGTTCAGGATGAACCAGAGTGTCTAGGTTTTCGACCTAGTCTAGCTTTTCATCTAGATCCTGCCTACGCTGGTCCTACAAATCAAGCCTACACAACCTTCCAGGTAGAAAACCATTCATGATATATAGTCACTGAATAATAGTCATCAAATTTAAATCTATCTTGTTTCGAACTTGTTACTATGACAGAGCCTGGGAATGAAGATCGCAACAAATCTTGCTGTACAAGCCCCTCCATGCCCACTGTATCCCAGTTTCCCAGAAAGTAGGTCTATGCAGATGGGCAGTTCTTTCCATAAACAATTCTGCATGACATGAACTTGCCCTTTCTTTGTGGATGGACATATTGTTTGGTGTTAATATTTCTATAATTGCAACGAGGGGCAGATATGAACCCTGTTTATTCCGCAGACACTAATACTGTTCTGAGTAAATGGGTGTAAAGTTGCTTTTCCTCTTTCAGTGAATTTGAATGGTCCTCTTGAAATGGCTCCTGGTGCTCCTCCTGAAGCACAAAGTGCTGGAGGCGACACTTCCTCTTTAGAAATGACCGTCAGGACTTACTTTCCAGAAACATGGTTCTGGCAGCTTGCTCAAGTGGGGTTAGTGAAGCATCTTGTTTTTATTCCTTCTAAAACCAGTTTCCCACCATTTTTACTTCTCCTGTTCCCCTTATTTCTCTCTTCTGTTGTCCTTCAGAGACACTGGATCCACACAAATTCCCCTTACTGTTCCTGACACCATCACCACATGGGAGACGGAGGCGTTCTGCCTGTCCTCAAAAGGTTTTGGTCTGGCTCGTCCTGCTCTGCTGACGGTCTTCCAGCCCTTCTTCCTGGAGCTCTCTCTGCCGTACTCCATTGTCCGTGGGGAGTCTTTTGAGCTGAAGGCCACAGTCTTCAGCTATCTGTCCAAGTGCATCATGGTAAACCATGGTTTCTTTTCCTGTATAAAATCGATGTGCATAGAAGGTCATGTGTCTTTCCTCCATGTGCTCTGTTTCATTGGCAGGTTAAAGTAACACCAGCTTCGTCCACGGCCTTCACTCTTAAACCATATACTGATCCATATTCATCCTGTCTTTGTGCCAATGGGAGAAAGACCTTCAAATGGGTTCTCTCAGCTTCTGTTCTCGGTCAGTTTTGGACTGCCTCTCTCTAAATTAGAAGTGTATATTAGGCGTGGCTCACTTCCTGTCTGTCACTGCAGGAGCCGTCAATGTGACTGTCAGTGCTTCAGCCGAAGCATCCCGGACTCGATGTGGCACTGAGGTTGTGACCGTGCCGACGAGAGGACGCATTGACGTAGTCACTCGCAGTCTTCTTGTCCTGGTAAATGTAAACCAGCCTTCTGGCGTTTGAACATGGAGCTCATGCTGCTTTACTAATTTTTTTATTTTTTTTTTATAGCCTGAAGGAGTTGAAAGGACAAACACCCAGAGTTGGTTGCTGTGTCCAAAGGGTTTGTTGCACTCAATGATTCCCCAATACATTCTCCCTGCACAGCCAAACTTTTGCCTAGCGCTCAGTATTTTTTTTTTTTTGTCTACAGGAAAAAGTCTTTCTGAAGACGTGACGCTGACATTTCCAAAAAATGTGGTTCAAGGGTCAGCCAGATGCTCCGTTTCAGTCCTTGGTAAAGCATTTCTTTGTGTAGAAACTGACAGGTGATTAGCAGAATATCTTTGTTTCTGATGTGTTTTATGCTTGACCTCTTGTAGGGGACATAATGGGTCGTGCACTGAAGAATCTGGATAGGTTACTACAGATGCCGTATGGCTGTGGAGAACAGAATATGATTGTTCTTGCTCCCATTATTTACATCCTGCTGTACCTGGAAGTCACGGGGCAACTCACTGCAGCCATCCGAGAGACCGCCACAGGATACCTTCAAAAAGGTATGGATGACTAAATTCACTTTAAATCTGTAGGAAACTAAATTCCAAGGAGGTTTAGTCCTTCTCTTCCCCTTGGAGTGTGCCAGACTGTCTAACTCCCTGACCATTTTGCATTGGCTTTTGGCCTTATCAGGATACCAAAGACAACTGAACTACAGACACAACGATGGTTCATACAGCACATTTGGTAATGACGAATCGAATACATGGTGAGTTTCACACTGTTCTACTGCGTATAATCTGTTGTGGCACCAGTGGTTAAGTTCAGTTTGACATCTTCTCCATGGCCAGGTTGACTGCCTTTGTCCTGAGGTCCTTTGGGCTAGCGAGGCAATTTACCTTCATTGATCCACAAGTCCTGCAGAGTGCAAAGGATTGGTTGATCAGCAAGCAAGGTTCAGACGGCTGTTTCATGCAGCAGGGAACTCTGCACCACAACGACATGAAGGTGCATTCCATATTTCTTTGCTCTACTCAATAGACTTGGCATGAGACCGTTCTTCTAAATGAAATGTGGTGGTGTTTTAGGGTGGAGTTGGTGACGGCGTGACCATGACTGGCTACATTGTGGCATCACTGCTCGAACTAGGCGTCCCCACCACGGTAAAATTACATCTCCAGTAGTTCTATGAGCTCCTTGCAGATGACTTTCATATATATAATGCATTTTTTTTTTCAGGATCCCATAATTACCAATGCTCTGTCATGCTTGAGGCCTTTTGTTGGGAACCTGGGAAACACTTATGCCACGGCTCTGCTGGCCTACACCTTCAGTCTGGCTGGAGAGACCACCACTCGATCGCAGCTTTTAACTTGCTTGAACAACCTTGCCATTTCTGATGGTGAGATTTAACAGCCTCTTGATGTTGGTTCATCAGGGTCTTTGTCATCAACCTTCTCCCCTCCATCTCATCCTAAGGCTCTAAGGTCCATTGGTCTCAGACAACATCTGGTGATACTCTGGCAGTGGAGATCAGCTCTTACGTTCTGCTAGCGGTACTCTCTGTCCAGCCTCTCACGTCAGCTAATCTGGTGTATGCTAACCGCATTGTCAACTGGCTAGTGGCCCAGCAGAATCCCTATGGGGGCTTTTCCTCCACCCAGGTGCCTCTGACTACCAAACATGAGCGCAATCATTTATGACGAGTTTTTAATCTGGTGCTTGTTTTTAGGACACTGTGGTGGCTCTTCATGCCCTGTCGGTGTACGCTGCTCAAGTGTTCAGCTTGGACAGCTCCAGCACCGTTACCGTACAGTCCTCAGTAGTAGGAGGAGACTCTTATAGCTTCAACGTGGATCGGGACAACAGGTTGCTGTATCAGGAGAAGCCGCTGAAGAACGTTCCTGGCAAATATAGTGTTAAAGCATCAGGATCCTCTTGTGTGTCTGTGCAGGTCTGTAGTTTCATCCCCCCCCCCCCTTTCTGTTTCTGTTATGGACATCCAAATGTTACTGTACTTTGTTTGCTCTGCGCTCATACTGTAGGTTGCTTGTTTCTACAACATCCCAACACCTGTTAAAACTGCCAAAACGCTGAGCGTCGAAGCGCAGGTGACCGGAGACTGTCAACTGCTTGGAGCCAATCTTATGTTGGGTTTCACGGTGAAGTAAGAGCAGCTTTGAATTTGTGTCCTGAAACAAGCTCATGTATATGACTCTTCCAAAAGGAAGCGGTCTTGATCCTTTTGACAATATCGCTTTATTTTTCCATCACCTCATTCAGATACAATGGTGTAAAAGCAAGCACTAACATGGTTCTAGTGGACATTAAGCTCCTGTCGGGCTTCACGGCAGATACGTCACTGGTTCGTATGGTTTAGAAAGTCCCAAGAGGCTTTAAGCTCCTTCAGATGTAATTGTCTGTAAACTAGTGTCTTATCCTCAGCTTGGTTCTTCACCCCAATCGTTTGCCCCGCTAGTGGAGCGGGTTGATGCTGAAGATGATCATGTCTTAGTGTATCTGAAAGAGGTGAGACTGTGTACACTGGGTGTATATATTCACTAACTGCCATCTTGAGTGCTGTGTATGTGCTGCTGTTCATCCTTTTTTCTTTCCTTTCTCGCAGGTTCCCAAAGGCGTTCCCATGAGTTACACTCTGCAGCTGAAACAGGTTCTTGCAGTGAAAAATCTCAAGCCAGCGGTCATCAACGTTTATGACTACTATCAAACAAGTATGCTTTCGTCCTAATCATGCTCTGGCTGAATTCACTGTTAAAAAGATCCAGTTTATTTTCTGTTCCCTTTCAGGTGATTCGTTTGAGACTACCTACACATGTCCCTGTCCATGATTTGATTCAGTACTGGCTGTAGGACACTTCACTAGAATAAAACTGCTTTTATACAATCAGTCCTTTTTGTCGCCTGTTTTTATCTGACATTTATTTGAAGCAGGAAGTTGCAGTGTTCATGTGTTTGTATTCATCCTTTGACTTAATCCTTGTAACATGACTGAAATGTAGTTAATTCAGGCAGTGGCGGTTATTAACTTGTTTGAGCTTGAACTTGACCTTTTCCAAAAACTAATCTGCAAAACCACTTTTTTTTATTGAATTTTAACCTTCCTTTTGCCCATTTAAAACTATTTTGCTTGCAATCATCCATTCATCAAGCACAGCTTGCAGATAAAGATATATATACTTTTACAAC
Organism: Siphateles boraxobius; assembly: GCF_051911475.1. Taxonomy (NCBI): domain Eukaryota; kingdom Metazoa; phylum Chordata; class Actinopteri; order Cypriniformes; family Leuciscidae; genus Siphateles; species Siphateles boraxobius. Next base: position 47,849 of record NW_027509212.1, read on the forward strand.
CATGGCTAGAAGCTAATTTTAAATGTAGGTGTTCAATTAGAATAATACCAGTGAAGCCAGTTTTACTATTTAAAAAAAAAGCGCAATAAACAAACAATACTGGAATGTATAGTTGAGTTATTCAATGAGCCTCTCAGTGAAGCAGTTTTATGTGAATTAACACACTTATTTTATAGAATATTTGGTCTTCATGTTATCCTAGTTTAGTTAAATTTAGTTTCTAATTTAAAACTGGGAATTCTTGCTTTCTCCCAAAAAGAATTCTCAAAGTATAACTCATCTTTATTAAGTAGCATGGGTCCTATACCTAAAACTAATAACTTTTCTTTATAAAATTCCTCACCTAAATTACTTTGGTCTAAAATTTGTACAAAATGAGCTACAAGTTCCCTGCAACTTAACATCCAAATGATTATTTTTAGAAGTTATTTCTGGTGTTATGCAAAATGTTATATTAATTTTCCATTCAAAATGTATGTTAGTCAGAATTATTGTGCATGCAGCAGTGCTTGATCAATGTGAAGTTTATCAGTGAAATGGAAATGTTTGCTTGACATTCTAACATTTACAGATTGTTGTAATGCTAGACTTCCAGGACTGGTTAAATGACTTGACTTTATATTTATAAGAATATTCTGTCATCACCAGTAGCTCTTGGATAAATTAAAGTACCAGTGGTACTTCACACAATGCAAGGTCCTGGTTCCAGGCTGAGCACTAGAGGATGACACGGGAGTGGATTTTCACTCCTGTCCCGTCCCACTCCCATAGAAAGAAATCTTGTCCCGTCCCACTCCCAGACCAAAGTTTAAAAAATAATCCCATCCCATCCCGCTCCTGGTAAATTGACTCCCACTCCCATCCCGCTCCTGTTTAAACTGACTCCCGCTCCTGTACCGCTCCCATATACGGCAATTTTCGCTTGATGAACGAAGCGATGCTTGGCTGATTTTTTTCTCGAATTTGCCTTGCAAGTGTGCTTCTTCAGACCGCTCGTCCCTGAATCACTTGCGTACTTGACTAAGACTAAGCATGTCTTACAAGCAGCGTACATTGTGCTATCACCGTCACATTCTACTCTCATAAACTTAATTAATATTTCAGACTTTCCGACCAGTTCTGTGAACTTAATAGACATGTCATTACTTCTGACTTTGCGCTGTAAATCATTTTTTGCCACATCGACTTCTCCGCGGCTGTTAGCTCCCTCCATCAACGCTCTTTGAAATCCGGCGGTGGCCGTGACAAAAAGCACTGATGGCTTCTGGGACGGCTGGGTCGTGTAGGTATTTTTTAATTGCGTTACATTGTAGGCGTATTAAAAGGAAACTACAAAATGGTGCATTTTACTTTTTTCTTTTTTTGTCGTCTTTGCTATTGGTTGATTCCCGCTCCCGTCTGCTCCCGTTAACCATTTATCCTGTACCGTCCAAATCCCGTGATTAATAGCAAAGATGACTCCCATCCTGCAGGAATCCCACAGGAATCCCGTGACCCGTGGGATTCCCGAAAAAATGTCAGCCTCTAATTCAAAGTGCTTTACATAGAAGAAATTAAAGTAATCAACAGAAATCAGAATAATTAAAACAGTTTAGAATAAAAGATAACATGCAGAATAATTAAAACAGTTTAGAATAAAAAAATAAAATACAGTACGAGCAGTCGGACGAACAGTGGTACAGTGCTCATTGAAGTGGTTTCAGTCCTTTTTTAAATGATTTCTCAGAGATCTTTGATGCCAGAAATATTAGACTTTATTCACAAACAAAGCCGAGCGCCCTCTGCAGAAAAGCACTCCAGTCCAGTGGCTGGCTTCTCAATATCTTCATCCTTTCCAAAAATGGTAATACTTTCTATAGATATTTTGAGAAATACTTTTGTACCATGTGACATACTGAAATAGCACTCTCTGTCGTCTCAGCTTTCTGGCAGGCTTCCAAAGTCAATCATAAAGTCACACATACACACACAGAGGAAATAATAGTGTCCTAATATATAGATAAATTAATTATTTTCTAACTAATAAAATCTTCAACATTCCCCTCTCTGGGGCTTACCGAAGCCCCACTTTCCTTTTCCTTTTCCAGAGTGTAGTCACCCATTCACCTTTCCAATGACTGGATTATGCCACCACACTCCGGAGGAGCATAAGAGCCAAACATCTCTCTCCATACATTTTTCTTTCTTTCAGTTATTTTGCTTTTCTTTCTATGGAAAAAGTAAAAGATTCTCTGCTCCCTAGTCAAACAAAAATTAAACATTGCTATAAGCGTGAGCGTGTACTTTGTTCAGCCTTGCCTGTGGTTTTCACAGTTATGTAAAATACATCAAACATCAAACCATGCAATATACTACTGAAGTTTTTCTTGTAGCGTAGACTTTCTCTTCGACCCAGACACTTTGCGCATCGTAGAGGGTCACCACTGGGGAGAGGGCAGGCTAGTACATACACCCAGGGTCTGGCTCATCAATCATCTTTTTCGTCCTCAAATGAGGTACTTGAAACATTGTCCAGTGCTTGTAAAATCCAATTTGTGTCTTGATAGCATATACCTTGGCTGTCCTCTAAAGTTATTTTTAACCAATTAAGCGCTTGTCTATTTTGCCATGTCATTTTACTTGTTGCCTCTAACTGTTCTCCTAATGCAGATAATGCATCATCGGTGTAATTAATAAATCTCTGCTGATTATAGTAAATGTAATTAATCCATTCGACATTTTTGTTTTGCGTGATCCATATGAATATTGATTCAAACCCTGATTTAATTTCATCTCTTGCTTTATACTCATTAGCTATACCCCTAGGTTGACCTATTGAATCTAATTTATATTAAGATCTGGTTGATAAGCTCTCTTACTTCTGTTCTTGTCTTCTTTTACATGTTGTTCTGGTTCCCACTGTGCAATAGTAATTTCTTGAATTAGTCTTACTCTAGCACATATTCCTTTCCATTTTACTGGCAGGGAAGCTCGAAGCCGTCCTTTTCCACAGGCCCAAAAGAAATCTGCTACTACCATTGTTTGATCTTCATACAGATCTATTGATGGTAATGCTATAGTTTGGTTTTGCATTCTTTTTCTGGGCTAATTTTTTCTCCTTTCCTTGTTCCTAGCGCTAGAAGTTCTGGAGCTCTTACCGGTATGTTTGACTTATAAGCATTTGTTTTATCTAGGTTCCATACAGTATCGCACTTTCCTTTGAATTTTCCTACATTATGAGTTCCTGTAGACTTATTAAAGCACTCATATTCTTGGCTGTAGTCTATGCTGTACCATTTTGGGATTTCTACTTTTCCTTTTTCTATTTTAATATTTGCATTTACATCCCAATATTGACACCAGGTTCCCCAATGTGGTCTCTTTAATTGTTCATGAAATGCGGAGTTTCCTGCAAGAGCTAAGCACTCAGCTGAGCAGTAAGGTCTAAAAAAAATCATCTGTATGACAAAAGGGTCTATTAAACACAGCACATTTTACGTAGTCATGTGGATTTGGAACTACTATCACCTTATTTAAGGGGGATTTGGAGCACATTAAGCAATTGCTCACACCTATTTCTTTTGCTGTGTACGTTGCCCATTTATACCAATCATTATTTTGCGCTGTTTCCCATAAAATATCTTCTTCACTATCTCCCTCAATATTTCCCTCTTCAACATCTCTACGTTGTTTTGATAGCTTTGGCTCTTCAATCTCAATTCTTGTTCTGTTGAGGTTATTGTTGAGGTGCCACTAGGTCTATTCGAGGGCTGAGAAGTCAATTGTAGGGAAGTCTGGGTCGTGTTGTCTACAGTTTGAACTTGAAAGGAGGCTTGGGTGCTGATGCTTATAGCTTGAGCTTGCAGTATCAAACACAGTGAGCATGTGAGGATCATTATCAGGAACATTATCGGACTCATTACTTTCCGTTTGTTGATTTTCTCTGCTTTGCTCAACAACTTGTTGTTCTGAGCTTTCAATATTCTGCACCCTTTCGTCCTGTTTCTCCGTTTCACGTGCTGTATCTTCTCTTTCCTGTCTTTGTCTTGGAACTTTTGTGCAGTGGTTTAGATGATACCAGGCTGTCTTTCCTTCCACCTGGACTGCTGTTGGAGTAGCTATCACTACTTTGTAGGGCCCCTCTCTCCTAGGCTCGTTCCACTTTCTCCTGAACACCCTCAGATACACTTGATCACCTGGAACCACTGGACAAGGTGTCTCTGTCTCCTCACTGGGCTGCTTTTTCGATTCCTGTAAATATATAGCTTTATGTATTGCAGTTAGTTTTTTCATATAGGATCTTAATTCCATTTGCAATTGCTCCAATGACGGTCCTTTATAGGGACCTCTGCAATACGGCACAGGCATGGGTCGACCCGTAAGCATTTCATGCGGTGTTAGATGTGTAATTCTATTGGTTTGCATGCGATAACTCATTAGTGCAAGTGGTAACGCATCAACCCAATTAAGTTTAGTACTTTCACATATTTTGTTAATTTTGGCCTTGAGAATACCATTAGATTTCTCAACTATCCCTTGCGATTGCGGCCTATAAATGCAACCTAATCTCTGTTTTATTCGCAATTGTTGTAGAACTTGTTTTACAGTCTTTTGAATAAATGCCGACCCATTATCAGAACTTATTTCTGATGGTATTCCAAATCTAGGAATTACTTCTCTTGTCAAAAATTTAATCACTGTTCCTGACCCCTCATCTGCTGATGGTACCGCCTCTACCCATCTACTAAATCTATCTATTATCACAAGCATGTACCTTTTGCCTTGTACTCGCTTTATCATATCCACAAAATCCATTACCAAGTGTTTGAATGGTCCTTCTGGGACTGGTATGTGGCCTATTGGTGTCGCTGTTCCTTTCCTAACATTATATTTGGCACAAATTTCACATGTGGACAGAAAATTGTCAACCATTGCATACAAATATGGGGACCAATATCCCTGGTTTTTAATTTTTCTAATTACTTCCCCTCTCGCGCAGTGATCAAATCCGTGCGCATCTGCAATGAGAATATTTAAAAACGCTGTTGGTGCAACAATTTGTCCTTCATGTGAACGCCAAATGTTTTGTTAATCTTTTTCGGCCCCTCTCTGATACCACATAGTGTTCATAAGGGCCTGTTAGTTATTGGATTTCAATAAGTTCTTGTAAGTCTATAAACTTTCTATCGAGCACTACTTGATATAATTTTAACTAATCAATTGCATATTGAATCAAATCGTATTCTTAATTTAAATCTAATATTTGTTAATATCCAATGTTAATACTTGCTTCAATTTCAACTGTAGCCTTAAATTAATTTTGTATACCCTTGTATTGACAAATTTCATCTGAGTATAAGATTTATTTTAAAAGTTATTTTTAGATCTAATTTTTCCTTCATGACTTGTCTTAATTCCCACTATGCTATATCAATTTCTTAAATTAATTGTTAACATTATTTTAGTTTCTTTTCTTTTTTTTCATTATCATTGTTTTCTATGTTGCTTTAATATATTTTTCTGTTTATATTTTTCCCACATGTTAAATTTTAAATACAGCTGTATTGGCAAAATAATTGATTTGCCTTAGTGTCTCTTCAGACACCATCTCTCACTCATTCACACTCAGTGTCTCTCTCACACACACTGGCCAGCATACACTCTTGCAGGTTGTGCTCTAAATGTGGCATCCTATAATTTTAGCCACAAGGGCTGATCAGGTCAACACAACTATGTCAAACACTACTGAGAAGTGTCAATGATCATAAGGTTTAGTTTAACACCATTGTTATAATCCTTTTTTTTCATTTTTTTTTTTTACAAATTCTAATAGACTAAGTATTTTAGAATAATAAGCCTGCCAATTGTAATTTTTCAAAACATTTTGTCATTTGTTTTTCTGATTTTTCCTATTCTTTTTTGTTTTTTGCTCATGAGCTGCTTTATGAAATAAATTGGAGATCTCTGCATAATCTTGGATCCATGGCCAACAACATTTCCAACTCATTATCCCAGTTTTGACAGCATTTTTTGCGATTTCATAATTTTGGACTTTTGGAGTAATTTTTTCTCCAATCTATATCTCTAAAAACTTACCAAAACAAAATGGAGTGACCAGTATCATTGTTTTGCAAAGAATAATAATAATCTTTGACATTTTGTGTCTATCTTTTTCTTTGCTACAGGATAATTTTTCTCATGCTTTTAGCCCTATAGTTGTTTAATGTAATAGCCCTCACTATAACAAATCCAGCCTCAGTTGGAACTATTTAGTGAGTTGAGCACCCACTTGTCTCTTTCAGTGTATTCTTTCTTTTTTATAGGGCTGGACTTGAACCTATACTGAAAAAGCAGAGAGGGTTAGTTTAGCAGAGAATATAAAGAATTGCTTATGAGACCAGTGAATAATCAGAATGAATAAAGTTAATCTAATAATTAACTAAATTTGAAGCAGTCTCTATAGAGCGATCATTGAAGTTGCCACACCTGTGTTTGCCCGTAAGGGAAGGATGCCGGTCGGTTTTACTGTTTTTAGATTATCAGTCTGTTGAAGCTTCATGGCTGTCGCTCTGCATGTGTCGTAAGGCTAGCTGTCACTCAAAGGCTTTGTGTAAACTGGAATATAGGCTCTGTTGTTTCTCTGCCGGGCTTTGATAGATTTTGCCACAGGTTTGCATCTCAGGATTTTCCTCTTGTCCTCAGGAAAAAGTCTCCAGTGAAATAGTGAAAGTTTCACCTTTTCCAGCATTAAATCAGTCTTTCTCCATGCTGAGTTTTCCAGAAAGTGGTCATCTTCAGAAGGGGAGCTGAACACCCCTCACCCTCTCTTCTTCTACTCTCTGCAGTCGTCTTTGACCTTTCACCTCTTCCATTCGACACTGGATCCATCTGAAACTTGAACACTCAGAGAGCTGCATAGATCAAATTAATCTTTATAAATATTTGTTCCTGAGCTATTAGCTTTTTTTCTTTTTCTTTCTAAATTCCACTTTTTAACCATCTTTTTCCTAGTTCTTTTATACTATATAATAATCACTGGTTGACAACAGCAGTTCTCCCATTCTGTTTTTAGTAAAGCAAGTTCTTCGTTGCAGGAAAAAGCAAGCTATCTCTTCTTTGCAATATCATCAAAAATCTAACTTTTGATTTTCTGAGTATAATACAATTAAATAATTTTCCCTATCATAAAATCAGACATCAATCTTTTTCCTATATTTGCATGCTGTGCTCAAAATAACTCACATGGTGAATACAATTTTGCTCAGCCATTTCCAACTATTCCCATTTACTACAGTGCTAAGATTGCTGTAAATTATTTATGACTGTTTGTCACTCAATCTTGTTCACTTTTAGCACACTGCACAAATTATTTTTTCCTTAGCACAAACTTAATTATCTACAATGGAATCATTTTTTTTTCTCACTTTGTCTTCAGGGATAATGAGAAACAAATTTTAGACGTCTTCAGATATAAGATATAATATATTAAGCACGTGCATTCTTATTTATTTATCCATTAATATATAACACTATATCAGTCCATTTATTAATTAATGGGGACAATTTTTATTCATTCACTCTTTGTTCCCGAGGCTTATTACTTTATCCTCAGGACTCATCATGCACTCCTTATCTCTTCTCCAGTGAACAATTTCACCTCACCACCATACAGTCTGTGACAGTCAGCAAGGGATCAAAGTTCACAAGGAGCAGAGCTTATTTTTAACCACTGACATCCAGAGCTCCACACACATTCACACACACACAAGCTCTTCTTTACTCACTCCCTGTCAGTTTTACTAAATTATTTTATAAGCAATACATTAAAGATTCACTTCAGTAACACTTTTAACTCCCCTATTCCATAGGATTTAGCTTAACCCGAGCAGTCCCTCGCTATTCGAGGCGGTAAACTGTTAAGCTAAACATAACTTCCCCGAGCAGACTTTTGTTAAATCTTTAACAAAACGGTAACCGGAAGTTAACCATCTGTGCGCATGCTATACTTAAAGTAAACACAGATAAACCACTGATATTCAATACCAGCAAATACAAATCCTTGCGTACGACAAACCCTTCGCGCTAAATCAGCAGTACCAGTAGTTCAAACAATCCACACAGGATTATTTAAGCACTGGCAAAGACTATTGGGAGCTCCCCCGCGCTATTACAATTTACCTGATATCCTCAAAGCCTTCATCACACTGCATGCAATCATTTCTAGAATCAGAGATCCCCTTTCAAATTTTTCTTAGTTCTTTGAATTTAAAGAAGCTTTTTTTTTTTTAAATGTCTCACCGCAACGAGCAACTGTCCGGGCGAACCGCACAAACTTAAGCAAAAATTGGTTACCTTGTGGCCACTTTAGTTTGTGCCGTTCGTCCAGCGAAGCCCGCCACAGTTCACCATCAGCTCCTGAAAGAGTCCTGCCGGGGTCGCCATTTGAAGTGGTTTCAGTCCTTTTTTAAATGATTTCTCAGAGATCTTTGATGCCAGAAATATTAGACTTTATTCACAAACAAAGCCGAGCGCCCTCTGCAGAAAAGCACTCCAGTCCAGTGGCTGGCTTCTCAATATCTTCATCCTTTCCAAAAATGGTAATACTTTCTATAGATATTTAGAGAAATACTTTTGTACCATGTGACATACTGAAATAGCACTCTCTGTCGTCTCAGCTTTCTGGCAGGCTTCCAAAGTCAATCATAAAGTCACACATACACACACAGAGGAAATAATAGTGTCCTAATATATAGCTAAATTACTTATTTTCTAACTAATAAAATCTTCAACATCATTCAGTAAATGCACAGCTAAACAGATGTGTTTTGAGTCTGGATGTGAATGTGACTGTAGGAACACATCTGATCTCTTCTGGAAGTTGTTCCAGCATAATAGCTAAAAGCAGACTCGCCATGTGTAACGGGGCCTTTAGCCCGTCATGTAGGGGAATATGGATTATGACTGCTCTGGAAGTTTGGACAACGAAAGGATCTTGGTCCCCGCTCCCCAAACGTTTTTAGCCTCGTTACACGCTAATGTGTGTATGTGGTTTCTTACTTTATTGTTTGGAAAATCTAAAGACCGACAAGGGTAGGCTTCAGGTATAATAATGTCACCCGGCGGCTTCCTGAAGAAAAATTGCATATATTAAAACACAGTGTGTTATGCTCCTTCCTCCCCAGATCTGATAAAGTAAGTGAGACTACCCCCACTCCCTAGCAGCTCTCAATGAAAATGTACATAAGCACAACAACAATTAAAACTAGGGATGCAACGATACCGCTTTTTCAAAACCGATCCGATCCCAAAATTCTGAGTATCGGCCGATACCGATACCAATCCGATACCAGCGCAGTTTTTTTTTTAAATCAAGTAGAATTTCAATAACTGTGTGTTGAACTGATAATCACTCTTTTGTGAGTTAAACACCATCTACTTAATACAGACAACTTCATTATAAAGAAAAACAACAAATCCAAAAAATATATGATCATAATATATGACAAAAATGCTATTATAAACTAGATTAGTGGATAGTTCAGCAGTAAAATCTAGTCTAGAAATATCACGAGTGCACAATAATTGTATAAAATCTGAACATTTAGTGAAAAAAAAAACATTTAGTGGGGAACAAGTAAGAGACAATAAGTGTAACACTAAATCTTGTAAAACGTTACACATTGCTCTTTATATTGTTGTAAAATACATTCATGAAAAACAAGATAACAAAAATCAAAAAGATAATTTTTTATAGTAGCCTAGGCTATGTAATTTGAGACATGTTTTAAATGTATAGCACAGCTGTTTAATGAGGCAGCAACATATGATAGATAGGACAGAACAAGAAAGGCTATTAATAATCCTTCATTGCGCAAAAGGCTCCAGTACAGTGCGGCACAAAGCGCTTATGCGCATCCCGAGGGCAGAATGATGCGCTTGAAGCAACACGGAGTCACAGCGCGCAGCACGTCGAGTCCGCATTGAAAAGTTCAAAGCACAAAGGAAATACATATTGATGCGTAGTGTATTATACAGTATCTATCTCTATGCAATAGTTTATTGAGCCTTTTCTTTTAACAGTTTTAAATATCATTTACTTTGCGCGTGAAGAACAATGATAGTGCTCTGACTCCAGTGTTGTGATCTAACAGACACACGGTAGAAAGTAACATGATTTAGTTACAGCAATAAAGTCCAGCAATATAAAGTTGTTTTATGCGAAACCATAGACCTTTATCTACAGATCAAGTATAATAATATTAACATTGAATCATCTTGGAGAGAGTTTCATCATGTTGACTGTCGTACCCGAACGTGACGCGCTGTTTGATGCTGAATGGAGAATGACTGACAGCCGCAGCAGAGGGAAAAAGTTTACGTGATCTTGAATTTAATGACTTAAATATTAATTTATATCTCACATTATACTACATAATGGCTTCAGAACACTTATAAGATAGTGCACGAAAACTTTATGGTGCTTTATAATGTTTTTGTGCCTTTTGTGGGGCAAATATTTGTGCCTTTTGTGGGTTAACTAGAACACAGAATAGTAGACGCACAATATCGGATTTGGATCGGCCTCATCTGACCGATACCCGATCCGGCAAAAATGGCAGTATCGGAGCCGATACCGATGCTGAGTATCGGATCGGTGCATCCCTAATTAAAACAATTTATTTTTCTTGTGATATAACAAATCCCTTATGGAACTTCAAAATGAAATAATTTTCAATGTGTCAATTTGTATACCAACAAATTATCACCTTTCTCAAAAGATCACCTTCAAACAATCACATTTCAAACCAACAAACATAAACATACCATCCAATCTCACCCTTGAATAAGCACATTTAAATGTTCACTCACAGTTCACCGTTTATCAGTTCAGTCACTGGAAAATCAGGAAAATACCAGTTCACGGAACGATGAATTCGAGTGCGTTGTCTGGACGTGGGGTGCGTTGCAACAACTGAAGATCCCGTATTGAAGTGTGCAAGTGCAAGTATGCAATCAACTTGGTATCAACCGTTTCACAAATGAACTGTCTCAAAAATAAAATCAACTTGAAGGTGAATTAGACTGAGATGTCACTTGAATGGCAGGGTAACAACAATCTTCACTCTGGAATCAGCGAAAAAAAATTGTATCTCTTCATTAAGTGCGTACTGCGTACTAACTGCTTCAGCGAGCTCACTCTCACGTGCTCTGACTCGTGCGGGAAACTCGATTACACGTGAACCGTCTCGTTTAACCACTAACTCGACGATACTTATCTATCAAAACACGAGAAGTGCATAAAACTGCAAAAAAACGTGTAACAAGTCTCTGAATTACAAAAATCAAACAGAGTTTGCACTTAAAATGTACTCACAGCTTCCGTGGTCTTCACAATGTGTCACCGCGTCATTCTCACAGTAAACGCATAACACTGGAACAAAACTGTCTTCTACAAAATCAAACGTAGGTCACTGCTCACACTTTCACTTAGTGCTGTCTGCGGTTGCTCTTTACTCTACTTAAGCCTCGATAATCTTCAATTGAAACGACTTATCGAACGAGCTTCTCAATCGCGACACTGCACTCTCTGCTGCGTCAGTCAGACACTCATCACACACGCGCTTCTTCGTCTCTCTCCGCTGCATTCACAGCACGCGCAAAAAGTAGATCGCTCGCCAAAATAAGAGTACCCCCCGTTACATTCCCCCCTTCTAAACCCTGCCACTTCATTGACATCTCTGGCAGATTCATCTCTGAAACACAAAACAACATGTTAGAAAAACATGACATATACCTTCATAGGCTTCTCAAAGTTATAGAAGACTCTGAACGCTTATGTTACAATATAGTCACTTCTATACTTCACAGGTAAAACACCCTTGTTCTGCCTCTGAGAACGTCTAAGCTCAGGAATACTTTCTCTTTCAGCTTCTGAGATATCAGCATCATCTGAGTCATCTTGTACCCTCAACCCTGATTCAGCTATCACATTCTGATTCTCATCACTGTCATTCTGCTCTATTTCCTGTGACTCCCCTTGACCCACTCTTGTGTGTGCATGGTAAGTAGAGTGTTGTTGAATTTCAGGAAAGCATACAAGATCTGACATGTCTGTATCTGTCTCTGTTTTGTCTCTCACACTACACTGGCGTGTACGCGGTGTTGTGGACGAGGGGAACGAGCAGTGCCTAAGCTGATCTCGATGTACAACCTTTGTAGGACCCCCCTTTTCTGGCTTGATTGAAAACACAGGTATGTCTGCATAGTTTTGTTTCAACACTATGTATGGTGTGTCTTCCCATTTATCCTGAATTTTGTTTCTGCCCCTGTGTCTGTGATTACGCAGAAGCACCCGATCTCCAGGCCTCACAAGAGCTCCAAATGACTTGCGGTCATAGATCCTCTTTCTCTTTCTGGAAGCCTCTTGAGATGCTGCGTTTGCAATCTCCACTGCTGTTTTCAGCCTCGCATAATGACCTTTCACCCAATCATCCAGGTTATCAACCTCATCTTCTTCTAGATCCTTTTCTCCAAGGACATCCATTGGTAAACGTGCATCTCTTCCGAACATTAGGTAGAATGGGGAATAACCAGTGGATGAATGCACATTGCTGTTGTAAGCCATTACCAGCTCTGGAAGGTGAGTCTTCCAATCTCTCTTTTTCTCTGGTGGCAAGGTTCTTAACAAGTCATGCATAGTACGGTTGAATCTCTCACATTGAGAGTTCCCCTGCGGATGGTATGGGGTGGTACGGCTTTTTCCTATGCCATAGACTTTGCAAAGCTCCTTGATCACGTTAGCTTCAAAACACCTCCCCTGGTCCGAGTGCAGACGAGCTGGACAGCCGTAATAACCAAACCAGTGCTTAAGCAACGCTTTCGCTGTTGTGTTTGCGGTCTGATTCTTCGTAGGAACAGCAACTGTGAATCTGGTTGAACATATCCGTGAGCACAAGCACGTTTTCGTACCCTCCAGAAGATTGTTCAAGCTGCGTATAATCCATGGCTAGGACCTCTAATGGAGCTGAAACATTACTGCAGGTCATAGGAGCTCGAAGTCGGGGAAAAACATCTTTGGCTAGTGTACATCTCTTGCACTGCTTGATCCAGCATGAAACATCTGCCGACATTGTAGGCCAGTAATAATTTCTCCTCATTCGAGTTACTGTACTTCTCTCTCCAAAATGACCTCCGTGTTCATGTTGTCCCTCATACACTTCACGCTGTAGAGGCTCAGGAACAACCATCTGCCATATTTCCTCTCCATCCCTCGGATCCAAGATGCGTCTGAACAGTACTCCTTGACGCAGCTTCAGACGGTCAAATTCTTTGGCAAGCTTCTTCAATTTCGGCTCCATATCACTGTAATCCATTCTACTTGGTCTCTTGTTCCCAGATACGGCTTTATAAACGGGGCTGATCACAGGATCATTCCTCTGTTGCTTTCTTATCTCACTCCAACTATACCCATTGATTTCTCCTCTTATTGATGCCTGCACCACAGCTTTACCATCCGATTGCTCTTGGTCGATTCTTTTTCCTGGCCATAAGCATGCTCTCACTTCATCAGCTCCTAGCCGAATAAAGTCCTTCCCATCATCATCCTTCTCTGGTTCCTCCTGAGAGGGAATCCTTGACAGGGCATCGGCATTCGTGTTGTGTCGACCAGGTTTGTAGCACACTTCAAAGTCGTACTCGGCCAATTGCGCTACCCAGCGCTGCTCTACTGCGCCAAGATTAGCTGAACAGAGGTACCTCAGTGGGTTGTGGTCAGTAATCACCGTAAACTTTGAATACATAAGGTACTCCTTAAACTTTTCAGTGATCGCCCACTTTAATGCGAGCAGTTCCAACTTGAATGCACTATAGTTTTTGTCATTTTTGACAAAAACCTTGGGACAAATCTTCGGTAATAGCTCATAAACCCAAGCACTTGCCTGACTTCTCTCACATTTTTAGGAACTGGCCACATATCCAGGGCTTTAACTTTCTCATCATTCACTTTTATGCCCTCTGCGGAGATCTGGTGTCCTAAAAACTTTACTTCGGGCTTCAGAAGAAAGCACTTGCTTGGCTTTAACTTCAGACCATATTGTTTTAGCCGGTTGAAGACAAGTTCTAACTTCTCACAGTGACTTTCAAAATCTCTGGAGAAGATAATGACATTGTCTAGATAGACAAGAAGAACGTCAAAGGCCAAGTCACCAAGCACAACACCCATAAGGCGCTGAAAGGTGGCCGGAGCATTGCACAGCCCGAACGGCATCCTGGTCCACTCAAACAGCCCAAAGGGAGTGGTAACGGCTGTCTTCTCCTGATCCGTTTTACTCACAGCCACCTGGAAATACCCAGCAGTCAAATCCAGTGTAGAGAACAGCTTGGCGTTGCCCAACGCATCCAAGGACTCGTCCACTCGTGGGAGCGGGTATGCATCCTTATACGTTACTTCGTTGAGTTTTCGATAATCACAGCAGAAGCGCACACTGCCATCCTTCTTCATGACAATAACTGCGGGTGATGCCCAGGGGCTACTGCTTTCTTTAAGGACTCCCTGGTTCACTAGACCCTGGACATGCCTTTTGACCTCTTGAAATATCTGTGGCGGTACTCTACGATGGCGCTGCTTTATTGGTGGCGCTTCACCTGTCGGAATATTGTGCACCACAGCCGTGGTGTAGCCATAGTCTTGGTCATCCTTAGAGAAAACATCTCTGTGCTTTGATAGCAACTCGATGAGCCTTTCACATTGTCCTGGTGTGAGTCCTTCATAATTCACTTCAACAGGAACTGGTAGCGGCGTGAGTGAGTTTGTATCCACTTGAACTTTGTCTTGCACCAACTCTTTGACATGGAGCACTCCATCATCTTCCTCAAATTCAAGCACGTCCTTTGTGATTACTTCCTTTGGCTTATAGACAGAAGCAACTCTGAATCTGGGAACAAGTCTAACGGCTTTTCCACTCAAGTTCACTACACGCACAGGAACCTTTCCATCCTCTGTTTTAGCAAGAACATGAGCCACTAAAAGTCCGTTTGGCAAATTTACTCCAGCGACTGGCGCAACCAGCACCTGACTGTTCACCCTAGGCGACACTCCACAGCGGCCCTCCAGCACCTTCTCACAGCGGGGAGGAATAGTGACAGCCTGTTTTCCAGCAATCTTGACATATCCAATCCTTCCATCAGGTCCTAAATGTCCAGCTTCTTTCTCTACTTTAGCAAGCACTCTCCGGACCTGAGCCTCATCTCGCTTGCTATACTTATCCATCTTCTCCATCCCCTCAGCTGAGATAAACAAAGACTGAACTTCACTGAGTACATTCATCCCGATGATTCCAGACACCCCTTTCATTTCTTTCACATCAGGGCTTGTGTCAGTCAGAACGAATATGCACCTTCCAGGAAACACTTTCCCCAGGCATTCTACATCCGCCTGCAAGCATCCCAAGACAGGAATGTCCAATCCATTGGCCGCTGTAAGCTTAACCCAGCACGCAGAGGATAACTTCAACTTCTGCTCCCCAAAGTGCTGTCGAAAGTGTGACTCGGATATAGTGGATACCTCTGACCCTGTATCCAAGAGGCACTTGGTTTTTACACCTGCTATCTTCACCTCGATAGCCAAGCAATCCCCAAAAGCACTGTCTTTCAGTTTTTCAGCAGTCTCGTCGGCCAACCATTCCGCTGTGTGGCATCTAATCAATGATGGTCCTGGGCTTCTCTGCACTGCATCTCCAGTGGCTGTCTCAGGAGCCTCAACTGACTCCACTGTATGCTGTGATGGAACTGGTCCCCTTCTTAACTTGCCACCTTGCGGACAATAACGACTGGTATGCCCGGGTTCACCACATGAATAACAAATATAACGTCCTTCACTGTCTCTTAAGGGTTGACTCTTTGGACGGCTTTGCTGTGGTTTATTTCTCTCTGTCCTGTAGACGGCTTGATATAGTTCCTCTTGACGAGCAGCGATTTTCTGAATCGCCTCATGCAATTTCTCTAAAGACAGAGTGGAGGGAACTTCCTGTGCTGCAGCAGCATTCACTACTCCTCTGGCACGAGTACTGGGCCTGGGATTACTAGAAGGCTGTGCTTCCTCCTCTTCTGACCAGGTAATTGCCGCTTGCATCACCTCCACGAAACTCAATTCTTGCTCCGCCTTGATTCTGCGCTTCATCTCTCGACGCAAGAAGTCATCTTTTAGGCCTAACACCAGTTGCTCCTTCAGGACACTTTCAGCATCTGCTACTCTAGCTGGCTCTCGGCGCTGAACACGACTCAGTCTTTCCCGAAGGTCATATGCATAGGAGCGTATTGTTTCTCCTTCATGCTGAGCACGGTCATAGAAGTCTTTCAGCCTGGTACCAATGGGCACTTTATCCCCATAAGTGTCAAGGAGAATAGTGAAGATGTTATCAACAGACTCCTCTTTCCCATCCATCATGAACTTCACTGTGGCTTTGGCCTCATCTTTTAGGTGTTGTTTCACCAGCTCTACCCGATCCTCAGTGGGCACTCTCATGACTTGAAATGCAGACTTCATCGATGCTACCCATTCTTCAACACTCAGCTCTCCAGGTTTTGCCATGCAACCAGTGAAATCAGGGAGCTTCCGGTCTCGAGGGATATAAATGGCAGCTGGGGTCGTTTGTGCAGAGGTTTGGCTCTCAATTACCACCTTTGCTAAGGATAGGGCTTCTCGCTGCTCTGCCCTGGCTTGATCAAGTGCCCCTGCCTGCTCAGCAAACCTCCTCTGCATCTCCGCCATCTCTCTTTTTAGTTCCTCCAGCTCAGACATCTTCTTGCTTGACAAGACTACTTATGGGCCTGGAGACGTGTGACTACTTAAATGTGCCTAATCCTATCCTGTTCGTGACGCCACTTTTGTAACGGGGCCTTTAGCCCGTCATGTAGGGGAATATGGATTATGACTGCTCTGGAAGTTTGGACAACGAAAGGATCTTGGTCCCCGCTCCCCAAACGTTTTTAGCCTCGTTACACGCTAATGTGTGTATGTGGTTTCTTACTTTATTGTTTGGAAAATCTAAAGACCGACAAGGGTAGGCTTCAGGTATAATAATGTCACCCGGCGGCTTCCTGAAGAAAAATTGCATATATTAAAACACAGTGTGTTATGCTCCTCCCTCCCCAGATCTGATAAAGTAAGTGAGACTACCCCCACTCCCTAGCAGCTCTCAATGAAAATGTACATAAGCACAACAACAATTAAAACAATTTATTTTTCTTGTGATATAACAAATCCCTTATGGAACTTCAAAATGAAATAATTTTCAATGTGTCAATTTGTATACCAACAAATTATCACCTTTCTCAAAAGATCACCTTCAAGCAATCACATTTCAAACCAACAAACATAAACATACCATCCAATCTCACCCTTGAATAAGCACATTTAAATGTTCACTCACAGTTCACCGTTTATCAGTTCAGTCACCGTAAAATCAGGAAAATACCAGTTCACGGAACGATGAATTCGAGTGCGTTGTCTGGACGTGGGGTGCGTTGCAACAACTGAAGATCCCGTATTGAAGTGTGCAAGTGCAAGTATGCAATCAACTTGGTATCAACCGTTTCACAAATGAACTGTCTCAAAAATAAAATCAACTTGAAGGTGAATTAGACTGAGATGTCACTTGAATGGCAGGGTAACAACAATCTTCACTCTGGAATCAGCGAAAAAAAATTGTATCTCTTCATTAAGTGCGTACTGCGTACTAACTGCTTCAGCGAGCTCACTCTCACGTGCTCTGACTCGTGCGGGAAACTCAATTACACGTGAACCGTCTCGTTTAACCACTAACTCGACGATACTTATCTATCAAAACACGAGAAGTGCATAAAACTGCAAAAAAACGTGTAACAAGTCTCTGAATTACAAAAATCAAACAGAGTTTGCGCTTAAAATGTACTCACAGCTTCCGTGGTCTTCACAATGTGTCACCGCGTCATTCTCACAGTAAACGCATAACACTGGAACAAAACTGTCTTCTACAAAATCAAACGTAGGTCACTGCTCACACTTTCACTTAGTGCTGTCTGCGGTTGCTCTTTACTCTACCTAAGCCTCGATAATCTTCAATTGAAACGACTTATCGAACGAGCTTCTCAATCGCGACACTGCACTCTCTGCTGCGTCAGTCAGACACTCATCACACACGCGCTTCTTCGTCTCTCTCCGCTGCATTCACAGCACGCGCAAAAAGTAGATCGCTCGCCAAAATAAGAGTACCCCCCGTTACACATGCTTAGAGTGAACCCTTGGTATTTCTAGCTGATGTGATCCTAATGATCTGAGTGATCTGTTGGGTCTATATTCACTGAGATTATCTGCAATGTATTGAGGTCCTAGGCCATTGAGTGATTTATATACCAGTAATAATACTTTAAAATCAATCCTTTATGTAACTGGCAGCCAGTGTAAAGACCTGAGGACTGGTGTGATGTGTTCATATTTTGGGTTCTGCTCAGCGTTCTGTATGAGCTGCAACTGTCTTATGCTCTTTTTAGGAAGGCCAGTGAGGACTTCATTACAATAATCCACCCTGCTGGTGATGAAAGCATGCACAAGTTTCTCTAAGTCTTGACTGGAAACAAAACATCTAATTCTTGCAATATTTTTCAGGTGATAGTATGCTGATTTAGTTATTGCTTTGACATGACTACTGAAACTAAGGTCGGACTCTAGAGTCACACCAAGATTCCTGACTTGATTTTTAGTTGTTTGACCCCTAGACTGAAGGTATACGTTCACCTTGAGAACTTCATCTTTGTTTCCAAACGCAATGACTTCAGTTTTGTCTTTGTTTAACTGAAGAAAGTTTTGGCACATCCAATTGTTTACTTCATCAATGCATTGGAACAGGGAGTTAATGGGGCTGTAATCGTTAGGCGATAGAGCTAAGTAGATCTGTGTGTCGTCTGCATATGTGGTAAGCGATTTGGTTATTTCTCATTATTTGGCTCATTGGGAGCATGTACAGGTTGAATAGGAGTGGCGCAAGAATTGAGCCTTGCGGGACTCCGCATGTCATGGATGTCCACTCAGACTTATGGTCTCCTATACTCACATAATAACCTCTGCCTCCTAAGTATGACCTGAACCATTTTAGGACTATCCCAGAAAGCCTGACCCAGTTTTCCAGCCTGTCAAGAAGTATGTTGTGATCGACAGTCTCAAATGCAGCACTGAGGTCGAGTAGTACCAGCACTGGTTGTATCAGTATTTAAGCGAATATCATTTATTAACTTTATGAGCGCTGTCTCTGTGCTGTGATGCGGTCGGAAACCAGATTGAAAATTGTCAAAGTATCCAATGATCTTTTTCAATGATCTTGCCTATGAAAGGAAGATTTGAAATCGGTCTAGTTTTTTATAAGAATGTTCTCCAAACATACAACTGACTTCCAGCCACAGGCTGAGATGAAATCAACTGAAGATAAAAGAAGACATTAAATCTCTGAAGATCTCAGCAGAGGAGGATTAAACAACTCCACAAACAGCATTACAAGCTTAATTTATTACCAACCAGATTGACTTTATGTCTGTCACACATCTAGAAAGTTCTTGAGAATTAACAGCTTTAGATGTTTGTTTTATTGTTTCGTTTGACTTCAAGGAGATCAGCGTTTGTTTTAGTTCGGTTCTTGACCCTTGACTTTTTTCTTTTTTTGTTTGTTTACCTTTGGTGTCTGTAACTGTCTTTAAAATACATTTGTTATGGCAAAAAAGCCAAAAGAAAACATGATCAGGTGATGTTGGCTATTTATCAATTAATGACCACTATCATTGAAAATGATATTATAAATGAATTTCCTTATATATGCTACCTCTGGGATTAATCTGTCAAAGGTATGGTGTGGCATACCACTGGTATGCAGATGACACCCAGTTGTATCTCCCTCTGAAATTGAATGACATCTCAAAATGGTCAGCTTTGATTGATTGTCTTAACGAAATAAAGTTGTGGATGGCATCAAATTTTCTTCAGTTGAACGAATCTAAGTTCGAAGTGCTGATTCTTGGTCCAACAAAGTCAGTAAATCAGATTGCTCTTGACTTGGGCCCTTTGGCATTGAATGTTAACACTCAAGTGAGGAACCTTGGAGTGATTTTTGATTCTGAAATGAAATTTGATAAACAAGTAAATGCGGTGGTTAAGGGAAGCTTTTTTCAGTTTAGGGGCATTGCCAAATTAAAAGGCGTCCTGTCTTCCAAAGATATGGAAACTGTGATTCATGCATTCATCACGTCCAGATTAGATTACTGTAATTCTCTGTATTTGGGGCTGCCTAAAAAGCTTGTTTCACGGCTGCAACTGGTATATTTCGAGTTTGTTACAGCAGCATGTTGCGGCTAGACCACTTAGATCTTCGCAAAGTTTTACTTTAAATGTACCAAGAGCTCGGTTAAAAACCAAGGGAGATCGTGCTTTCGAGGTAGCAGCACCGCGTCTTTGGAATACTCTACCTTTACACATTAGATCCTGTGATTCCATCGAGTGTTTTAAGTCTAGGTTAAAGACCTATCTCTTCTCGGCTGCTTTTAACTGTTCTTAGTTATATGTGTTTATTATTTTTTATTTTTAAGATGTATTTATCTAATTGCTTTGTACAGTTGGGCCTGTAAAGCACTTTGGTCAACTCGTGTTGTTTTTAAATGTGCTTTAGAAATAAATATGATATGATATGATATGATCATATAATGGCCTGATTCACTGATTTCATGAGATCCATCAGTGTTGCGATAACCAGAAAATATTTTAAGGAATTTGAAAACAGTTTGTTTTTAAAACAATTTGGATTTCTACATCTTTTAGACTCACACAGACATCAAGAATCAGCGTATGAATCTCAACAATAGTGACAACAAAAGCTTCATGCCGCAATGCATGCTGGGTACCATCAATCAAAAATCATCCATGACTCCCAGCATGTATTGTGACAATAATAAATGACACAGTTCAATTGTTTTCTTTCATTTTTACTATTTGCTTTTATTTTTGCTGTTGGTGTTATGTTGACTTTTAGTGGCAGGTTTTGTAATGTTCAGAGTAGATCTGTTTATCTTTTTTTATCGATCGCCACCATGGTATGCGATTCATACTGTCAGGGTTCCGTCACTTTGGTCTAGTTTATTCTTGGTTTTGTGACAGAGCCCCGACAGTCCCGTCCTGTCTGTATGAGCGCACGCTTTCGAGTTCACTTGGGCCGTACGCTCTTCTGTCTGCTTGTTTGTTGTGCTTTGTGTAGCACGCGGTGCATGTCTTGTTTTGTGTGAACACGCAGCTTATGAGTTTTCATTAGCTGCGTGTTCAGGTATCGTTTTGTGTGAGCACATGGCTTATGATTGTTTTCACTGACCATGTGCTTGTTTTAGTCATGTTTGGTGTGAGCACATGGCTTGTCATGCGTTTCTTTGTGCCATGTGCTCTCCTGTCGATTGTCTAACCCCGTCCATCTTGTTACCTGATTATTTGGTTAATTTGCCCAATCTGCCTTTCCTTGTTACTCTCTTTTGTTTGCTTCCCTATTTATTCTCTTGGGGTGCTTCTCATTTCTTATTTTTGCATCCTCGTTACTATTCCTCGCGTCTCAGCTCCACCCCTGTAGGATGCGAGGGAAGGTTGCAAGGAAAGAAAAGGAGGACGGAGGAGGAGAATTGTTACGTGCGTCACGTTTAGTCGATAAAACTCTACCGCAAAGGATACACCCATGTGTCCTCGCTCATGACTCCTCATGAAGCCTCCTCACTCCTCAAGGTCCAATAAGAGAATTGAGATGTCCTTCAAGATGGCTGAGCGCGATCGGTTTCCGGGTCATATGATGGAGGACGGAGGAGGGATATTGAGAAGCACCCCTTGTGTTTGCAGTCTTGTCCTGGTTCCTTGTCAAAGGTGCCCTCATGTTTCCTGTTCCTGCCAAGTCCAGTTCTTGAGAAGTCTTGTTTCCCCCATGGGGTAGTTTTTGTTTTATTTTTATAAATAATAAAAGGCCTTTACTCTGCATTTGAGTCCTCACTCCTTTCATCAACCCAAACCTGGAAACATACGCTGATTCTTGATGTCTGTGTGTATCTAAATAATGCTGTAGTTCAAACCTCACAAGTTTCATTTGTCAAATACACTGACCTGTGAGAGTAGTAATTCAGCACTTGCGTGTAGTTCGGTAGAATGAAATGTCCTGATTCCTTTATATCCGCGGGACTCGCATGTGACACTGATATCTGTCTCTCATTAGCAATCACGCCCTGCTTCATACCACAGTCATGTTAAAAACATCAATGTATTCACTCATTCATAAACATTATTAGATCCATCGACATGTTCCATAATTCCGCTTATGCGTCATAAACCTACGCCTTTGCTATTGTAAGAGGTTAGCGACCCCTAGCGGTGAAAAAATTACATATTGTAGCTTTAAACTCACCTCTGAATGCTGTTTTACCTGCAGTTGGCTTAAAGGGATACTCCGTTTTTTCATATTAAACTATGTTATTCCCTTAACTAAGACGAGTTGATACATACCTCTCTCATCTCAGTGCGTGCTCTAAATCACTCTGTCTTGCAGCAAAACTTTGTTAGCACTTAGCCAGTTCATTCAATAGGATCCAAGCAGAGAAGCAACCAAACACCTCAACGTTTTCCCTATTTAAATACAGTTTGACTAGTGTAACTCGACCAAGAACGGTGAAACAAAATAAAATGTTGCGGTTTTCTAAGCGTGTAAGATGGATAACTATATTGTATGGCGGAATACCATAGCAAGTGCTTGGGAGCACTTCGACTCGGCGCAGTAATATCATCTCTCATGAAAAATCAAAGACATCACGTACCAGTATCAATCCTTGGGCTGACACGTGAGAAATGGAAAAAGATGCACACACTCTTGACACCTGGTTTTGTTATAGTTTTATATAGTTATATGGTTTTATATAGTTGGTTTTTTTTGGCCAAATTGGTTTGGAACAGTTGTTGAATAAACAATTGAACTGACAAATTATGCCTGCCTATATGTTTGATTGACAATTTAATTGATCACTGAGATAGCACTGACTTGGAATTAAGTTGGTTCAATATAAAAATTAAATTTGAAAAAGTAGCTTTAGATGTAGTAAACTACTTTTGCCATATTGCTGTAGCTTAGCTTGCTACATTTCCCAGGGTGGTAGCTTCAGTGTAGTGAAGCTACATTTAATGTAGAGTAACTGCTAGCTTAGCTCACTACATTTTCTAAGTAGCTTGCCCAACACTGCCGAGTACACAGAGGATTTTTCACGAGTGATGATATTACTGTGCCGAGTTGATATTACTAGTCTCGACCCATACACAGCAGACAACAGGCTTACCCAAGACGTCAAACTTCAACGCCGCAGGTTCCGGTTCAGAGTTCTATAGAAGTCTATAGGACTACCCTACATGTTGAGAAATGATGCCAAAGGTGTACCCAGTGAGATAAAAAGTGACACCAAGCGGTCGTGACCAAGCATCCCTGACGAGTTGGGAGTGAGAATGTGTGGTGTTGGCCATGCTACTATGCTTGCATATGATTCGATGCTACCACTCCTCAATCGAAACATTATGACAATATGTTATTCAGCGCCGACTTACATAAGCCCCTTTCACACAGAGATTCCGGAAAATACACGGATAAAGTGACCCGGGATTTGACCCGAGTTCGTTTGATTTTGATTCATTCACACTGCCAGTGATTTTCCGGAATCAGAGAGTGCATTCACACACAACCCGTAAAAATCCCGTGAAGACACGTGACATCGATGTGACATGCAATCTCTCACCAGCGTCTATAGTTTGCTTATGAGCAGCGATTTCTCTCTCTCTAGAAGCCACGCTTGTGCATTTTTTTCACTTATTCGATTATAAACTAGTGCATTATGTACCGTTTCACTAGCCTGCTTTCACTTCACTTCAGCGTCATCATTACGACACGGCATTAATTACGGCTTTTGTTCACACAGCGTGCGTTCAGGGACTGATCCCGGCAATGTTACTAGGTCCCCTACCCGGCATCAATCCCGGGTCGTGTTTGCGTTCACACAGAAAACTGGAAAAAAAAAATCAAGAACCACTATGAAACTAAACCAATCTCTCTTACCTTAAATTATATGTTTATCTCTGTAAAGCTGCTTTGAAACAATCTACATTGTTAAAAGCGCTATATAAATGAGGATGACTTGACTTGACTTGACAGAAGGCGAATCAACGCGCTGTGTGAAACGGGCTTTAGTGTCAAGTAATATTTAATTAACTCAGGGATCCAGAAAAACAGTAAACATGCTGTTCACGATGATCCAATCTTGTGTAAATTATTAACTAATGATGGACTATTCACAGCACACCATCTTAAAACCATGGAAAATATCCCAGATTAAACACGAGAAACCACAGGCAGAGGTGTAAAATACTGTTGATTTTATTATTTTGATGACAGCAGCAGGTAAATGAGGAACATTTAGGCTAATAAACACATGATGAAAAACAGAAAATATAAAAGGCAAGTATCCAAAATCGCACCAGAAACCTAAAATGTGAAAAAGTAACCTGGGAATTATTTTTTATTAACAGAAGGAAATACATTCATTCCTTTTTATAAAGGATCATGAGCAACAAGGATGTTATTTTTCCTGATATGTGAAGATCAGCATAACTATCATCTCATGGCTAATAAAACAGGGTCAACTGTGATACTTTAATGTGGTATTTTTCTTTTGCATAGTACAGTAAATCAAAGTTTTGTAGCTGACATGCACAAATAGCACAGCAGTTTCTGTATATAATATAAATATTCCTATGGGGTAGAGCACTCGCACTTCATACTTACAGAGTACAATGCTTATTATAGTGAATTCATGCAGCAAAGCAATCATTTCCAGTAGGGTTAGTAGCGCTGACAGCCGAGGGAGATGGACGAGAAAGGCCATTTAATAAGGTCTGAATAATATGTCTTGACCAACAGATTGGGTGTACAATTAGAAGATGCAGATGATACAAGGTATATTTAAAGGACTGATCAGGGTTATTGCATGTATTTCAGGTAGAGATGCACCGAACCACTTGTTCCATATACCAATCCGGTCCGATACCAATACCGATACTTTTATTTTTGGTTACCTGTATTTTCACCGCATTGGTAACTTTTCATATTAGATCATATTAACTATGAGTTATATTAGTATAACACATAGTTCATATTAGAACTATCATATAAAGTACCACAGACACAGTACAATCCACATGGGATAATCTCACAGCTGTACGAAATATGATACACCATTGTTTTTGCATGTTTATCTCTTTTAATTATTTTTGTAACTGTACCCACTGTACGTCCGACTGATTGCACTGTTTTCTTCCTTTTGATTCTAAACTGAACTCATATGGCACTGAGAATTGGGTAATAGAGAAACATAAATCACTTAATTGGGGAAATTGAGAGTGATGGCCTGGGTCTGTGGTGGAGTAGTGAGTTAGACGTGATTAAACTCGAGGTTCTGTAAGGTGCGGACTGGATCGACTCCATTCCTAGAGCTTCCAAACAAATGTTTTTTTTGGGGTTGGACTGATGGGGCAGTGAACCCGAGGTTACCGTGAGTCAGTCCTAGAGCTCCTCCTGTCGGATTTTAGGGAAAAATCGGGTCCACCGGAGACGTCCAATATAATTCTTAGACGCCCCGAATAAACACCACAGACACAGTGTCAGAGTAAAACTATATGCAAAATAAGATACACCGGTGTTTTGCCAGATGAGATGTTATTCTATGTATCATCATTTTACTACAATTCAATTTTAGAACTGTATCATTTATCTCTTTTAATTCCTTTTATACCTGTTGTGATTACCTTTGCTTTTATTTTGTGTTTATTTTCTATGAAAAGCACTTTGAATTGCCATAGTATTATTATTTTAATAAAGTAAAGCACTTTGAATTGCGATAGTGTATGAAATGTGCTATACAAATAAACTTGCCTTGTCTAATATGATAGTAGTAATCATATTAGTTGGCTTAATGTTTTTATTCTCTATTCCAATTTTGATACTACAATCTAAATCTACGAGGCAAATTAATGTAAATTTAAAACATTATTAAAGACAAATAAACAGTCAGTAATAAAATAAGAACAAATAATCAAATTTCACAAATAACTACAATAGTACAAAGAATGAAATGAAATAAACAGCTGTTTTTTTCATGTAGGTCTAACAGTAGTTTTCAGGTACATTTACATAAAGTAATCAAATGTGAAATAACACTGCATATGCATCACTGTATAAATTAAATAGAAATGAATCTTTATAAAGTTACAAAAGCAATCCAATCAACAGCAGTGAGTGATTATTTTGTCTTTTGTAGTTTGATTAACAGTAAAAAAAAAACACAGTAGCAGGTTTATTAGGCTGCTGTCCCTTTAAGACCGAATGCAAGGACTCAATATAGCCTGTCCTACCGTACATGCGTTTCCTTTATGTCCATTAAGATATAACCGTCTATTGTTTACCAGGATACTCGCCAAGATGGACATTTTACATAATTTTGTGTTAATTTGCCCGTTCAAGTGCAAGACGTAAAAGAAAATTCAATCTGCGCGCTGTCTGAGACAGCTTTCAGGGCACTCGCTTCAGATGTCTGCATTCATGAAACTTCTTGACCTGCAAACGTCCTGTAATAATAGAGTAGTGCAGATGTGACGTCACTTTATAGGACAACTGGCAGTTCGCATCACACTGGTTCCCTCTAGAAAAACCCAACAGGATTTTCCCATAGGCTTTTGGATTGTCGCTAAAAACAAGCTCTGTGATCAACAAAAGTTTATGATACTTGAACGTTTTATCCATCAAGATCATTTTCACAGATGAACACAACTTTAATGAATTTAGAAGTCTAAATGCAGTCGCTAGAAGTAAAAAGCTAAAGGTAGGATAAAACAAACTACACCGCGGTGCCACGAATGCAACGTCACCATCACTAATTCTTACAGTTTTTATCTAAAAACATTTTCCCAGAACGTTTGAGTTAGAATAGTTTATACATGAATATCAGATGATGTCACCAACGTTTCCTCACTGACGTCACTCAATTCTAAAACTTGTCTTCCGCCATCTTGAGTACCTGATTCGGCAAGATCGATACGTCAGTCGCAAAGGAAGTAGAGCTTATTCTCTGGCCGAGCCGAACTTGCGGGCCGATATTTCCCGTCACTATCCTCGGGCCGGGCCCTTGATCTAGAGACGTGCACTCCCAATGCAAAAGAGTGCGGCGCTGGACTAGATTTGATGGCGAGTGCGAGCGCCAATGCACTCTCTGTGTGTGTGCGCGTTGCAGGGAGAATAAAACGATTCGCGGGACTCGCGCAAACTAGAAATATCTATGAATAAAACATATAAAAACTAATACATTTTTGCAGAAAAGCAACAAGAACTAAAACAAAATAGAAACGATTTACAGGCCAGAGTTTCCTTTTTAAACACGTTTGCAGCGTTGAGCGATGTAGCCAATCACAGACATATGTGTTGATTTCTTCAACGCAAAGGCCAATCAGAAGCATTTAAGATAGACTCCCCTCAATGCTCAAAACCTCTATGCTCAAAACTGACTTTTTGTTCAAAGCTCTGTATGCTGACAAATCCTCTAATTGTAACAAACAAAGTGTATATTATGAAAGATTCATTGTGCAGTCAGCTTAATTGATATTAACAGAGATGTGAGATCGCGATTAACTGATGTCAGCTTTTTAGGAATTAAGGGAGCGCACTTTGCGCGCATTCAGTCAAAATCCTTCAATCATGCCCAACAATGCACGCAGCTGCTTGCTTTTATGTTATAACAGTGGTTTGTGTGTGCAAACTCTCTGTGCAGTGTTCATGTTGTCTGTGGATGTAAATGATAATGAGTTTACGCTAGCTTAGGGCTGTGCAATATCACGATTTATGATCGTGGATTAAAATATATCCGCCATCTGCTTTTGAAGAAATGTCGTAGTATCGTGCTTTCTAGCAGTTGCAGTTCTGGCGCCTCAGTCTCAGCATATGCTACAACGCGACGTATATTCACATCAAATGTTAACGCAAAGGAACGGGACAATGCAGTTCACATAAGTTCATTATTTGCATGTGCTAACAAGTCATGCACGTGTTGATGCGCGGTTCTAACGAGCGCTTTTCTGAGCGCGTACACCCGAAGCGCACGCGCACTAAGCTTGTCTAACAACAGCGACAGGTTACTGAACGAAGTTATTTTTCTAGTCTTATTGCACGAATACTGTCAAATACAGACAGGGTTTACATAAACAAAGTTGGTTATGTATAAAGTGAAACAAACAGAGAAAATCTGCTTCCTAGCTAATGCCGTCAGTATTGTAGACAGTACCCGGCAGGTACTCAAGATGGCGGCAGTCAACTGGAAAAAGAGCGGATGACGTAAGAGGTCATGTGACTGATATTCATGTATAAGAGCACAATTGACCCTTTGCTAAGCCACGCCCGAAAACCGCAACTGGCCAATCGTGTCTTAGCAACCGTAACTAGGCGCGGGAGGTCTGGCAAGCTTTCGAGCGAGTGAAACACGCCGAAGCGTTGTGCGTATGGATTGTGCTAATCTGATACCCGGTATCCTAAAAGTTTGGACGGGGGAGTGGAATTTTTTTCCTTCCCGAAAATCTAAAAGCCAAGAGGAGAAATGATGTGTGTGGATCAGCAGTGTGGGAGACCCCATTCACAACTAACATCTCCACGGGATTAACAAAAACACATATTGCTTGGAAGTTGGAAATAATGACTGTTCTTTGTTCATAATGCATATATTTTAACGTAAAATAAGACGATTAAAGACAAGACGGAGGCTCACTGACATACTTTAAAATATATTTCAGCATTTCGTTAATCGACGGCCTACTAACGTTACCCCTGACTGAGTAACTTTAACGCAATCTGATCGCGGCTCTCCCGGTGTTAGTGTTATGCCACAAAATGTATGGATAAACTGTTTGATATATAATTATTAGATTATTTTCACATTTCACTTACCCTGCTGTGCACGAAAATAGCTGTGTGTTTCCCATTTGAATGGTCAGCGTATGAGGCGGCGGCTGCTTGCGCTGGGACTATAGGCTTTAGCTTCAATTTGAATGAAATTATTCGCTAATTGGTTGCATATTATTTCGTGGATATTTCGCTCGAATGCACACTGCAGTCCCCTTTGTCTTGCTCTCTCAGATATTTCACATGTTCGCCAAAAATTACTAATTATCTCATTGGGAATGTCTGACACCGGTGCATAAACACTGTAATGGACGTGCCAGACACGAAAGCTTGACAGGCGTAGCAACAGTAACTAGGGAGGGCGGGGCTTAGCGAAGGGTCAATTATACGCGTAACGTTGCTGTAAAAGCGGACTGAGTTTAGCAGTTCAGTGTGATGAAGTTTAGCCTACTCTCCTCCACAGCCTCTGTACTCACATTTACACACTTGTTAGCAACCGCCTTTTTCAAGACACGTAACAGCTTTAAAAAAATAATGAGTGTGTGAATACTGATGTATTTTATGTTGTAGAATAAAATAAAACGTGAAAGTGTCAAAAGATGCTAAAATGCAACTATTGGCCTACATGTAGGGAACCACTCGTTATACATAAATCACATAACGGTTCATTTTTTACTTACAAAATACGATTTCATTTTAATCCAAATGATGCATGTGTGCTGAATGATCAGCAACAGAAGTGTGCTCTCGCTCTCTTTCTCCCGTCAGTTAAGATTAGTAATACATGCTTCGTTTTACTTTCTTTGCCACTTACATATGACCGAACTACAAACTCTCCACTGATGTCTGTGAAAAAAGGTTGTAATGTAGTTACTACATTTTGTTGAATATTTTACAAATTTGATACATTTACTTCATAGACAGCCTTCTCTTTAATCCCCATTATACTCTCTGTTATCAGTGTTTCTTTGTCTGGACACAAACACTGTGCACACGCTGCGTGGTGTCGGAGCATAAACACAAGTACACGAGCGCAGTATCTATACTGGTATCGCATCGGTGCATCCCTAATTTGAGGTGATCAGTTACCATAAAAATACCTTGCCCCAGCTGGGGGAAAATATCAATATAAAGTGCTATGTATTACATCGGAAACTCACTTTTTTCCTTTAGATCTTTGGCTTAGAATCACCTCCTCATTCAAAGTGTACGGTGACGTACAGCATAGATCACTTACATTCAGCTGCACAGCCCCATATCAGACAAAGACCAACAATAACAGACAACACACACACACACACACACACACACACACACACACACACACACACACACACACACACACACACACACACACACACACACACACACACACACACACACACACACACACACACACACACACACACACACACACTATTAAATGTACAGGGTTTATATGAAATCAACTTTCAACATATTTGCTAAAAGTGTAACAATTTAGTAATGTGCATTCCTAAAATATGGCACTAAATATGCTCCATAAAAAAAGAAAAGAAACAAGAACAAAAATAATGAATTAGAAAGAGCAAAATTATGTTATAAATTGTTATTCATCTTAAAGGCATAATTCACTCAAAAATGAAAATTCTGTCATCATACCCTAACTATATGTCTTTGGCTCCATCGTTTGGTCTATGTATTTAAACCCTCCGTTCAGTTCTCTGTCTGTCTGGTGTCTTCAATGTAAACGTGTAGTTCTGCTGTGCCTTCCCAGAGGAAAGAAAAATCAAGAATCTCTTAAAGAAGATCTCTTTAACATCTCAAATGTTTCTCCTAGTCAAAAATGAGGTTAGTTTAACATCAAATGGAGACTTCTGCTGGAGTCTCCTGAGACAAAAACTCAAACACTCTCACAACGGTCTCCAATAAAGTTTAGAAGAGATCTCGACATCATCACACACTGTGCTGTATTTTTCTCCTTCGCTATAAAAATTAGATCACTCACGATTGTCTCCTCCAAAGTTTAAGACACGATCTCAACATCATCACATACTGTAGGCTCAGATTTTTCTCAGCTAGAGGAGCTCTCAAATACATCTAAAAGTAAAGGTTAGAAGAGACCTGAACAACTTTACAAATTGTGCACCAAGTCAAGTACTTGAAAGGCACTGAAGTAAAAAAATAAAAAATAAATTCCATCAATTCAAAGTTTAAGCCTATGTTAAGAGTGAAGTTATGCAGAAATAATGTTAACATTACTCTTAATTGCTGACACACAATAAGATAGTATAGAATATCCAGTGTCTCTAGCTAAGGGAAAAAATCTGTTGTTGAGATCTCTTCTAAACTTTAAAGGACAGTTTTAGAGTTTGTCTCAGCGGGAGACGTGTGAGAGGAGCGGGAGACGTGTGTGAGGAGCGGGAGACGTGTGTGAGGAGGGGGAGACGTGTGTGAGGAGCGGGAGACGTGTGTGAGGAGCGGGAGACGTGTGTGAGGAGCGGGAGACGTGTGTGAGGAGCGGGAGACGTGTGTGAGGAGCGGGAGACGTGTGAGAGGAGCGGGAGATGTGTGAGAGGAGCGGGAGACGTGTGTGAGGAGCGGGAGACGTGTGTGAGGAGCGGGAGACGTGTGTGAGGAGCGGGAGACGTGTGAGAGGAGCGGGAGATGTGTGAGAGGAGCGGGAGACGTGTGTGAGGAGCGGGAGACGTGTGTGAGGAGCGGGAGACGTGTGTGAGGAGCGGGAGACGTGTGAGAGGAGCGGGAGACGTGTGTGAGGAGCGGGAGACGTGTGTGAGGAGGAGACATGTGAGAGGAGCGGGAGACGTGTGTGAGGAGCGGGAGACGTGTGTGAGGAGCGGGAGACGTGTGTGAGAAGGGACGTGTGAGAGGAGCGGGAGACGTTTTTGAGGAGCGGGAGACGTGTGTGAGGAGCGGGAGACGTGTGTGAGGAGCGGAGACGTGTGTGAGGAGCGGGAGACGTGTGTGAGGAGCGGGAGACGTGTGTGAGGAGCGGGAGACGTGTGTGAGGAGCGGGAGACGTGTGTGAGGAGCGGGAGACGTGTGTGAGGAGCGGGAGACGTGTGTGAGGAGCGGGAGACGTGTGAGAGGAGCCGGAGACGTGTGTGAGGAGCGGGAGACGTGTGTGAGGAGCGGGAGACGTGTGTGAGAAGGAGACGTGTGAGAGGAGCGGGAGACGTGTGTGAGGAGCGGGAGACGTGTGTGAGGAGCGGGAGACGTGTGTGAGGAGCGGGAGACGTGTGTGAGGAGCGGGAGACGTGTGAGAGTAGCGGGAGACGTGTGTGAGGAGCGGGAGACGTGTGTGAGGAGCGGGAGACGTGTGTGAGGAGCCGGAGACGTGTGTGAGGAGCGGGAGACGTATGAGAGGAGCGGGAGACGTGTGTGAGGAGCGGGAGACGTGTGTGAGGAGCAGGAGACTTGTGTGAGGAGCGGGAGACGTGTGTGAGGAGCGGGAGACGTGTGTGAGGAGCGGGAGACGTGTGTGAGGAGCCGGAGACGTGTGTGAGAAGGAGACGTGTGAGAGAAGGAGACGTGTGTGAGAAGGAGACGTGTGTGAGGAGCGGGAGACGTGTGTGAGGAGCGGGAGACGTGTGTGAGGAGCGGGAGACGTGTGAGAGGAGCGGGAGACGTGTGAGAGGAGCGGGAGACGTGTGAGAGGAGCGGGAGACGTGTGTGAGGATATATATATATATAATTTAACATGTTCCTCCTAAAACAAAATTGAAGACATCTTAAGACTGATACCTAAATGAGACATATAATAGCATCACCACTGGGTATCCTGGGCTCAGAAACTTACACTGTCCTGTCCATTAAAGGTGAACAACCCCAATTTCATAAAAAATAACAATAATAATAAAAAACAGCAACCTTTGCAAGGCAATATTTTGGACAATTCTCATTTTGGACTCCTTTCTCTCAAAACTTTCTCATGTCTCATTTGTGGCAACTTATTTTTCTCCTAAGGAATTTTAAGAGAAATAACTGAGACACTGTTGATACAACAATGAGAGATATTTGAGAATCACAACTAAGTCTCTTAAGCTTAAAAAGAGCACCATATGAGCAATAAAATACTCTTTAAAGAGATTGCAGCTAGACAGTAAAGAGATGATCTCTGTTTCTTCCACCAGTCTCAGTTTTGACTCTTTTTCTCTCAAATATTGCTCGTGTCTCATTTTGTGTCTGTTTTTATTTCTCCAAAGGAGTTTTAGGAGAAACATCTGAAATGCTGTTGATACTTAAATGAGAGATATATGAGAATCACAACTAAGTCTCCTGAGCTTAGGGAAGCAACCACTGAGCAATACATGTTTCCTCTGGGTTGTGCCAGTGTACTATGGTACTTTCACTGTGCTATTTTAACCTTATTAGAGCGTGTTGCCATTCACTTTCACAGTATACAAAGAGTTGCCAATATATTCTGCTTGACATCTTTATATCCCCCACTGAAGAAAGAAAGGCATACCGTTTTGGAACAACATGAATGTGACTAAATAATGACAGAATTTTTACTTTTCTATGAACTATTCCTATAGATTTCTCTGGCCATTTATATGTAGAATCAAGTCCATCACATAATTCTACTCAACATGTCTCTCTAAGACTAAGCCATGCAGCTATCAATTACTTCTGTTAAATAAACAATCAAGAAATTATAGGGGTTTGAGATCGTATTGACAACGATTATGTTCTTCAAAGGTCATTATGCTGTATTCTGCTGAATATGGGCATTAGCCATGCAAAACGTTCAAAGAGGTGCCAAGGCCAGGCCGGTGTGATGTCATGCTTCTGTAATGTAATGTAGGAATGACCTGATTGGCTGTTGGAGGAGAGTGGGATGTGTCAAATTGGCTCTGAGAGAGAGAGGGTGGAGCTTACAAAACGGGGTGGAGCTACACAACTAAGGTATTGTTGGTTGAATTCTTCACTATTATGCATAATATTTTCAAGTATAACTAATGCCAGAATACAGAAGCTCCGTCGATTGGATCGTTCCTTCTAGATGGCAGAAGCACTTGGATCATATCCTCGCCGTTTGACGTTTCTTGTTGTTTGGAAGAAGAGGAAAGAAGAAAAAAGTTATTGGGAAACAAAACACTGCTGTTTTAGAGAGAGAAATGTATCATAACCACGACCCTGTTTCAGCTCCAAATCAGAAGATTCCAATTCTATAGTTTAACTGAGTATCTGCACATTGTCACTGAAATGTGTTGTTTAGGTATGAATTTGTATACAGTTTACACATTGTGGAACTGAAGCAGAACAATGTGTGCTACAGAGAACAAGCCTCACGACTATTTCAGTGGAAATGCACAGCTTCAAGAAGAACAGACACACTCAGTGTTCATGTTATCTACTGAAGGGGTGTCGTCTTCAGGGCGTTTACACTGACAGCAAACTGTATGGATCAAGCAACCAGTTAGAGTTGGAGATTTGAGGTGACATGAGTGACATATCAGTGTGTCCAAGATCAAGAAAAAAAAAAAAAAAACTTTAAAAAAATTTAGTAGAAATGTACACTTTGCATCTATGTTGGTTTTATTTGGTACAAAAAAAACTTTATGCACAGTCTTTTTATTTAGTTTTTAAATTGAATTGCTCTAAAAAGTGCTATTGTCATGTGCTCTAGCCACCCAGTAAAAAGTAATTGTGACACTACATTAGTTAACGAACTAACTTTGAATTTTTTTTAATAATTATTAAATATTAATTAATATTAGCTAATGCTATTACCTTATTGTAAAGTGTAACCAAAGTGCTAAAATATTTTCCTTGCATTCTGAGAGCACACATTGCAATAATCATTATTATTATTATTATTATTTTTAATACCATTGTTTTTGGTCACACCATATGCCATTTTACGACATAAGCTAACCAAATTACTAGTCAAATTATCTGATATTTTACTAGATGTGATGAATAATGAAAACTGCACGTAAATGGGAGTGAAGAGGTTTGAGGATCCACCTACAGTTGAAGCACACTGCAGTCGAGTAGAAACATCTACTAGCACTACGGTAATTTGGCAACCTCCAGTGAACGAGGTGAATCACTGTCAGTGTGAACGCCCATCCAAAATTATGCATTTCCTGGACAGCCCCATGCAGATGGGATAATTGTGTGCGAGAGTGAAATGCCAGCATTTCTGGACGCGGTCATGCAGACCAGTGCCAGTGAGAGCTGTCTGTACCAGGAGGGTTTGCCAGCCAGCAGCTCCGCAAGGAGACGGGAAGTGAAAAGCATGTTTTATGACAAAGGCTGATACCCTCTCTCATGTTGAGTTTACACAAGACTGAAAGAGAGTGCAAGGGTTAACATGATGTCTCGCCATACTCCTCCATTACTTACCCACACACTTCGTCACTTAAAAGAACAGTGGACTCAAAAATGAAAATTCAATCATCATTTACAAACCCCTTAAACGTGGATGAATTTCTTTTTTCAGTCAAGCACAAATTATCCAAAATTCAATTTTTGCGACAAATTGTCTCTCCAATTACTTTTACATTACGGCTGATTTCATGTCAATTTCCTGATGCATGTCAATAATAAGATAAAGGATCGTAATCTAATCAAATCACTTTACAATTATATATAGTTTTCATTGTGTAGAAAAGAGCACTCTGGAAAGAAAGTCATATGTTTGGAACGACAAGAGGGTAAGTAAATAATTACAGGGTTTTCATTTTAGGGTAAATTAGCCCTTTAAAGCTGATTGTGAATATGAAGCTCATTGTAGGATGTTAGTGACCAGTCACAACTTCGTATGCATAGATATCTATCCTAGATACCACATTAGACTACTCCAGATACGCCAATGCGTCCGCCATCTTGGAACATCAACATTGCAGACAATACTCAGTCACATTAAAAACCAATGAATTTCCTAAATACCACATTACCACAATAGTATTTTTAATATAATAAAAGTAATTTAAGTGTACTTCGAGTATACTTTCATGACTGTGTAAGTTACTTTTACTGTAAATTTACATTTTAAACCTTATGTTTTGATTATCTTTTGTCATACTTTAAGTTATAAGTACTCTCACAGGGATTTCCTTGATCATCCGTACTCTGCATGAGTGTATACGCAGGCCACCTGAACATATTCTATGATGGTTGGTATGCTTGACATGGGTACGGGAGGTGCCGAGGGTGGAAAAGACACTCTCCCTCAAGTAGATTGTTGTAGAGGAAACCTGCCTTACCCACCAAGCTTTGTAGGGTCACTTCGGCCCTTGTGGGCAAGGCTTACGCGGCAGCAGGTCAGGCCAGTGTGTCCCTACACACCATGGTGGTGTTGCAGGCTCACCAGGCAGACCTTCTTAAAGAATTGGATTTTTGAGAGGAATTAGCCCACCTTGTCCTCCGTCTACACCATCGGCCCTTCAATGGCTGCTATGGTCATTATGGAGCGGCATCTGTGGCTAAACTTCACTGGGATTAAGGAAACAGGGATTTCCTCCTGAACACACCAATCTCGCCTTCTGCTCTGTTCGGCGATGTTATCAACACCATCGTCAACAGATATCAGGAGGCTGGAAACTGGCAGCAGTGTTCAGGGACTGAATCCCTCGCCAGGAGTCGGTACCATCCACCAGCACTCCAGGCCAGGGCCCAGTGATAGAAGAGAAGAACAGAATTACAACGTGGCGGCCTGTTTCCCCTCACAAAGGGGACAGGGAAGCGCATTCAGGAACAGCCATCCTGGGGGAGACAAGATCCTCTAGGATGGCAAAGAAAAAGTTGTGACAATTATGGGCCCTGACCCCTAATGGTATCACCTCCCAGGGAAGATCTGTGCACACCAAGAGATCGTGTGCCAGACCTTCCTCAGGGCCCCAATGGGCTATCTGCCCGATCTTCACTCAAGAGAGATATTACCAATTGGCCCACCCGGTTGGTCCCTGCCAGTTTGCTGATTCAGGGCGCCGAGCAGGCCAGTGCTCAAAAAAAGTATCTCTCTGTCAGACTTTTTGGGAGCAACTAACAAACATATCTCAGTGGGTGCTGAATATAATCGGGTTGCATACGATTATAGATCTGAAGGGCCTGAACCGTACTCTTTGGACATACAGATTCAAGATGCTCACCCTAAAGTTTAGTTGTGTTAAAAATCCAGTTCGAAGAATGGTTTGTGACAAATCTAAAGGATGCCTACTTTCAGATCGAGATTCTGCCAGAACACAGGAAGATTCTCAGGTTCGCTTTCGGGGGCGAAGCATACCAATATTGAGTTCTTCCCTTCGGCCTAGCTCTATCCCCCCACAAGTGCATTGATGGTGCTCTGGCTCCTTTGAGACTCCAAGGCATCCGTGTGCTGAACTACATCGACGATTGGCTGATGCTGGCTCAATCGGAAGAGCTGACGGCGCAACATTTTGCCTTCTCCAGCTCAGAGAACCACTTTCCTTGGGGTTGTTTTGGACTTTACCACAATACAGGCACGTCTGTCTCCCTCACATGTAGAATTGTTTCTAAATGCTATGAAAGATAGCTAGGCCAGGAGCTCTGAGTTTTTCAAGTTCAGAGCCTGTTAGGTCTCATGGCGGCAGTGGTTACAAGGGTGGTTGCAAGGGTCACGTGCCATGGGCTAAGTGCTCTATGACTTTGGAAGGAGTCACGGTTCCTGAACAAGAGCCAGGCTCTTGGGGCGTGTTGCAGTCACAAGACTTTAACAACGGATGCCTCACTCACAGGATGGGGTGCGGTTTTTTGATGGTGGTCCAGCCAGTGGGATTTGGGGGGACCTTCATCTTCATTGGCCTAAATATGAGAGCAGTGTTTTTGGACTTTTTCACTCCTGATGGGCTTTCATGTTTTGGTCCGCATGGACAACACATCTGTGGTCCCTTACATAAATCACCAGGGCAGTCTGCGTTTGTATTCCCTTTTCAGGCAAGCATGCAAACTTGGGGGCAGATGTCCTGTCGAGGCAGGGACTGAGGCCCCGGGAATGGTGACTCCATTCACAAGTAGTGGAGTCTATATGGCAGAGCTAGTGAACCTGTTTGCCTCCACGGAGACGAGCCACCGTCCCCTAGGTTCCCTCTCAACCCCTCCAGCTCCTCTGGGGCTGGATGTCTTGGTACAGACATGGCTGATATTCCTCAAGCGATATTCCTCAGACATGAGGAATATTGCATCTATATTCCTTTTTTCTCTGATGGCTCTAATTCCGGGGGTTCTAGCGAGAGTGCACCAATACCAAGTCCATTTCTCTTTGTGGCTCTGTTCTGGCCGACTCAAGTATGGTCCTCAAGTAACTGATATCTCTCCTGGACGGCATTCCATGGGAGATTCCAGTTCTGAAACATCTTCTGTCTCAAGTGCAAGGGACAATCCACCACCACAGGCTCGAGATCTGAAAACTTTTCATATGATGGTGCAAACAGCGCTACTTAGACCCACTCAACTGCCCGGTTCAGTGCCGGAGTTCCTTTTGATCCCGTAAACACTAATGGTATATGTGGCCGCCATCTCAGCTAGCCACATACCATCAAAAGGGTTGGGAGGCATCCTCTGTTGTCTCGGTTCTTGCATGGTTCCAAATGGCTGAGTTTCGTCCTTCTCAGGAGGCATTCACTGCTTTCATTAGAAGCTTAGAGCAATCTGGCTGTAGGGTTTTCTGATGATCAATACTATTTATCAAATCTTTAACTAATATTCCTTTTTATTTACCATATGCAGAATTTTAACATGAATGATAAACTAAATCCTGTGAAAATCACCTGTTAAAGACTATTGTGGCTATGGATACTGATGAATGTGAATAACTACTGTAGATTGCAGTCTCGAAATTAACTTGCTCTTAAAGATGAACTGAACTGAAAAAAATCAACGTTGATAACATGTTGTTTATGACAATTAAAATTAAATTACATTAAAAATTTTAACTAAAAATATCAACATAGCTTTTTTTAAGCAGCACAAAAATTGCGTTTGTTACGCTGGCAATTTCGATGAAGTCACTGGCATGGTAGGACCCGCAAAGGTGTATAGGCAACAGCTGCAGGTCCTATATACACACGAAAATTAGTAATTTTAATGGCACGGGTTACGCATTTGAGCATGTGAGGGACAGGCCAGTAGTATCTGACTACCACCACGTGGAGGACGACCAGTAGTGATGGCGAGATGAAGCTTCATAAAGCATTGAAGAGTTCCATTCAATTGGTTCACTCATGTACCGAAGCTTCATGGTGCTTCATTTGCTCTATTGTGCCATCAAGTGGACAATAAATGTAAAACGTGCAGTGTGATTATAATGACATCGCATGGTTCCATCGCAAAAAAAACTTGAATAGATCGCTAACAAACTCGCAAAGTCCCAAGTCCACAAAATGTGAGGGGAATCCATTGCATTTTGCTGGCCCTTTTATTTCAAATAGACCGCCAAACCGCGAACCACTTTCTGAAGCAGTCACGTGGTACAGGCGGCTCGCGAGGCTTCAAACGTCACCACATACGTCACCACATACGTCACCGACACAAGCCTCGATACGCGCTTCACAGAAATCATCCCGTATTACTCGACACACGCTTCGAAGCCTCGATACGGCAGGACACATCACTAACGGCCAGTTTCAGGCTCCACATACAGTACAGGATCGTTTGGGGGAAGTGACCGGTGCGGGCGCGGGCGCTGCTGGAGCATGGACACTGCACAGGAGTCGATCTGTTGCAGAGAGGTCAACCTGGAACATTTATTGATCGGCGAAAATGCATCACCATGCACTGTTCATTTCGGATGCTGTGCGGTGAGAGAGACGTGTTGGAGGAGGCTATGCTATCTCTAAGGGATGTCCGAGCTGAGACGCTGGAGCGCCGCATAAGTAGCTGGTATGTAACAGTGTATTTTACGAATTGGCAACTGGGCTAGGCTAGGCTAACTTATATCCTTTTCTCAGACTGTTAAAGTTAACAGCGTACCGGCAGTTCACTCTTTGGGCGAGGGGGCATTTGGGAAGGATGAATAAGATTCCGTTCCCATCCTGTGCAGTGAACTAACGATACATCTTTTCCCATCAGCCGAATATCAAGGATTCTAGTTTGCGTTGGACTTGTAGCTAAATAAAACATTTGATGTCAGATGCTTCATATACTCATTGACGTTTTCAACACATCTTTCTCTCGTACCCAGGTTTAAACACTAGAAATCACGACTAGAATAATTTTGTTGACAAGGCAGGGGGTAGAGAGAAGCTAGCTCTGCTGGTGTTGGTTGGCAACGGAGTAGCCTACCATGCCAGTGACGTAGTCGAATTTTGAAATCCAACATGGCGGCGCCCGTGTAACAACAACAACATTTTCAACGTACCATTTAATCCCTTTTAACAAATTCTGCCATTTTAATAATTGTACCAATGAGAATAAATAAAATACATCTGTTATATCAATTTTTTTCAAATTTCAGTTCAGTTCATCTTTAAGGTTTCATGGACCGGCTTTGACTGTTTCAATATGGCGGACGGGTTATGCATAGAGGTCCGTAGAAACAGTTGCTAATTATTTGGTAGTAGAATACTGTAGCTAAATTTAATTGTGCAATTAATTGCACAGAACATCAATACAATTCATTAAAATATTGTCTGAAAGTTTTAAAGCTGTTAGTTTCAGCTGATTATGAAAACTATCCATTCCCCACATCACTCAAGGGATTTTCTGCAGTTTGAGATTCAGTCTCCCTAGCTTTGCTATGAATGCCAGTTTGGTGAATGACAACTGAAGTTGTGTGTCATTTTAACATGCAGGTCAGGATTTCAGCTGGGCCCTACAAGCTGGTTTGAGGTTCTGCTGCGGTGAAATTTAAACCAGGATTTAATGCTCAGAGTTCTGCATTATTTGCCCTAGCTCTCAGTTGTTCACTCCGTTAGCATCTGCAGAGTGTTTCTCTCCTGCAGCAGAAACCCAAACCATATAAGTGTAAGCTGCAGGTATAGTGTTGCCTAGAGCAAAGAGACATGCAGACTGGTGCTTACTTAAAACCCCAGCCCGTCCCACCCAGGACTATAGCTGCCACCAGGATGGCCCCTGCGATGGACCCTATGATGAGATTGGTGGCACTAGGACCTGTTTGGGCAAGTGTAGGGAAACGAGACATAAGCTTTGATTTGCTAGAACTCAAAATATCTGTTCCAGCAAAACAGATGGTGTTTTAAAACTATCCAGCATTGTATGCCATGTTTGCAGTTTCTTATTTCAATTCTTCCGGTCAGCCCTAAGAACACTGTATGTAACGACAACTTATCAAACTGTGGTTGGTCATATGTTGGTCATTTCTCATAAATAACACATATTTGAATATGAATTTATTTAAATTACATTTAACACGAAAGACATTATTATTTATACGTTTTTGTTACCATTTCTGAACAAGCTTATCTTTTGGACAGGAAT
This sequence comes from Siphateles boraxobius, assembly GCF_051911475.1. Taxonomy (NCBI): domain Eukaryota; kingdom Metazoa; phylum Chordata; class Actinopteri; order Cypriniformes; family Leuciscidae; genus Siphateles; species Siphateles boraxobius. The sequence goes on from NW_027509212.1 coordinate 89,248, forward strand.
GCTTATGCTTGTTCATTCTGCAGATCATTGTTCAAAAGTCTTTAATTCAGCAAGGATGATTTAAATAAAGTATTAATTTCTTTCTCTTTTTTTTTACTTAATGGCCACAAATCTTTGAACTATATTATCTGTTAAGTTTACAGACATTTCCTTTAATGCAATGCGTAGTCCAAAATATGGGTAAAACACATGTGAAAATTGTTGTTTTCACCCTGTTTTCACAGACTCTGTGATTTATTATTTCCTTTCCACTGGGCGGCACTTGTCTCTATTTTTTACATTATGATTTTAGGAAATGTGTATTCTTGTATATTTGAAACACATATATGCACTTCAGTGGACAGACAACTAAATTACTCAAATTACTATCTCTACTAAAACAATAATAGTTGTCATGATTCTGCCCTCTTGTCATTTCATTTCTCTAGTCTTGAGGCAGGATCATGACAGACCCATGTTTTTGACCCTCGTCTTGTCATTATTGTCTAGTCAGTTTCACCTGTCCGCGTCATTAGTGTTCCCCATATAATCCCCTTGTGTTTGCTGTCCTGTGTCGGTTCATTGTTTGACATTGTGTGTTTCTAACAGTGAGTATTTCATGGAGAAGTCAGTTATTCAAGAAGTGTCTGTTCGTGTCTTTATTTTGTTCCTGTCTTAGTCTGGAGTGTTCTACCCTGTCTTGTTTGCCCCCTCGTGGGTTTTGTTTTCTTGTTTTTGTATCAATAAATCCTGTGTTCATTGCATCTGCTGTCTGCGCCTGGGTTCACCTTCCATCCATATAACAAATAGTACATTATAGTTAAAAAGTTTGGATTCAGTAGGATAAAAAAAAAAAAAAATTTATACTTTTATTCAGGAATGATGCATTCCAAAACTAAAGTGAAAAACTCTAACCAAACCAACTTCTGAGCCTCATTCATTAAGCGCAAATACACCGCATCTCTGTGTAAGTCGATCATGAAAATCATTCAAAATTGAAAAACTTTTTAAACTGAAATCCCTCCTGCAGTGTTTTATGAATGATCTCCATTGTTTTTGTATGTGTTTGTGTAGGAGCAAAGCAACAAACCCTTGGGTTCCTCATCTTCACTAGGGGCCGGTTCTTTTGGAGGGTCAGGCATGCTACAGTCTGTCCCCGCCCACGTTGTGTCACATGTACAAGCCGCCTCATTATTGCACACCTGTTTAAATTTCAAATCGCCAAAACAATGCATAAAATACAAATCAGATTAATTATTACTAAGTATTACTTTCTAAGTATAATGAGAAATTGATTAAATGTACATCAGTATTCAGTGTGTGTATTCGGGATTGTTCTCACCCCATGACTGGAACAGATGTGTCCGTTGTGTCCGGTGGGACAGGAGCTCAGGTTGAGATCCTGAATGGGGAGACACTTCCTGTCCAGACACATCATTGATGGACCACATGGAGTTCCATCCTCCACATAACCGTGATCAGTCTGATCATCCAGCAAGACGTGGCCACCGCTGAGAAAACAATGTGTGTGTGTGTGATCAGATCAGCGTTCTGATATTGGCAGCATAATCTCAGTAATGAATTCTGTGATATATTGCGACTGGTCTGAAATAGATGCTGATTAACATACATGATCAAACGTATTAATCTCTGCATTTGCCTCTGAGCGTCTCACCTGCAGTCGATTACTCTGCCCTGATGGTTGAAGTTTGTGGAAGTGACTTCTCCTTTCATTATTCCAATCCGTGGGATTCGGCCCATGTTAGTGCACAACAGATAACCGCAAAACACATCACTGCAAATATAGAGATCACAGCGACACTACTCTAAGGAACATTATACTAAAATTCACACCAATAGCACATGCTTCTGCTCAAAATCTGAAGCCATTGCAGAGTACTGTTGAGTTTTAATCTATTTTTTTTTTCTTTGTATGTGCATTTTCAAATTTACCAACAAAACTCAGCCCTAAAAGTGTGAGAAATATGGGAAAGATATTGAGACATGAATTATACTTCACAACATGCAGCTTGTTGAGCAGGTTTGTGCTATTTCTTGTCTAAGAAAGCATACAAATTTCTCCTGGCGGACAATAAAACACCCGAGCCATGTCTAGATCAGAATATCCCAGAGAGAGGTGGATCTTTAGTCTCGGTCCGGTAAGCGACCTCCCAGAATGGTTGAATGGTTTTGAACTCACTGCTTACTGCACTGGATCCATTTCTCTCCATCTTGACCACAGTTGCCCTTCTCGGAGCCCTCTGTGTTCAGCTTCTCATAACAGAACTTCTCAGAACTCGCAGCCTCTGAATGAAAACGGAGAGAAACAAGGGAAAAAAGAAAATCAGTATAGATAAGCTAGTTTGACTAATGGTAGTTTACTGTATGTAGATCTACTCTACAGTTTCCACCATTTTAAAGGGATAGTTCACACAAAAAAGAAAATTCTGTCAGTATTTACTCTCCCTCATGTTGTTCAACCCCGTAAGACCTTTTTTCATCTTCGGGACACGAAATCTTCTGAGATCACTCCTCCATAGGCTTCTAAGGGATTGAAACTTGCCGGCCCGAAAAGTTATTAAAGACATCATTAAAATAGTCCAAGTGACTACAGTGGCTCAATCTTAAATTTATCAAGCGACGAGAATACTTTTTGTGCGCAAAAACAAACAAAAATAATGACTTTATTTCAACTATTCGTTTCCTTCTCTGTGGGCCTCGAGTCAGTTCACTAGTGTAATAGCGTACTGCTTCTGTTGTTGTACGTCACACGCATCACACACATGACCAACGTCGGCCAATAGTGAGCCTGCGTGTGACGTAGCTCTACGCAATCACACTACGCTCACTGACTCCAGGCCCACAGAGAAGGAAATGAATAGTTGAAATAAAGTCGTTATTTTTGTTTGTTTTTGCGCACAAAAAGTATTTTTGTCGCTTGATAAATTTAAGATTGAGCCACTGTAGTCACTTGAACTATTTTAACGATGTCTTTAATAACTTCTCGGGGCTGGCAAGTTTCAATCCCTGAAGAAGCCTATGGAGGAGTGATCCAGCTCTCATATTTAATCAAAAATATCTTAATTCGTGTTCCGAAGATGAACGAAGGTCTTACAGGGGTTGGAACAACATGAGGGAGAGTAAATACTGACAGAATTTACATTTTTGGGTGAACTATCCCTTTAAGTCATTAGTTGACTAATCACGCTTTTAATTTAATAAGCCATAAATCATAATAATGTTCCTTTAATTGCCTATATAAAATACATATAGCCTAATCAGCGCACAAATGAACACATAAAGCTTGTCACAGCGCACCGGTAAAAGTAATGATTATGAATGTGTTGTAAAAAACCCCGAATGAAACTGTTTAACATTTTAATAATTTATTGATGATGTTTCCTATGTTTCCGGCTACAGAGATTAAGTCAACAATGCTGACTCATCATCTCCACAGTAGTGGACGCTGAGTATACACTGAGTTTAGGTTCCTTTATGTCATGCGCTCAAGTTCACTGAGACCATATCGACAGATACTCTTATCTGTATGACCAAAAAGACAGAGTCTCATCATCATCTTGATGTTGACAGGTAATGGTCACTCACTTGGACCCCACACATATTTACACTGACTGTCTCTCGTCTTGCACTCCCCAGCGTAGCAGCGACCCTGCAAAAACAACACAATCTCACTAATCAATAGTTAAACACCTACATATATCAATCAAACATTGATCAGACGATTACTGGCCTTTTTAAGATCAATAGCATTGACTGATATTAGTGCCTGCTCTGCTAAAATATCCTGACTCTTTCCAAAGGCTAATGAATATTTGTAAATATTTTATTTTGCCTAATTATCAATGTAATGCAAAGAATGCAATTCGCTACCATTATATGTATTTTTAAAACTTTTTTTTACTACCATTCAATTTATTTATCTACCTACATTTCATTCATTAACTTATTCATTTTTATAAATTTCTACTTTAACATTACCAATAAAATTATAATAGAACAAGTGGAAATCGGTGTATGATGTAAAAAATAAAAAAAAAATCCTACATGCATGGAAACTCTGTTTACTTTTATCTAATATATCAGGTCATTTAAAAATCTTAATTAAAATGAGATTTGTAAAGAAATTTATATCGGAATCTCTTTAAGATTACGACAATTTCCAGACTGGTCATTGCTCACCCTGCTTTCTTGATACTGTCACTGGCCATTTAAAGTCCCCCTGTGGTGAAAATCCAGCTTTTAATGTTGTTTATACAGGTCCTTCTCAAAAAATTAGCATATTGTGATGAAGTTCATTATTTTCCATAATGTAATGATAAAAATTAAACGTTCATATATTTTAGATTCATTGCACACCAACTGAAATATTTCAGGTCTTTTATTGTTTTAATACTGATGATTTTGGCATACAGCTCATGAAAACCCAAAATTCCTATCTCAAAAAATTAGCATATCATGAAAAGGTTCTCTAAACGAGCTATTAACCTAATCATCTGAATCAACTAATTAACTCTAAACACCTGCAAAAGATTCCTGAAGCTTTTAAAAACTCCCAGCCTGTTTCATTACTCAAAACCGCAATCATGGGTAAGACTGCCGACCTGACTGCTGTCCAGAAGGCCATCATTGACACCCTCAAGCAAGAGGGTAAGACACAGAAAGAAATTTCTGAACAAATAGGCTGTTCCCAGAGTGCTGTATGAAGGCACCTCAGTGGGAAGTCTGTGGGAAGGAAAAAGTGTGGCAAAAAAAGCTGCACAACGAGAAGAGGTGACCGGACCCTGAGGAAGATTGTGGAGAAGGACCGATTCCAGACCTTGGGGGACCTGCGGAAGCAGTGGACTGAGTCTGGAGTAGAAACATCCAGAGCCACCGTGCACAGGCGTGTGCAGGAAATGGGCTACAGGTGCCGCATTCCCCAGGTCAAGCCACTTTTGAACCAGAAACAGCGGCAGAAGTGCCTGACCTGGGCTACAGAGAAGCAGTACTGGAGGACCCACAGTCAGTGATGGTCTGGGGTGCCATGTCAGCTGCTGGTGTTGGTCCACTGTGTTTTATCAAGGGCAGGGTCAATGCAGCTAGCTATCAGGAGATTTTGGAGCTCTTCATGCTTCCATCTGCTGAAAAGCTTTATGGAGATGAAGATTTCATTTTTCAGCACGACCTGGCACCTTGCTCACAGTGCCAAAACCACTGGTAAATGGTTTACTGACCATGGTATTACTGTGCTCAATTGGCCTGCCAACTCTCCTGACCTGAACCCCATTGACAATCTGTGGGATATTGTGAAGAGAAAGTTGAGAGACGCAAGACCCAACACTCTGGATGAGCTTAAGGCCGCTATCGAAGCATCCTGGGCCTCCATAACACCTCAGCAGTGCCACAGGCTGATTGCCTCCATGCCATGCCGCAATTTCTTTCTGTGTCTTACCCTCTTGCTTGAGGGTGTCAATGATGGCCTTCTGGACAGCAGTCAGGTCGGCAGTCTTACCCATGATTGCGGTTTTGAGTAATGAAACAGGCTGGGAGTTTTTAAAAGCTTCAGGAATCTTTTGCAGGTGTTTAGAGTTAATTAGTTGATTCAGATGATTAGGTTAATAGCTCGTTTAGAGACCCTTTTCATGATATGCAAATTTTTTGAGATAGGAATTTTGGGTTTTCATGAGCTGTATGCCAAAATCATCAGTATTAAAACAATAAAAGACCTGAAATATTTTAGTTGGTGTGCAATGAATCTAAAATATATGAAAGTTTAATTTTTATCATTACATTATGGAAAATAATGAACTTTATCACAATATGCAAATTTTTTGAGAAGGACCTTTATGTCATTAATTAAGACAAACCATGTGTAAATTCATAAGTCGACAGCATTTCTGAGTATTTTCTCCTTAAAACTGCAGTGAAACAAAGACAGTCTCAAAAACACAGTTTGAAATCGCTGGTGTTTCTGACGTCACAAACTACCTTGTAACCAATCAGATCAGGGGCTAATTTACATATTCATAGAACCACGTATACTAAATGAGGCAAGGGTGTCGAATTACATTCTAGATATTTGAAAAATTGATGAAGGCATGAAGAATTTTTTTCATGGAAAAAACATGTCATTTTAGTGATCAAAGAAGAGTTTTAAAGATGAAATTATTGACAACAGGGGGACTTTAAATAAAAAATCCTTATTGGCTAAACCCTAATAAATAACCATGTTTCAGTAGAGTAACAGTTTCTGTGGTGTGTACCTGTTCGAGAGAGCAGAAGTAACCGTCCTGCTTGTGTAGATTGGGAGGACACTGCACAGACACACACAGAGATGCAAAGAAAGGTTCAGTGAAAACATGCATAATCAGACTGTTTTGTGTGTTTGGAGTAGTGCTGATATGTCACTGACCTGGCCTGAGTCTCCTGAGCACGTCTCTGAAATATCACAGTCATTCACTGCATAGCGGCAGGTGTAACCTCGCGGGTAGAACTGAGACAAAGAGAGAAAGAGATAGAGCTCCCACACACTTCTTGTGAAAGATTACCTGTGCTTAACTGTATTGAATCTGCACGGATAGTTTTTTAATTCATTATGTTTTAATACTAATTTGTCGAGCTTTAGAGAAGTACACTTATTTTGACGTGTTGACTAACATACTAACGCACATGTAAAGTTGCTTGATTATAATTTTAACAGTAGTGTTAAACTCGTTGCCTTAAGATGATTAAGTGAATAAACTTCCTTCTGTAACAGATGCGTGCAGATAGGAAGACGTAGACACAGAAGATCCCCACAAAAAATACAAACACACACCATAGTGAACGATACCAGACAAAGAGTGCAGGATAAGGTGACCTATATATACACAAACTCAAACAAGATGATTAAACTAACACAGCTGACACGGATGAACTAATAATGACAGTAACCAAGGATACTGATGATGAGTTACGTTAATCAGAACAAAGAAACATGACAAATGAAAACAAACTGAAAGTCCATGAAAACGAAACTAAGGGGGTGTTTACATGACACCGTTTTCAACTAAAAATGCAAAACTTTTTATCCGTTTTAGTCATTCGTTTACACGACAACCAAGGGCGTAGGTTTGGTTCTGACATTGGTGGGGACATTCCCAGAAGCTGATGAATCTGCAAATTAATAGGATTAATAGGATAATATTATGTTTTTTAGTCTATATTGACCTTAATAATACGTTAATGAATTCTGTAATGTTATGGCAACTATTAAAGACAATAAGGGAGTTTAACAGAGACTTAACTTTACTCCGTTCATAGTGCAATGCAATAGTGCAATACGGTCTTGTTCCTTGCTTTTTGAAGAAGCCAAACACATGTCTGCATCTGTCAATAAAGGGATAGTTAAGGGGATATTTCACCCAAAAATGAAAATTCTGTCTCTCCCACAAGTTGTTTCGAACCCTTATGAATTTCCTCCTTCTACTGATCGATTGCTGATCCTGATCGATTGCTCCTGTCTGCCTAGCTGCCTGCTGTGTTTTGTTTGCGGTAAGCTCCGTCTAAGCCTCGTATTAGCTTTGTATTTCTTTCTGTTTTGAACCATCATTTACTACCATTTCTAGTTGTTTATACTACTAAATACAGCTTAGACAACATCTCAGATTAACCTGACATCGCTAGCTTCCGTTATTGTTAGCACAACACGCTAGTAACTCGCTAGCCTGTTAAAGCGCCACCCGTGCGCTCAGTTATTTATTTATTTTTCTCTCGCGCGCCTGCGCCTCTGAGTTCATAAAAAGCCCAGGTGAGTAAGAATCAGTCAACAAACACGGTGAGTAATGTCTTGTCCTGTTATTGTTACCTGCACTTCATGTTACATATTTAGCATAGCCTTCTCCGTCGGCAATATAGGGTTTATATGTGATAAATGCAAGGAGACAGTCAGGCTGACGGAGAAGATTTCAGAATTAGAGACACGCATCCAAACTTTAATTGAGGATAGTAAGTGTGCTATAGCTTTAGATACTATTTTGGATGCGCCTAGCACAGTTAACTCTTTACATGATTCGGTTCCGGCTGAATTATTGCATGTGCAGCAAGGCAAATGGGTGATGGTGAGGGATCGCTCTAGTCGCGGATCAAAAAAACACTCTTCCGTTCCGATTACCATAACAAATCGATTTGCCCCGCTCAGTGAAACACCCACTGAGAATTCTGTTGATTGTGCCCTGGTAATTGGTGATTCGATCACACGGATCGTGAAAATAGGTACACCAGCCAACATAGTCACATGTTTGCCGGGAGCCAGAGCGCCTGACATCAAAGCAAATGTAAAAGTGCTGGCTAATGCTAATCATAAATTCTCTAAGATTGTTATTCACGTCGGCACTAATGATGTTCGACTTCGCCAGTCGGAGATCACCAAAATTAATATTAAAGAGGTGTTTGAACTTGCAAGTACGATGTCAGGCACTGTAATTTGCTCTGGCCCCCTTCCTGTTCGAAGGAGTGATGAGATAGTTAGCAGATTGTCATCACTCAATGGCTGGCTGTCTAAGTGGTGTCCGCAAAATAATATAGAATTCATAGACAATTGGAAAAGTTTTTGGGGCAAACCTGACCTGTTGAAAAGAGATGGTATTCTCGGTATATTTTGAAGTTCAGCTATGCCAACTCTCTCTGGTAAATCCAGTGGTTTTTGTTATCATATATCGGCCACCCCATGCAAATAATGACTTTATTAACGAATTTGCTGAATTTCTGTCTGAAATTGTCACCTGCCATGATCAAATTCTAATTATTGGGGACTTCAATATCCATGTGTGCTGTGATTCTAAGCCTCTCTCAAAAGACTTCCTTAGCCTAATAGATTCCTTTGACTTTGTGCAATGGGTGTCCGGACCAACTCATGTCCGGGGGCATACCTTGGACTTGATTTTATCTCGTGGTCTATCGGTGTTGAACGTCAAAATTGGTGAACCAGGCTTATCCGATCATATGCCCTTATTGTTTTCTGTGCCACTTGATGGAAATGCTGAAGGACATTCTCCACTGCCACGTTTGACTCGAATTCTCACTGAATGTTCAAGCAATGAATTTTGCTCTAGGTATGTACAATTGTACGCTACTCAAGATGCAAACCTTTCCATATCCCACTTAGATGCTGATGAACATTTAAGTATTTTTAATACTACCTGCTTTAACATTTTAAATTCCATCGCCCCCCTAAAAGAGAAAAAAAGCAAGCATAACTCATTACCTTGGCATAATGATATTACTCGTTCTCTCAGACAGACCTGTCGAAGGGCAGAACGCAAATGGAAAAAAAACCGATTACAAGTTTCATATGAAATCCTAAGGGACTCTCTTTCTGCCTTTCAACGAGCTGCTAAGGTTGCAAAGAGTAGATACCTTTCAAACTTAATCATACGGAATAGCCATAAGCCAAATATCCTATTTTCCACTATTGAATCTGTTCTCCACCCAAAGGTTAATTTATTCCCTGACGCATCTGTCTCATTATGTGAGGACTTTGTGACATTCTTCAATGACAAGATCTCCAAAATTACATCTTCGCTGTGTACTTCATCGTATAAACTGTCTGATGTCCCACTCTCCTCTTCCACTTGGTCTGTCTTTGAGTCTGTTAGCCTCAATTCTTTGATCGAGACTATGTCTCATCTGAAGCCAACTACGTGCCCCAATGACGTTATTCCATCTCGTTTCCTGGGGCAAGTTATTGAGACTGTCGGCCCTGACCTGTTGTCTGTAATCAACAAATGTCTCCATACTGGTACGGTACCTTTTGACTTTAAACTGGCCACAGCGCGACCCCATCTTAAAAAAACTAGTCTGGACTCCCAACTATTGGCTAACTTTCGACCTATCTCAAATCTACCATTTTTATCTAAGATTTTAGAGAAAATTGTTTTAAATCAACTTCAGTCGATATGATATGACTATCAGACAACAGATATGACTATCAGTTCTATTCATGAAAAATTTCAATCTGGCTTCAAACCCCGCCATAGTACTGAGACAGCACTCCTAAGAGTTTTAAACGATATCATGCTAACCACTGATTCTGGGCAGTCTATGGCGTTGGTACTGTTAGACCTCAGTTCTGCCTTTGATTCAGTTAACCATGACATTCTCATATCACGCCTTGAAACATGTGTTGGTCTTCGTGGCACGGTACTACAGTGGTTTCGGTCGTACCTCTCTGACAGGAGGTATGTTGTCAATATCGGTCAACATTCTTCCTCTGAAACAACTGTAAATTCTGGTGTCCCCCAGGGCTCAATCCTTGGTCCTGTACTGTTCTCCCTGTTTATGCTTCCACTTGGGTCTATTTTTAATAAGTACGGGGTCTCCTTTCATTTGTATGCTGATGACACCCAGATTTACATCCCTCTGAAGCGTGATGATAGGCAGGCATTACAGCCTATCACGGATTGTCTGGGAGAGCTAAAACTTTGGCTTACGTCTAACTTCCTGAGCTTGAATGAGAGTAAAACCGAATTTATTGTGTTTGGTTCAAATGGACAATATTTACATGCCCCTGATTTTGCATCCTTGTCGCCTTATAGTACCACGTGTGCCAGAAACTTGGGTGTTTGGTTTGATACCAATCTTAAATTTGACAAGCAGATAAGTACTGTGATCAAGTCGTGTTTTTATCATCTTCGTCTTTTGTCAAAGGTGAAGCCTTTTCTTTCCCTTAAGAAATTCGAAACGGCCATGCATGCTTTTGTTACATCACGACTTGATTATTGTAACTCACTGTATATTGGCGCTTCACAGGCCTGTGTTGCGCGTTTGCAGTTAGTTCAAAATGCAGCGGCTCGGCTTCTTTTTGGGAAGCGTAAATATGAATCTATCACACCGACCTTGATCTCACTACATTGGCTGCCGGTCAAATATAGAATTGATTTTAAAATTCTACTGTTTGTTTTTAAATCCGTTCATAATGAGGCACCACAGTATTTGTCAGACCTCTTACACCGTCACGCTCAGCCAAGGTCACACAGATCATCTGACTCTGGTCTGCTGCAAGTGCCGAGGACTAGATTAAAAAATAGAGGAGATCGTGCCTTCTCTGCCATTGGCCCTAAATTATGGAACGGTCTCCCGGCCCATATCAGAACTGCCCCAACACTATCGACCTTTAAGTCTACTCTTAAGACTTATCTTTTTTCTTTAGCGTTTAATATACCCTGACCCTTTATTTTATGATTTTACTTTCGTGTGTTATACCCATTTTACAACTTGTGCTTGTCTGTAAATTTGCAAAATTCTTGTATGCATGTACAGCACTTTGGTCAACCTCGGTTGTCTTTAAACTTGTGCTTTATAAATAAACATGTATTGTATTGTATTGTATTGTATTCATCCCTCCTGGGATGGTGCTGCTCTTCTCTCTAGTAATTTGGCTCATAGTCTTAGAGACAAAAGATGACAATATGGGGCACAGGTCAGGAAGCAGACAGACTGGCTAAACCGACCGTCTGCTAGCGGACTCGCGTCACCAAGGTCAGATAAATCCCATCACATAGAGCCTCTTTCACCTAGATATCCTCATATAGAGACTGTGTCTGTTCCCCGAATTTGGAAATCCAAAAGACTTCCAAACCGATCTAAGGTTAAAAATGTAATTGATATTAAACAAATAAAAAATAGATATAATACAGATGAGCAAACGATAAAGCTTGGGTTGCTGAATATCCAATCCCTTACTTCAAAAGCGCTCATAGTTAATGATATGATTTCAGATTGTAACCTAGATGTGCTGTGTATGACAGAAACCTGGCTAAAACCAAACGATTACATTACATTAAATGAGTCCACCCCTCATGATTACTGTTATAAACATGAACCTCGCCTGTAAGGCAAAGGGGGAGGTGTTGCTGTAATTTATAGTAATATTTTCAAAACCACTAAAAAATCTAGTTTTAAATATACTTATTTTGAAGTGTTGGTGCTTAATGTAAAAATATATAATGTAAACGATAAATCAAGTTTGAGAATTCTGCTGGCAACTGTATACAGGCCACCAGGGCACCATAAAGATTTTATCAAAGAATTTGCTGACTTTCTATCAGAATTAGTATTGACTGCAGATAAAGTCATAATTGTTGGTGATTTAATATACATGTAGATAATGAAAAAGATGCAAAGGGATTGGCATTTAAAGACATTCTTAACTCTTTTGGAGTTAGACATCACGTGTCAGGACCTACTCATTGTCGTAATCATACTCTTGATCTAATATTATCACATGGAATCAATGTTGATGCTGTTGAAATTCTGCAGCAGAGCGACGACATCTCAGATCATTATCCAGTCTCATGTAAATTACATTTAGCCAAGGCTGCAAAGCCAACTCCATGTTATAAGAATGTTAGACCTATCACTTCTGCCACTAAAGATTGCTTTATCAATAATCTTCCTAATCAGTTTCATCATCTCAGCATCCCAGATAGCTTAGAAGAACTTGATATTGCAACAGAAACTTTTAACTCTCTCCTTTCCAGCACTTTAGACACAGTTGGTCCGTTGCGCTTAAAGAAGATTAAAGAAAATAGTCCAACGCCGTGGTACAACGAGCACACCCGGGCCCTTAAGAGAGCAGCCAGAAAAATGGAGCGCAACTGGAAGAAAACAAAACTAGAGGTATTTCGGATTTCATGGAAGGAGAGCTCGATTGCTTACAGAGAGGCCTTAAAAGCTGCTAGATCTGCTTATTTTTCAACCCTATTAGAAAAAAATAAACATAATCCTAGGTATTTATTTGAAAAAGTGGCTACACTAACGAAAAAGAAAGCTTCAAGCCCAGAAGTTTCCAAGAAACACAGCAGTAATTACTTTATGAACTTCTTCACTTATAAGATTGATAATATTAGGGACAAAATTATAACTATGCAACCGTCTACTACAGCATCGCATCAGGGAGTGCATTATAGTCTCCCTAAGGTAAAATTTGATTCATTTATTGCCATAGGAGAGGAAGAATTTTGCAAACTCGTTAATTCATCTAAATCGACAACATGTACCTGTATGTTATGATATCTGCGAGGATTTCCAGTCAGGATTTAGACCGTACCATAGTACCGAGACAGCTCTCATTAGAGTCACAAATGATTTGCTCTTATCATCCGATCGTGGTTGTATCTCTCTATTAGTGTTACTTGATCTTAGTGCTGCATTTGACACCATTGACCACAACATTCTCTTAAATAGACTAAAAAACTATGTTGGCATTAGTGGAATTGCATTAGCATGGTTTAAATCATATTTATCTGACCGCTATCAGTTTGTAGCAGTAAATGATGAGATGTCTTATCAATCACAAGTTCAGTATGGCGTACCACAAGGCTCAGTTCTCGGACCGCTGCCTTTCACTCTGTACATGCTACCGTTAGAAGATATCATTAGGAAACATGGAATTAGCTTCACTGTTATGCTGATGATACTCAGCTCTATATTTCTTCCAAACCTAACGAAACTCACCAATTCACAAAATTATCGGAATGCATAGTTGATATAAAAAATTGGATGACTAGTAATTTCCTACTACTAAATTCTGAAAAAACAGAGATTCTAATTATTGGACAAAAAACTTCCTCACGTAATAACCTAGAATACCGTCTAACACTTGATGGCTGCTCTGTTAAGTTTTCGTCGTCATTTAGGAACCTGGGTGTGCTCTTTGATACCAATCTTTCATTTGAAAGTCACGTGTCTAGTGTCTGTAAAACCGCATTTTTCCATCTTAAAAATATATCTAAATTACGTCATATGCTCTCATTGACAAATGCGGAACAACTAGTTCATGCGTTCATGACATCAAGGCTAGATTATTGTAATGCTCTACTGGGTGGTTGCCCTGCACGCTTAATAAACAAACTACAACTAGTTCAAAACGCAGCCGCTAGAGTTATACCAGAACCAGGAGGTATGACAATATGTGACCCGTCACAGAAACCAGGGACACAAGTCGGCAGCACAACTTTCGAGCAAAATGAGAAAGAAGAGTTTTTTTTCAAAATTGGTGATTTTCAATTTTTTGGAGAATCTGTTAATTGAAATCACGAAGAAGCCTCTCCATGTTTGAGATAGCAGTATTGGTATATTTAAAAGCTTACATTTTGAGGTTGAAATCGGCTTGTTTTCGGAGATTCTAGCATGCAGTAGGGGCGTGGCGTGTCATTGTCTGTGTGTATTTCCATACTGAATAACCCGGCGCTTTTGCCCCCGCCCTCCAAGTCAACCACATGGCTACTTATTATGCTGTGCTCTGGCCAGCTCTCTCTGATATCAAAATTCAATGAAGATGGATGCCGCAAAGATTGTCGCAGACGAGATGAACCGTCTGGCAGTTACACCGAAAATGTTTTCGCCGCACTTCGTGGGCTCGGGAAACTGAACCGGAGGTATGGGCGCAGCGCGCTCGCCCTCAGTGCTTCAATACGGCGGCTCGGCTCGCTGACAGCGGTGGCTGGCTGTTTCATATGTGACGGAGAATCGAAATAGAGGATGCAGTTAAGACCTTTGCTGCTGCGATGAAGGCCTGCCGTGCGTGTTTCTGAAATGTAAGTTAAGCTTCATTTGCTCTTTAGTCGTTATTTAAGATGCTGAACCTGCTGATGATATAATGTGCTTGCGGACATTTCATTTGTGTGTGTATACGCACATAAGAAAGTGGTGTAAAGAGATTTGCAACAGTAATTTGAGGAGGTGAAATGTGATTATTTGGAAAATTGCAGAAATGACTGCTTAAAGAAAAATGCCAGCAGGCATTTGCCTCCTACATAAACTTTAATATTGTTGACATTTTGGGCACACGAGCGTTGCGTACTATTTGCGCTATATGTAGGCCTATGGCTTATTGGTCTTTGTTTGTTGTTGTTGGTTTTGCGTTATATGTATATGGCATATTGGTCTTTGTGTGTTGTTGCTGGTTTTGCGTTATACTGTATGTATATGGCATATTGGCCTTTGTGTGTTGTTGCTGGTTTTGCGTTATATGCAGGCTATATGGCATATTGGTCTTTGTGTGTTGTTGCTGGTTTTGCGTTATATGTATATGGCATATTGGTCTTTATGTGTTGTTGCTGGTTTCGCGTTATATGCAGGCTATATGGCATTATTGGTCTTTGTGTGTTGTTGCTGGTACGTTGCAAATAGAGGGGCAGCACAATTGTTTTTCGCCTAGTGCGGCAGAAGTGCACTCATTCGAAGTGTAAAAAAAGCTGTAAAGCACATGGAGGAGCTTTACAGGGGGTATGGCTTATCTAAATGAGATGTAAATGAGCCCCATTGTCACCCCCAGCAGCAGAGACAGGTGAGAACTGCACAATCTTTAGCTCGTTTTCTCCTCTTTGAGCTTTTTTAAGTGCCTACTTTAAAATGGCCACAACTTCTCCAAATATTATCAGATTTCCACATGTTACACATCGTTGGAAAGCTTGGATATTACACTCTCAGAATCTATGAATAACTCAAAATGCCCCAGAACCGACTTGTGTCCCTAGTTTCCGTGACTGGTCACATATTAGCCCGGTTCTGTCAACACTGCATTGGCTCCCTATTAAACATCGTATACATTTTAAAATATTGCTGATTACTTACAAAGCATTAAATGGTTTAGCTCCCCAGTACTTGAGCGAGCTCTTAACGCATTATAGTCCTTCACGTCTATTGCGATCTCAAAATTCTGGCCAGTTGATAATACCTAGAATATATAAATCGACTGCTGGCGGTAGATCCTTTTCCTATTTAGCACCAAAACTTTGGAACAATCTTCCTAACATTGTCCGGGAAGCAGACACAGTCTGTCAGTTCAAAGCTAGACTAAAAACACATCTCTTTGACCTAGCATTCACATAACACTCTATAGACTTCTATAATTCAATATTAGGCTGCTTAGATTAGGTCAGCCAGAACTGGGAACACTTCCTTTAAATCCTGATGTACTCGTTACATCATAAGAAGAATGGCATCTACGCTAATTTTAGTGTCTTTGTTTATCCCGAGGTTTTCCCGCAGCCTGCCGGATCCAGGCCGTTTCCAGATCTGACGAAGGACTTTCGCCTGGACCTGATGACAATGCTGTGCTGAAGTGCCAACTAGCCTCTCCCTATGGAGGATCCCTATACCACTCTACAGAAAAAGCGTTGTGGATTTTTTTTTTGGTTCGCGTACCTACCCAAAGTGATAAGATAAAATAAAATTCTGCATCAAAATTTATAGACAAGACAAGTAGTTTGTTTAGGCATGGTTTGTAAGGAATTACAAAGCCGCGCACATATATTCAAACGCACATAACTATAGAAACAATTCTTAATGCGCATGTGAACGCCATCAGCGTCTATCACAGGTTCACGTTTAAAGTCTGTTTAGAGAGAACGGTGTCATCTTAGCGGCCCCTAATTTAATAACAAACTATAATTTAGATGGAAGTGAATCAATCAAAACTAACTTTAGCTGGAAATTTTTTTTTCAAAAACCACCATAAAACCAAACCAATCTCTGTTACCTTAAATTATATGTTTATCTCTGTAAAGCTGCTTTGAAACAATCTACATTGTTAAAAGCGCTATATAAATGAGGATGACTTGACTTGACTGAACACAAAGGAAGATATTTTGAAGAATGTTGGTAACCAGACAGTTGATGGACCCCATTGACTTCCATAGTAAGAAAAAAAAATACTATGGGGCAAGACTATGGGGCCCATCAACTAGTTGTCTAGTTTCTGACATTCTTTAAAATAACTTCTTTTGTGGTCAGCAGAAGAAAGAAACTGGTTTGAAACAACTTAATGATAGAATTAAAAAAAAATTAAGGAAACTATCCCGTTAACATAATTTAACTTTTGGCATATTTGTTTCACATCATTACTGTCCAGTTTATCCTCTTGGACATGACAGACAGCAACTTGTGCCATTGTTCTGAGCCATGTTTTAAGTGTCCAAAGAGCAATGAAACTTAATTCAGCCTCAGCTGATGAGACTGGGATGACAAGGGTTTCAACTTGATCAAACAGACCTCTCATTTCAACAGACCAAGCAATTTTGTGTTTTCATGTTTAATGTGGACTTTCCACAGTCATAGTGATTTTTATACTGTACAAACTGTGTATTCTATCCTCCAACACTAACCCTATCACAGATAACTTTCTGCATTTTCAAAAAACGTCGCTTAGTATGATTTATAAGCTGTTCTCCAAAAAAAAATCCCCACAAGGATTTCGGAAATTGCCATCTTTATGGGGACATTTTGTCTTTGTCCTACAAAAATGGCAATAGGCTATACGTAAATATTGTCTTTGTGGGTATTTTCTTTCTTTTCTTTTTTGGAAAACGGCTTATAAATTATATACTAAGTGATGTTTTTACTAAGTTTCAGTGCTCTTTGCGCGCACACACACATTAACGATTATGTTTGCCACTTATCCCGCGATTGTTATACATTATATTCTAAAAACTGAGCTGTCCCCGAATCATTTGACGCGATTTGCCCCGTATTTTTCTGCACTGAACTGTAGATTACTCCCTAGCTTACCGCATCTAGGAGGTTTCCTTCGGAGGAGTTTTGCCGCTTTGCACAATCAAATGTAGCTACAGCCTCTCACAAGTTAGAAAGAAGACACAAAGCCAATCAGTTTAGCGATGTGTGTTAGCTCGTTAGCAGGAGGGACCTAGATCTACGTTTGTGTTCCAGGATTTGCACATTTTTCTCAGAACGCTCTTGTAAGAGATTTTAATCTAAATGAGATGGTTCCTGGTTAAATAAAATAAGAAATACATAAAACCCACAAGACCCAACCGGGCGACAGTGGTTATATATGGTCGAAATTTTTGCTTGGGATAAATCCGTCACTGGATATTGGTAGGGACACGTCCCTAGCGTCCCTACTAAATTCTAGGCCCCTGACGACAACCACGTTTTGGATGCCTGAAAACGCAAACTTTTTAAAACGGATTTCAAAGTGCAAGTTTTTGAAAAGGTCTCTGTGTAAACAACAACAACACAAACCTCTAAAGACGATGACTTCATGCAAACGTGTGTTGGGTGGTTAGTCTATAGTGTTTCATCGCCATCTAATGGCCTGGCAGCAGAATTTTTTTTCCAGAGTTTTTTGCGGATCCGTGTGGATGGGGATCGTTTTGACAATGGTGTTGTCTGTACGCGGAAAAAAACCTTCTCCGTTTTAAGCGTATCGTTGTTGTGTAAACGTACCCTAAACTGAACAGAATGGTGACACATACACATAATTGAAAAAAATAAGTTATCTGGAATAGACAAGTTCACAACTTAATTTTTTAACTAAATCATTTTGAGGCAACGGATTCCCTCACTTTTTTAAGTTAAGTCAACTGAGTGTACTGTGTGACTGACTCTCACCAGACATGTTTTATTGCAGCAGGGTCCGTCGCTGCAGTGTGCACCGTTAGACAGAGAACACTTTTTACAGCACTCTTTAATGCACTCCTATGACACACACACACACACACACACACACACACACACACACACACACACACACACACACACACACACACACACACACACACACACACACACACACACACACACACACACACACACAGAGAAGACACATATAACAGCTGAATACTGCTGTGACACTGTAGTAAGATTATATCATTTACCATATATGTGCTGTCTAGAGTATCATGTAAACTCACTTCTCTTGGTCCACAGTCACACTCCTCTCCCACTTCTACATATCCATTTCCACACTCTGTCTCTTCAAACAGCTGCAGGACATACATGCAAACGACACGAGGATGAGTAGATAATGGCAGAATTTTCATAATTTTTGGGTTTCTCTTTAATTGTAATTGAAAGTGCACTTGTAATGTACTTCAAATCTTAAAAGTACATTTTTTTAAAAACTGGGTCACACTTTACTTTGCAAGTGTCAACTATCAATTAGTATATCAGTAGACTGTTAGGTTAGGTGTTAGGGCACAGGTAAGTAGAATAAGTTGACGTAGTTGCGAGTGTCGCTTTGCAGTCAAAAGCAAACAGAAGCCATTATAATGACTGACGCTGTCTACAGTGATACAGTATACAGATGCACAAATTAGTTTCTGACACTCCGTGCGCTCGAGTCTGTCAACAACAGGACAAATGGAAGAGTGAAAGAACGTTGGCTTTGACGTGTCCAGTTTAAACTACAGTTTCTGCTTTAACCTCTCCGAAATACCTCACCATATAGACATCATATTCGTTTGTTATTACAAACCGAGAGAGATGAGTTATTACAGAAAACAATCTCTGTGGTAATGTTCAGCATGTCACAGATGAGATGACCTAGAAATATTCAAATGAAAGGTGGTCTCCTCATACTTTCGCACGCTGTTTCTTATTTTTGGATACATTCTGATGATGTTAATGATGCCTGACCTTCGTGGGTTTGTTAAAGAGGCAGGATCCCCCTCCCTTCAACAGGAACTCTTTAAAACCAGTGATGCTGCACTTTGAGAAAATCCGTGTGAGCTGAACCCTGAGTAGAGATGAATAGAGGAAGAACGGTTTTGCAACAATTTACTCCCACTGACAGACCCATTGAGATGCATGTTATTTGAAAACATTTATTAAATGAATAGGAAATAATTGAATTTATTATATATACACAATAACAAAAATTGTGTGTTTTTATAGATTGTGTGCATGTGTGGTAACAGGTGAATATTAATGTGTGTGTCTTAAAGTGCCCTAGTATGCTTTTTAAAATACTACCTTTCATGCAGTTTGTGATATATACCTGTGTGTGAATGAAAAGGGCTTAAAAGTTTTCAAGATTTAAAGGTTTGTATTTCTATTTGGCTGCTGGTGAACAACGTCTACTTTGCCTCTCAAACACTGTAGTTTATCTGAGACTGGAAGAGTTTGGTTCGTGTTGTTCACGTCGAGAAGACGCTGTTTTCTGCTGACAAAGCAAATCCACTGTGATGAGATTGATACGGTAAAATCGACACCATCATTACTGTTCGTGTAACTGTGTATCAAGAGCTGATGAAGAGCTGAAAATAGGATGGGCGTTTGTTTTCCGACATGAAGTAGTCAACCAATCACAACAGACTGGGCCATCTCACCAATCAGAGCAGAGTAGACCAATCACAACAGACTGGGTCATCTGACCAATCAGAGCAGAGTAGACCAATCACAACATACTGGGTCATCTGACCAATCAGAGCAGAGCAGACCAATCACAACAGAGTGGGCCATCTGACCAATCAGAGCAGAGTAGACCAATCACAACAGACTGGGCCATCTGACCAATCAGAGCAGAGTAGACCAATCACAACAGACTGGGCCATCTGACCAATCAGAGCAGAGTAGATCAATCATTACAGACTGGGCCATCTGACCAATAAGAGCAGAGTAGACCAATTACAACAGACTGGGCCATCTGACCAATCAGAGCAGAGTAGACCAATCACAACAGACGGGGTCATCTGACCAATCAGAGCAGAGTAGACCAATCACAACAGACTGGGCCATCTGACCAATCAGAGCAGAGTAGACCAATCACAACAGACTGGGCCATCTGACCAATCAGAGCAGAGTAGACCAATCACAACAGACTGGGCCATCTGACCAATCAGAGCAGAGTAGACCAATCACAACAGACTGGGCCATCTGACCAATCAGAGCAGAGTAGACCAATCACAACAGACTAGTCCATCTGACCAATCAGAGCAGAGTAGACCAATCACAACAGACGGGGTCATCTGACCAATCAGAGCAGAGTAGACCAATCACAACAGACTGGGCCATCTGACCAATCAGAGCAGAGTAGACCAATCACAACAGACTGGGTCATCTGACCAATCAGAGCAGAGTAGACCAATCACAACAGACTGGGCCATCTGACCAATCAGAGCAGAGTAGACCAATCACAACAGACTAGTCCATCTGACCAATAAGAGCAGAGTAGACCAATTCAAATCACATTTATTTGTGCAGCACTCTTAACAATTCATATCGTTTCAAAGCAACTTAACAGAAAATGCTTGTGTCTACATCACAATTTAAAGTTATCTGTTATCAGAGGTGACTGTCCAAGTAATGTATATCAGAAATGTACAGATACAAATCACTATGTATAATTTAAAGCTGAAACAAAGAGCTCATTGAAGAAATTATTATGAGTTGTGGACATTATGATTTACAATATTTTGTAATATTGGTGCATGTTGATTCAGAGTTTGCGTCATCTGAAATCTTCGCAGGTGTTGGGTCATCTGAACAATCAGAGCAGAGTAGACCAATCGCAACAGACTGGGTCATGTGACCAATCAGAGCAGAGTAGATCAATCACAACAGACTGGGTCATCTGAACAATCAGAGCAAAGGAGTCTCTCTGAAAGAAGGGGTTTAGAGAGACTGAATCCTTTATCAAATTGTTTCAGACACAGTTATGCCCCGTTTACACGAAGGGAAAACGCAGATATTTCCCTGCGGTTTAGCCTCTCATTTACACGAAAACCCAGTTTTTATCACAGAAAACGATTATTTCTAAAAACTCCAGGCATAGTGGAGATTTCTGATAACGCCGGTTATGTGTTGCCATGTCAACTGGAAAAACGGGGTTTTAGGTTCTCAAACGTCACATTATGCACCAGAAAATGCTTAACGTCATGTGAGCGCCCAGTTTGGCATACTTATGATGGCGCTCGATGGCGTATTTATGCGGGTTGATGCAAATGACAACTTTTTTGAACACTATATTGTGTGCACGATGTTATTATTGAAAACGGAGGCGAGAAAATATTAGTTCCCTTTCAGTCGATAACGTCGGACGTAGTCGACGCCGACTGAAATGGGACTACGTCCTCCGTTCCCTCCTTCAGGGAACGGTGGGTTGCATACGCAACCAGGACGTTCCCTTTCAGTCGATAAAGTCGGACGTAGTCGACGCCGACTGAAATGGGACTACGTCCTCCGTTCCCTCCTTCAGGGAACGGTGGGTTGCATACGCAACCAGGACGTTCCCTTTCAGTCGATAACGTCGGACGTAGTCGACGCCGACTGAAATGGGATCACGCTAGGGAGCCTATCGTCTTCGAGTATTATTGAACGAGCCAATACACATTGGCGTGCGAGATTTGCATCTCACACTCCGCCCCGCAGCACGGGTATAAATACGGAAGTGGATGCACGCACCATTTGCCTTTCGCTTCGGAGCCGAGCTTCATGTCTGGATCTGAAGAGTGTTGTTGTACAACGAGCGAGTGTGTCGGCGCTTCTTTGGGAAGTCTCTCCTGGTGTCGGTGGTTACAGCGCGAGTGCAGCGGTGATCGCGAGCTTTAAGCTCTCAACTGCTGTTTTCACAGCAACCAAATTTCTGTTTGTGTTTGTTTGTCTGACGGTCGGTTGAGGGCGAGAAAGTGAGTGCTTCACTGGCACAGGGTGCACCATTCCTGTGTCAGTGTTGCCGCGGTCATTCCCCTGTGTGCTCCGGCACTGGTGAGAGTTTTTCACTTCCTAAAAGAGCAACACGGGTGCGTTTGCGTCTTTTTCAAGATGTCATTCCGCCCGTGCGTTTCTGGGTGCGGTCGTTCCCTGTCTCTCTCTGATGGTCACAATTGTTGTATCACGTGTTTGGGCTTACAGCACGCTGAGACAGCTTTTGTGGACAGCTCATGTTTTCACTGTGGGAACATGACTGTCGCAGTGTTGAGGGCGAGACTCGCCTTCGTCCGCGGAGAGCGAGTCCCCATTGCCATGCCCCACCCCCGGGTGCTGCATGGGATGGGTGACCGGAGGGTAGTGTTGGATGTCCCGCCCGGTAACCATTCCCTGTGGGCTCCTCACCCCTCCCTTCCACTGCTACCATTGGAGCCTCCGGTGTTATCTGCTGGTCCATCTGTAATGGGTGGGCCAGCGGTTTCACTCGGGGCTCCCCTGGGGGACAGGATGTCGATTGCAGCATCGGAGGGTGAGTTGATGTCTGGAGATGACGACTCGGCTGCGTTGTCTCCCTCCGGGAGTTCAATGTTGCCCGAGCCGGATCCAGAATTATCAGCTATGCTGAAACGGGCCGCCGAGGCTGTCGGGCTCGAGTGGAACCCTCCACCGTGTCCTGTTCAGTCTCGGTTGGATGATTGGTATCTCGGGGCGGGCCGTGCTGGTTCTCAGCCCGCCGCCCCAGTGCCCTTCTTTCCCGAAGTGCATGAAGAGCTTACTTGGTCGTGGACGGCACCTTTTACTGCTGAAAACGACTTAAGTAGTTCTTCCTCCCTCACTACCCTTGTCGGAGGAGCGGTGAAGGGTTATGAGGCTATCCCTCCAGTGGAGCGGTCTGTTGCGACTCATTTATGTCCAACGGCCGCTGCATCCTGGGTGGGGGATCCTTGTTTCCCCTCGCGGGCCTGTGAGTTCGCGTCAGGATTGGCGGTCAGAGCTTACAGAGCTTGCGGGCAAGCCGCTTCCTCTTTGCATGCCTTGGCGTTGTTGCAGGTCTACCAGGCCAAGACACTCATGGACATGCACGAGGGTAGTTTGGACCGGGCGCTCATGAGTGAGCTCCGCACCGCCACTGACCTCGCCCTCCGGGGTACGAGCGTCGCGGCGTGTGCGGTCGGTCTAGCGATGTCCACTTTGGTGGTCCAGGAACGCCATCGTTGGCTCAGCCTGGTTGAGATGGCGGATGCGGACAAGGTTCGGTTCCTGGACTCCCCAATTTCCCAGGTTGGGTTGTTCGGCGACGTGGCGGAGAGCTGCGCCCAACAGTTCTCTGCCACCCAGGTTCGGACGGAGGCTCCCCGACACACCCTATCCCGGCGGCCCGCTGTTGCCTCCACCCTGCCGCCGGGGATAGTCCCTCCGCCCGTTCGTCGCCAAGGGCGCCCCCTGCCGCTGCCTCCGGTTCCGCGGGGTCTCCGCAACAGCCTTCACCCAGGCCCCAGCGTAGAACCAGCAGCAGGCAGGCCGCCCAGTCTGTCTCAGTCACCGCCCAGCCAGGGGGCGAGTGTCAGAAACGTTCCTGAGACAGGCCACCCAGGGATGGGGGGACTAACTCTTCAGATGGTTACCGTTCCACCATTGGCTCTCCGGAGTCCAGTGGTACCCAAATTATCAGAAGAGCGAATTTCTCCGTCCCTGGGTCCCAAGAGGGCGAGGCTGGCGGCTTGCGACCCTGTAGAACAGCCTTGCTCCCCCCAGCCCCCTCTTGTTCGCCAGCCCGCAACACGAGGCGGTCGAGGACCCGGTCATCCGCCTTCTCTCCCATCCTCTGTTGCCCCGTGGAGACAGGTAAGTGCAGCACGGCTCACTCAGACCCCGCTTCGGGCCACCCACGGGCCTTCCGAGCCGGGTCCCTGTCCTCCACCGCGCTGCCCCACCCCGGGTATGCCTGTGTTACCTTTGGTCCCCCTGGTCCGGTTCGTCGAGGCCTGGAAAGTGCTCTCCAACCCGTCCGGCTGGCTCCTCCGTACCATCAGGCTCGGCTACACGATTCAGTTCCGCCGGAGTCCGCCCAAGTACAGTGGCATTCGCCACACTTCAGTGTCGAGCGAATCTGCTCCTGTCATGCGCGCGGAGATCGCGGTCCTGCTGGCGAAGGACGCGATAGATCCGGTGTCGGTAGCCGATATGAAGGCCGGCTTTTACAGCCCGTACTTCATTATACCCAAGAAAGGGGGTGGGTTACGACCAATCCTGGACCTGCGAGTCCTGAATCGGGCCCTTCACAAGCTCCCGTTCAGAATGCTGACGCAGAAACGCATCTTCCAATGTGTCCGTCCCCAGGATTGGTCTGCAGCGATCGACCTGAAGGACGCGTACTTTCATGTCTCCATCCTGCCGCGACACAGGCCATTCCTGCGTTTCGCGTTCGAGGGTCAGGCGTATCAGTACAAAGTCTTACCCTTCGGGCTGGCCCTGTCACCCCGTGTCTTTACGAAAGTTACGGAGGCAGCCCTCGCTCCCATGAGAGAGCAGGGCATTCGCATTCTCAACTATCTCGACGACTGGCTGATACTAGCTCAGTCTCGGCAGCTGTTATGCGAACACAGGGATTTGCTGCTCCAGCACATCAGCCAGTTGGGTCTTCAGGTCAACTGGGAGAAGAGCAAACTCGCCCCTGTGCAGAGGATCTCTTTTCTCGGTTTGGAGCTGGACTCGGTCCAACACACGGCGCGCCTCACAGAGAATCGCGCCCGGTCGGTGCTGAACTGCCTGAATTTTATCAAGAGCAGAACAGTGGTTTTTCTGAAACATTTTCAGAGGCTCCTGGGGCATATGGCAGCCGCAGTTACGCCGCTCGGCCTGCTTCATATGAGACCACTCCAGCACTGGCTTCGCGACCGAGTCCCGAGGTGGGCGTGGCAGAGAGGCACGCTCCCTGTGAGAATCACCCCGGCCTGCCTCCAAACCCTCAGCCCGTGGTCGGACCTTTCGTTTCTCCGGGCCGGTGTGTCCCTAGAACAAGTGTCCAGGCATGCTGTGGTCTCCACAGACGCCTCCAACACCGGCTGGGGGGCCACGTACAACGGACATGCAGTAGCTGGCACCTGGACGGGGTCCCGCCTGCATTGGCACATCAACTGCCTCGAGTTGTTAGCAGTGCTCCTTGCTTTGAGACGCCTCAGGACGACGCTGCTCGGCAAACACGTACTGGTCCGGACGGACAACACTGCGACCGTTGCGTACATCAACCGCCAAGGTGGTCTACGTTCCCGTCGCATGTCACAACTCGCCCGCCACCTCCTCCTATGGGGTCAGAAGCATCTGAGGTCGCTTCGTGCCGTTCACATCCCTGGCCTGCTCAATCGTGCCGCCGACGAGCTCTCACGACAGATTGTGGCCTCGGGAGAATGGCGGCTCCATCCCCAGGCGGTCCAGCTGATATGGGACCACTTCGGGGCCGCACAGATAGATCTGTTTGCCTCTCCGGACTCGTCCCATTGCCAGTTGTTTTATTCCCTCGAGACGGATGCACTGGCTCACAGCTGGCCCCGGGGCCTCCGCAAGTATGCGTTTCCCCCAGTGAGCCTTATTGCACAACTACTGTGCAAAGTCAGGGAGGAAGAGGAGCAGGTTTTGCTAGTTGCCCCTTATTGGCCCAACCGAACCTGGTTCCCCGAACTTTTTCTCCTCTCGACAGCTCCTCCCTGGCCTATTCCTCTGAGAGAGGATCTACTCTCTCAGGGACGGGGCACCATATGGCACCCGCGTCCAGACTATTGGAGACTCCATGTGTGGTCCCTGGACGGGACGCGGAGGTTCTAGGTAGTCTACCACAGGCAGTCGTAGATACCATCACTTCAGCGAGAGCTCCCTCTACGAGGCTTGCTTACTCCCTGAAGTGGAAACTGTTCGTTGAGTGGTGTGCTTCTCAAGGAGAAGACCCCCGAAGGTGTTCGATCATTTCCGTGCTTTCTTTCCTGCAAGAGGCTTTGGAGCGTCAGCTGTCCCCCTCCACCCTCAAAGTGTATGTCGCCGCTATTGCCGCACATCACGATGCAGTAGACGGGAAATCCCTGGGGAAGCATGACTTGATCGTCAGGTTCCTGAGGGGAGCGAGGAGGTTGAATCCGCCTCGCCTCCCCTCTATACCCTCTTGGGACTTATCTCTGGTGCTAACCGCACTGCAGAGACCGCCCTTCGAGCCTTTGCAGGTAGCAGAGTTAAAAATTCTGTCCCAAAAGACAGTTCTCCTACTTGCTTTGGCCTCCATCAAGAGGGTAGGGGACCTGCACGCATTTTCGGTCAGCGAATCGTGCCTGGAATTCGGGCCGGCTAACTCTCACGTTATCCTGAGACCCCGGCCTGGATATGTGCCCAAGGTTCCTACCACCCCCTTTCGGGACCAGGTGGTGAACCTGCAAGCGCTACCCCCGGAGGAGGCAGACCCAGCCCTGGCTTTTCTCTGCCCCGTTCGCGCTCTGCGCTTGTACGTGGACAGAACGCAAAGCTTTAGGACCTCAGAGCAGCTCTTCGTCTGTTATGGAGATCAGCGGAAGGGAAAGGCTGTCTCCAAGCAGAGGTTGGCCCACTGGATAGTGGATGCCATCATCTTGGCGTATGAGTCCCAAGGTGAACCCTGTCCCCCCGGACTGCGAGCTCACTCCACAAGGAGTGTTGCCGCTTCTTGGGCGTTGGCGCAGGGTGCCTCGCTGACAGATGTCTGTAGAGCTGCGGGCTGGGCGACACCTAATACGTTTGCTAGATTCTATAGCCTACGTGTCGAACCGGTTGCTTCCCGTGTGCTCTCTTCTCATAGAAGCCAGTAACACCGTGAGCCCCGGTTCAGTGTCGGCTTGCTGCGCCATTCCCCTCTTACGGACCGGATACGTGCGCCGTTTCGCTCCGGTTGAATTCCCTTGTCCGGAACCTGTTGAGCTCCTCCGTACCCCCCCCCAACGTCGGACGTGGCGGAACGTCTGGTGTTAGGCCTACCACTCGTATGCAGTGTGGAACCCGTGTTAGGCTGGGTCCATATGTTGCGGTCCCTACGGCGACCCCATATGTGTATTCTTCCACGATACGGCTCCCCAAAGTGAGCCCGTGTCTTTCCCTTGGCAGAGTCCTGCCGTCACTGTAAATTGGTGTGTCTCCCCCCTCTCTAGGCTGGAGCCACCCCAGTGACATTCCATATGTTATACTGCCCGGCCCTCCGCCCAGTTCATATGTGTATTTCCCCCCCCCCCCCCTTTCGGGTTGGTTGGGCTTCCGCAGCATCCCTTCCTTCCAATGTTGGGCACGCTTTCCCAGTGTTACCAAGTCTAACTGAGTGGGTCTTGTGGAACAGCAGCGACTTCCTGGCCTAAGCCCTGTCCTTTTCCGCTAGAACGTCGGGAGGATCAGAAGGCTTTTGTCTAGGCACTGGAAGGTGGCAGCGTTAGTGGCGTGTTCAATGGTTGATCCCATTTCAGTCGGCGTCGACTACGTCCGACGTTATCGACTGAAAGGGAACGTCCTGGTTGCGTATGCAACCCACCGTTCCCTGAAGGAGGGAACGGAGGACGTAGTCCCATTTCAGTCGGCGTCGACTACGTCCTCCGTTCCCTCCTTCAGGGAACGGTGGGTTGCATACGCAACCAGGACGTTTCTCTAAATACCCAGCTATGTGTAAATGTGGCCTTAGAAAAGAGCAATGTGTATTATGAAAAAAGTGTTTCTTGACTTTGAAATTAAAAACTGTTGCAGGAGACTCCAAAACAAAACTAAGGCCATGTCCACACGGACACGGGTATTTTTATAACCGGAGTTTTTCCTACAGCGTTTTTAAAAAAAATCCCGTCCACACATGCTCGGTCTCCGTCTACATGAAAACGTAAAAACACGCAATCAAGCCCGGTCAAGAGCATGCCACGCCAGCAGGCGGTGATATAAACCTTAACCCTAAAGCCACGTTGGCCAATCAGAAGCGCAAATCTGATGTCAAACACAGCTGATAACGGCGCACACTCTGACGTCGCAAGGCAAAAACCCCGGTTTCACTGTCTACACGACAACACTGTAACCGGCGTTTCTGAAAATCCTCAAAATCCAGGGGTTTTCAAAAATGTTCGGTTTCAGTGCGTTTTCGTGTGGACGAACGGCCGAACCGCGTAAAAAAAGTCACGGTTATAAAAATACCCGTGTCCGTGTGGACAGGGCCTAAGAGCCTTTAAAATAGCATAATAGGGGCACTTTGATTGTTGATTTATTGCATGTTTTGATGGTGTTTGTGTGTAGCACATGACAGTGACAGTGTTAATAAACAGCTGTCTAAATAATCTAAGCATATCACAGGAGTTTAATGAATACACTGTATATTGATTATGGAGACTTGTCATGTATCTCACCCATTGTCCTCCATGATACAGCCTAGCCAGGAGTTCATGCACCCACAATCATCTGAGAAAACAGAACACACACAGTGAGTTAATGCTCAATATTTTATATCGCAGTATCAAAGTAAATCAAGCAAGATTATGAGAAAGAGTGTGTACTTTTTATTGATGTTGTATCCCACTGAATGCCAAGATTCTGAGCCAAACTTTGGGACAGCACGAGCGCCAGTGTCCTCGTAGAGCCATACTGCACATTCATCACACACACACACAGAGAGACACAGAGAGACAGAGAGAGACAGAGAGAGAGAGAGGGAGAGGGAGAGGGAGAGAGGGAGAGGGAGAGGGAGAGAGAGAGAGAGAGAGAGAGAGAGAGAGAGAGAGAGAGAGAAATGTTGGGTTTTCATTTTATTATTTTTATACTGTACTAACTGTATATTCTCTCCCCTTATACTAATGTAACGAAACTGCTCCGAGACACAAAGGCTTAGGATCCAAATGCAGTTTTAATGAAAGGATAATTTCAAAAACAGGCAAATATCATAAACAACAGGTAACCACTCCAAACAATAACAGGGTTATAGGGGAACAGGCAAAACCTATGGCAAAAACAGAGGAAAAAAAGAAAACCCGACAGAAGATCAAAATATTAAGATACAGAAAACCAGGAGAATGCTCAGAATTGCAGTGTTACACTAGAAAAGACTTTGCAGGGAATGAATGAGAAAACCAGGCTTATATAGGGTGAGCTAAACAAGCTAATGACACACAGGTGGGTGTAATCATGGCTGATTAGTCTGGGCAAAGGATTATGGGGAATGGAGTCAGTGATAGTGTGGTGATTGTCAGGCTGGGGGTACTAACATCATTTAGTATGATTTATATGCTGACCAAGGAATGTCCCACAAGGACAAGGATTTTGGATTTTGACCTATGTGGAGACATTTTGTCCTAATCAAAAAACAAATCAATCCGTTTATACAACAAGGACGCATTAAATTGGTCAAAAGTGACAGTAAAGAGACACATTTTGTCACATAATGTTACAAAAGATTTGTATTTCAAATAAATGCAGTACTTTTGTACCTTCTATTCATCAAAGAATCATGAGAAAAAAAGATCAGTTTCCACAGAAATATGAAGCAGCACGGCTGTTTTCAACACTGATAATAATCAGAAATGTTTCTTGATCATCAGATAATCATATTAATTTCTGAAGGATCATGTGACACTGAAGACTGGGGTAATGATGCTGAAAATTCAGCTTTGATCACAGAAATAAAATACATTTTAACATATTCAGATTGAAAACAACTATTTTTAATGGTCTAAATGGTATAAATTCAGCCTTGGTGGGCATAGAAGACTTTGAAATAGTTATTTTGTACCCTAGTTTGCAAACTAAGAGTTAGATCAGTGTGTAAAATCAGCTGTAATATTCACTACTATGAAGAAAACTTCATTTTGATGCAGTCTTTGATGAGTTCCTCTCCTCATTGTGGATGTTTGCTGTGAGTCAGTCAGTCTACATGTGATTCACTCACCTCAACGACTCCCACCCCGTGACTCACAGAACACATCCCTCCGAAATACGCAGCGCAGCCCCGAGGATAGTGAAACGTCACGTTCCTGCAGACACACACCGACGCTCCATTAAGCACAAGTCATTTCTGCACACATGTAAGCAGTTATGCACAAATACGAACTCACGAGAACAGATGCACCGTATCTGCGTGCTTCCTGATGTGTTGCTGTCGGTATTTGGAAAAGTTTCGCAGCATATCGAAAGGAATCACACTAATGGGAATGTGATCCTTGTCCGTCCAGATCTCTAGGGCGACCAGGACCACACGCGTGTACAGGTGATCTTTAAAACTCTTCCATTAGATACAGAGAAAGAGCAACAGGGGGAAATGAACAACATCTTTCCATATAATATCTATACCTTTTTGTGTAATTGAAATCAGAATTGGCATTTCTCATCTCTAACCATAGCCACTCGTTATAACCCAAACCATTATGGGTTTCTGAAATTCAGCTCTACGGGTTGTGGATTTGATCATTAACACAAACTATTCACTGAAAAGTGATCAATAATTCAAAAACTCACAGCATCCACCAGGTTGACCACAGATTTGGCAAAGTTGAGTGTGCGCTGCTTGGTCCCCAGTCTCTTAAACTGTGGGATGATATTGATATAGTTATAACCTGATTATAAAAACATCAAACAAACACTCAAACCTTTACTGAGGCCATTTTCAACACTAATACTGCATTCACTGCAATAGAATTAGTGAGGAGAACAAACTCTGTAAGGAAGCAGAGCGCCCTCCAGTGGACCCTACTGATCTCATCCTTCTGAGACGATGGGCACAGATGTACTCGAGACTGCGTAAACATTCAGTTTAAACAATAGTCAGTTGCCTATCCCTAACACCAACTCTACCCTCTAATCCTTGTGAAAAAGAAGTGTGCTTAAATGTATTGAATGTGCACTTCAAATCTTAAGTTTATTTATTTATTTAAAAACTACTTATTATTTTAAAGTCCCCCTGTAGTCAATAATTGTATCCCTTAAAACTCATCTTTGATCAACAAAATTACATATTTAATTTTTTTGTAACTCGACACATTTGCCTCATTTAGTATGTGCGCTTCTTTGAATATGCAAATGAGCCCCGCCTCCACTCACTCACTCACTCAGAGATCCACTCGTTGACGATCACACGTTGATCTGATTGGTTACAAGGTAGTTTGTGACGTCAGAAACACCAGCGATTTCAAACCGTGTTTTTGAGACTGTCTTTGGTTCACTGCAGTTTTAAGGAGAAAATACTCAGCAATGCTGTCGACTAATGAATTTACACATGGTTTTTCTTAAAGCATATTAAAAACAACACATAGACATATAAACAACATTAAAAGCTTAATTTTCAACACAGGGAGACTTTAAGTTTAAATGTTTTTTTTTCTATGAATAAAATAAAAGGCCACTTAAGGGTACCTAAAGAGACACTTTAAAACGTTTTTAAAAAGTGCACTTTGTACTAATGTCAAAATAAGTTTTACTTTAAAGTACATTTTTAATCATAATGTTTTAATAATATTTTCTCATGTTTTAAAGTACACTTGTTTTGATGTGTTGACTACATACAACACACATGTAAAGTTGATTATTATTTTAACTGTAGTTTATATGATATTATTTGATAATACAATAGAAATGACATTTTAGTCAATAAAATAAATCCATTTTAGTTTACCATAAATGCTTATCAGTACATTTAGCAGTGACTTTAATAAATATTTTAAAGACAACAGAAGTAATTTTGAAATTGCATATAAGGATCTACGAAAATCCTTCTTAACTGGGATGAAAAGCAGCTAGTTGCATTAATTAAAAATGTAAACTATAAAACATTTAATTTAATTGCAATTAGCATGCAATTAACTGTCCATAAACATTATATTGAGTTCACAAATCTGACTTTTCCCGTGTTTAAGTGCTATACAGTATGTGTACCCGGTGCCTCTACCAACCCAGAAAACATGAAAAGTCAAACCCAGTAACTTTGTTTTGGTGAGCCTTTCTCTGCAAACATGTAAAAAAATAAGCCGATCATATTTCGCTCGCCTTCTGACGTATAAGGATGGTCTTATTATAATATTACCTCTTAATCTGTACGTTTACACACACCAGCCGATATTTGGTTTTCACAATGGCAAAAGTTTCAGCAAAGCATGTAAACTGTTCTGTTGTTGAGCACAGACGAGCTCTGAACACTATTGACCAAAACATGTCACCGCTGTCTTATAAACACCTCAGGGAACTTGTGTAAAAATTAAACATGACTGTACATGCAAATCGATTAGATTAATCAATGTAACTCCACAACAACTACATAAATGTATCTAGCCATTCAGAAATGTCCTGGTGCGTCTCTCCTGCAGTCTCTACTGGTTATTCTGAGATTTTAGATGAGTGAGATTCGCATGTTTTGTTATTGCAATATTAGTTTCTAAAGCTCTTGTAAAGGCTCCACCTCTTCTGGAGGCGGAGCAACAGCTCATTTGCATTTAAAGGGACACACAAAAACATCGCGTTTTTGCTCACACCCAAAAAGGGGCAAATGTCACAAACTATAATAAATGATCTGGGGGGATTTAGAGCTGAAATTTCACAGATACATTCTGGGGACACCATAGATTTATATTACATCTTGTAAAAAGGGTCATAATGTCACCTTTAAGTATATTCTTTTCAAATACATTTTTTAAAAAATTATCCTAATTCTATTTAAAGGGATAGTTCACCCAAAAATGAAAATTCTGTCAGTATTTACTCACCATCATCTTGTTCAACCCCGTAAGACCTTCGTTCATCTTTTGAACACGAATTAAGATATTTTTTATGAAATCTGAGAGCTGGATCACTCCTCCATAGGCTTTTTGAAGGATTGAACTTGCCAGCCCCGAAAAGTTATTACAGACATCATTAAAATAGTCCGAGTGACTACAGTGGCTCAATCATAAGTTTATCAAGCGACGAGAATACTTTTTGTGCGCAAAAACAAACAAAAATAACGACTTTATTTCAACTATTCATTTGCTTCTCTGTGGGCCTCGAGTCAGTTCTCTAGTGTAACAGCGTAAGCTTCTGTGTTGTACGTCACATGCATCACACACATGACCAGCGTCGGCCAATAGTGAGCCTACGTGTGACGTAGCTCTACGCTATTACACTACGCTCACTGACTCCAGGCCCACAGAGAAGGAAATGAATAGTTGAAATAAAGTCGTTATTTTTGTTTGTTTTTGCGCACAAAAAGTATTCTCGTCGCTTGATAAACTTAAGATTGAGCCACTGTAGTCACTTGGACTATTTTAACGATGTCTTTAATAACTTTTCGAGGCCGGCAAGTTTCAATCCCTTAGAAGCCTATGGAGGAGTGATCCAGCTCTCAGATTTAATCAAAAATATCTTAATTCGTGTTCGGAAGATGAACGAAGGTCTTACGGGGTTGAACAACATGATGGAGAGTAAATACTGACAGAATTTTCATTTTTGGGTGAACAATCCCTTTAAATTTGTATGTTTAATCAAATTGGCTATTCATGTCATTTCAACAATTTTTTTATTTATTTAACTTGCCAAATTGAATCTTCTATAACTAGTTAAAAACGCAAGTTAAAATTGGTCAAATTATTTTGATGAGTTAAAGCGGAACATGGAAAAACACGTTGCCCTATTTTTTCCCATATTCTTTTTAAAAGTACTGCTTCTTCAG
Source organism: Siphateles boraxobius (assembly GCF_051911475.1). Classification (NCBI taxonomy): domain Eukaryota; kingdom Metazoa; phylum Chordata; class Actinopteri; order Cypriniformes; family Leuciscidae; genus Siphateles; species Siphateles boraxobius. The sequence continues at coordinate 123,317 of NW_027509212.1, forward strand.
TTGTACTTCTTCACAGCGGAAATCATGTGCCAAAGACACTCACATACTATTATATTCAAAACAGCATTTAAACACACCATGTTGTGGTCGATGACGATCATCAGCTCTATGTACTTCATCTCCTCAAACAGGTTCCTCGGGATCTGGAGGAGGACAAGGGAAACACAAGCATGGCTCAGCTGCTCCTCAAGAACAGGGAAAACTGTCCTATAAACACTTGCATACATTACACACTCTCATAATGTGCTGCTGTTACATTTATGGATAAAGGAATGTGCCCTGTTATGGATCAAAGATTTTGAATGGATCCCAATTTACATACTTCTGCAGCAACACAATTTAATTTATGGCCTCAAAAACAAACTCTTTTTTGTCTAGTGAAAGCTTGCATTTTTCTGGTGATGGGAATGTACATTTCAAAAGTTTGGGGTTGGTAAGATTATTTTATAGCTCACCAAGGCTGCATTTATTTGATCAGAAATACAGTACACAATTGTGAAATATTATTACAATTTAAAACAGCTGTTTTCTTTATGTTAAAATGTAATTTATTCCTGTGATCAAAGCTGAATTTTCAGCATCATTACTCCAGTCTTCAGTGTCACATGATCCTTCAGAAATCAGTATAATATGATGATTTAATGCTCAAGAAACATTTATGATTATTATCAGTGAAAACAGTTGAGCTGCTTCAGATTTTTGTGGAAAGCATGATAAGAATATTCTTTTCAGGATTCTTTGACGAAAAGAAAGTTCATTAGAAATCTTTGTAACATTATTAATCTTTACTGTATCTTTTGGTGAATTTAAAGCATCCTTGCAGAATAAATGTATTAGTTTATTTCTTTAAAAATAGGATTTTGTCATCACAGGTAAAATTGTTTTTCTTTTAATTAATAAAAATAGAAAGTAGCTGCACTGATGCACCGGTTGACAATTCAAACATTTTGAACAATTAATTTTCAGAAGCACACCATTATTAGGAAATATTTCAATACTAGTTCATAAAATTGCATCAAATATTGTTTGCATTAGCATAACATAAACAAATGGAATAATTTATTCATAATTAGCTACTTAATGTTTTATGTTCATGTGTTTTATGTTCACCTGTTTAAAAGCCTCCCATCCAGACACCAGTGTCGAACTGTTTTTACTTTACTAGTGTTTGAAATGCATGAATACGATCTAGTATGGACTTTATGCAGTTTAAGTGCCAGTTCTAAGGCTGAGTCTGAGTCTATCTGTTTGACATTATGGGATGTGTGTTGGTTTGCATTGACAGTGTTTTGTTCCACAGTGGATCACTTGTGGCCTATCTCCATCAGCTCAAACTCTTACAGCTCGCTTTTTCCTCCGTCGAAGCCAAGACAAATCCTCCTCCATGCCTGCACACACACACACAAACACACACACACACACACACATACACATATGTTTGTTTGTCAGCCCTTCCTATGTTTGTTATCCTTGAAAGTGATTAAATTCCTTCCCAAAGGTTTCTTCCCAAAACAGATATCTTATAACAATAGTGTATCATTGTTTTCAGTGACACGAAGCGCACATTCTCTCTTCTCCAAACAAGATGTAGACTAACTGAGAAAACCTCACTCAGTGCTCTCAGCCAAAATTTATGTCAGGAATTTTTTTTTCATTATTAAGGGACACACAAAACTCTCATGCTACTGCGAATCTACAGACTTTAAAAAACAAGCTATTTTTGTAGACGGCTAAGTTTGAAGTCTTCTGCGGTCTACAGTATCATTGAGCAGACTTATGCAGACATTTGTTCTCTGTATATTTGAATGATTCTTTAAAGGTGCCATGTGTAAGAATTGAGGTAACAATATCCAAAATAATGAGTTACACGCATCAAAAGAATGAGAAGAAATAAGGGCGATGATGTCATTAAAAAAATGACAAGTTATAGTGCTGCAGAGATATCAACCTGAATTAGCATGCTAAATTACTAGCCACGGCCCGACAGGTTTCATAATTCCAGTTTCGGGCATCGGAGGCGGTATGCGGGCAACACCAGCCAAACTGCAATACACGAATAACTCTGTTTGATAGTTAGCTCTACCCACAGATCCGATCCGGTTTTCACCTGTTATCTACCAGAGCCCGTCTCTACCAAGCTGATGTTAAAATGTAACATTAGCTAATTATATTATGTTTATTAAATTGCTTTCCTGAGGTAAATCTGACTTATTTGTGTTCCCAGCTATGTTATTGACCTCTGCACGCTGATTAAAAATAAATGATTGGTCGATATAATGTATGAGGAATACATTTTGGTAAGTTGTAGCCTACTGTATCTTTCAACAGTGTTCGTGTGTTTTTACTATTAACAAGTAGAGATGATCGGGTCACGTGCGCTACTAGGGATCGCCAAAACGGTATTTATTGTTTGAATTGCGTAATAAAATTGACAGAATCTGAGAGCTGAGATTTTTTTATATCATAACTAACCTGATCTGTCTAGTCTGTCGGTCTCCGTGTCCTCTTTGCTTTGCGATTTTTCTGTGCGTGACAAAATTGATGTGTGGCGTGACTGAGAGCGTGTGAAAAGTGTCAATTGTGAGAGTTGGCAGCTCTGAGTGGCGCTAGCTTGGTCAACATCAGCGAATGCTGTCTGTCAAATTAATGGAATTCAAACTAACAATAAAAATGTAATATGAACAAAACGAATATGAACATATTCTCTGGTGAAGGTGAAGGGGAGCAGCTTGAAGATGTCATATTTAAAAATCACTTGACATCAACCAACGTTCCTCTGGAGTCAAAACGTCCTCTATTAGGAGTTGGCTCGGCTTCGGCTATGGCTCTAGGGTCGTTGTGAAGGTAGGGGCGGAGCATAGAGACTATGCCGTTTCTCGTTTGTTACTCTAGAGTAGACCAACTCACTTTCTGGAGGTATACTGCCCCCATCTGGTATGGAATGTGGAGTATGAATTAATTTTTTGGCGGACATTACACAAGGCACCTTTAAAGAAAGTTCACCCCATATTATATTGAAAACGTCTCATATGTGAGCTGGTTCCCTGAGACGGGGAACGAGATGCTGACACTATGGGGAACGTCCTCGGCATGACCGGTGTCTGCACACGCCAATTTTATTGGCAGACTTTACTGGCAGATTTGATGATGTCACACACTTGTGCCTGTGTGTATAAAAGAGTGAGTTGCACGTCTTCAACTCTTCTGTCTGAAGGAGACATGCCTCTCTGTAACCACCATAGCTACTGTGAAACTAATTAAGTACTTTAAATGTGCTTTTGTATATTGGTCAACACTGCAAAAAAAAGGGTACTTCTTTAAAGCATGGTAAAAGATTATTAAAATGTAAAAATTTGATTTGAAATAAAATGTACATTAAATTTTTAGTTTGACATTATTACAAAGTGCACTTTTTAAAAGTCAACTTAAGTGTGTTATGAAACAGTCTTGAAAGTTTCTGCACTTAAATGGCCTTTCATTTCAGTTTTTAAACAATATATTTTTAAGATTTGAAGTACACTACAAGTGCACATTAAATACAATTATATGCATTGTTTCCCCTCAAAGATGTTAGTGTTTTGAGTTTTGAAGTATTCCTTCAGATGTGCACTGTGTGTGTACCTTCATCTCCTGTAGGACGGGTTTGCTGCAGGATATTGGTTCTGCGTAACACATGTGGTCTCGCTGTTCCCTCCTAATGAAGAACACAGAGTATGAGCAGCCAAACCTCATCAAGTTCACCCAAAGCTGCACATATCAGAGTTTTAAATGGCCTTGTGCTTTTGATTAGTGTTTATAATGAATTGTGCAGTTTGATTTTTGATTTTTTTTTTTTTTAGAGGATGGTTTGTTAGTTTAAAATTAAAGTTCAGAGATGTATTTGAGTCACTGTGTGTAAGGAGAGTGTGTGTGGAGTTTATTAAAGTGTTTAGAGTTGATGTGCAGAGGAAATAGCTACACTAGAGCTGTAGTAACAGAACGACTCTACTGATCAAAAAATGATACAACCATTTTCTTTATTTATAACAAATTTGAAAATATTCTTATTGGAGACTTCATCTGACCAAAATAATCTTTTGAAACTTGCAGAAGCTAAATATGGCTGCCTACAAATCATACCTAATTATTATAAGAATAATATTCAATAAGTAATCTAATGGAAAATTAGGCTTTATTTGTATGCTTACAGGAAATACTTATTTTCATACTACATTTTCATCAAGTTACACTATCGTTATGTTGCATTTATTTGATCAAAAATACAGTAGTATTAGTATGTTACCCTGGATATTGTGAAATATTATTACATTTAAAATAGCTGTTTTCTATGTGAATATATATTAACTGTAATTTATTCCTGTGATCAAATGAATTTTCAGCATCAAGATCCTTCAGAAGGATTATTTGATGTTCAAGAATCTGCTTTTCATATAATCACAGTTGAAAATTGTTATTCTGCTTAATGAAGTGTGGAAAATGCAATGCAGTGTCTTTCTTTTATGAACAGAACGTTTGAACAGCATTTATTTCAAATAGAAATCTTTTGCAACATTATAAATGTCTTTACTGTCATTTTTGATCAATTTAATGCATCGTTGCTAAATAAAAGTATTGATTTCTTTCAGGAACATTACATCTAACTCAATGAATTTACTATTTATTCAACACCACATAATAATAACAGAATTAGATAATGTGCTTGAGTTCCATAAAAGTTGGTCTTAAAGTGTATAAAAATGATATTTAGAAAAGAAAACTTACAATAGAGTGAGTCTGATTAAGTGGCTCAATTGTGTACATATGGAGTCCATCATCAAACATACCACTGGGTGCCAGAGAGAGACAGACAATTATGTTGATTCATTTCGCTGCTTTTATCCAAAGCAACTTAGAAATGAGGAAAACATACAGACACATTACAAACCACAGTACATCGAGTCATAGGAACATAATCTGTAGCATAAACATACATTACTCAAATTAACTTAAAACTTGGGGAAAACAACTGAATAAGTCAGTATTGAGACATTATTGAGGTGTATGGATTCAGTGCAGTACTCACTGTAAACCGTCACAGGTGGACAGAGCGGCGTGCGAGTCGGCATTCCCTCTGATCTGGCCGTGGTAGTAACAGTGCTCTCCACCCTGACAACACACACATTTAGGGCCTTAGGACACATGGTCACTTCATGCGTTTTCTCTGATTGGACAGCTATCCGATCGTGAAAAGACCAGGTGTAAATGCCCTCCGAAATGTACATTTCGAATTACGATCATTGTGCGCACATGCGTCTCCACCCCGAAATAACCATATATGGAGCTTAAAACGCCTAGTTTTACTATGCATATCCTCATCTGCATATCATTTGCATATGATTATTCATCCACGTGATACATGTTTAACGGTTCCAGACATTACGAAAATATGAAATACGGATATCATTAGTAAAAATTATTTAATAGCCTATCCTTGCCTTGTTTTTCAATAAATCAAATAGTTTAAACTACATTTCAGAGAAAGTTTTTCTCAATCTTTTCCACTGGCCAAATAGTATTTTTAATTGATTTATATTTTCAATGGAAAAAAATTGTTTTGTGCAAATAATGCACAACAAGGTCTATTTTCTCAGACAATCTGCTATTATCATGATAAGCAAATAATCTCTGTAGTTAAGACATTAAAACACAGCATGCCAGAGGAAAAGTGTTCAAAAGCATTGCATCCACAACAAATGTTTATATTTATTGAATATAAAAATGTTGTAACTTCTCAGTAATGATTTCATGTAGCCTAGTTTAAGTGTTTAACACCATTAATGAGAATGGCATATTTAATCTAAATGTTTATATCACAAGTAAAAAATAGTTTAAATCATTATTTTATTTATTTAAACTGTATTGTGAACATGCACTGTAGGCCTATTTATGATTAGGACGTATAATGAAAGTACGGTTTTAGATAGGCTGCATCAGTTTCACTAAACGGCCCAACGCACTCGCTGGCGCGGACATTTCAGAAGGGATGGATGTTTGCTTCATGGGATAGGCTCGGTGAGTGAAATTACGTAAAGTTTGTTTTTATAAATCACAACTTATGCGTCGCAAGTGGCGTACGCATCTTTCAGGGCCTGTTTTGTGCGTACGCAACGGTTATAAATGAGGCCCCAGGAGTAAATGCCCTCCGAAATGCATTCGAGACAGATATAAATCTGATCACTCAAACCACTTCAGGAGGAGGTCTGAGACGCTTTCCAGATGAAGTGCAAATGCATCTGCTTGTTAAAGCCATTTGTACATTTTACTCCTTCCAAATGGGTTAAAAAAGTGTGAGAGCTTGGCTACAATGACAGTCACGGATGTTATTCCATGTTGTAGACAATGAATACGTTTTCTAGCAGCTATAAAACAAACATTTGAGGGAAAAGACTAAATATAAATGGAATCAATACTTAAAATGCTTAAAGTCCCACTGTAGTCAATAATTTTATCCCTTAAAAATCACCTTTGATCACCAAAATTACATTTTTTCGTTGAAAAAATTATTTCGTCAGGCTTTAAAATAGCTTGAATGTAACTCTACACCCTCACTCACTCAGCTCAGAGATCCACTCGTTGACGATCACACGTTGATCTGATTGGTTACGTTTGTGACGTCAGAAACACCAGCGATTTCAAACTGTGTTTTTGAGAATATATTTGGTTCACTGCAGGAGAAAATACTCAGCAATGCTGTTGAGTTATGAATTTGCACATGGTTTGTCTTAAAGCAAATAAAAAAACACCACATAGACATACAGTACAAACAAACAAACAAACAAAAGCTTGATTTTCACCACAGGGGGACTTTAATATTAAGATGAACGACTTTTTGCCATCGCGGTTATTGGGGCAAAAGTGCAATCGCTGGTCTATCTGGGTTCACAAAACCATTCAAGCTCGTTGTCAGCATGGCAAGTATGAGGTCAGGTAAATCATAGAGAATTATTTTATTGCTAAAAATGAACTTCTCCATATTGCCGCCAACACTACACTACAGGATGTAGTGAAGAATCACGTGCACTCCTTTGACTACACTCTTCACTTTTTTACATCCTGACGTTAAAGGTCACTGTCGCCGGAAATTGCCAGCTCTCCACTGAAATGAACAGGATCATGTCACTGTGTGTCGCTGGCAGAGTGACCAGTGCTTGACCATTGGCGTGTCCATCATTGAGATATGCTGCGTTCACGGCATGTCGTAATTACCGTAAATAAAGCTTTGAATGCTTTCAAATCACTCTTGCGATACTTTGATGTCATACACACCGATCGCTCTGCACAGCGCTGCTTCAATTCAAACACACCTTAAATCTGCAGTGGTCAGGTGGTACAGCAGTCATAGCTCTCAGAAAATGTACACGTTGTAATTACAAGTTCTACAAGCACATGAAGGCTTTTTACAGATCCGAATGGTTGCGGTAATTACCACATGATGCCAACGCACCTATATGTTTAACTTGATGCAAATGAAAAGCGACTTTCAGGAGCGACAATTAATAAGAGTGAAGTCAAATGATCCATTGCTACTTCCTGTAGTGGAGAGTGTCGGCAGCAAGATAGAGGAGAAGTTATATTAGTGATCAGCAACTTTCCTATGACTAAAGATATATCTCTGTGTACGGTATGGCCCGTAACAGATAAGCAGCTCAGTATCTCTTCATCTTTAATCTCGTCATCTTCATCTTTTATAATCATCATGGAGCTGACCGTGCCATGGGAGGACTGCTTGGGAGAAGCCCATGAAAGAAAGATGACCAAATATGAACATCTGGTCACAGACTGCCGAGCACAGGGCTGGAAGGCGAAATGCATGCCTATCGAGGCTGGCTGCAGAGGCTTTGTGGGGCGCTCCCTCCACAGAGCCTTTACTGCGCTGGGCATTGCAGGAACAACAAGGAGCAGGGCCATCAAGAACACCACCGACGCAGCCGAGAGAGCCTCGAGATGGCTCTGGATCCATAGAGGAGCACCATGGGGGCAAGCGAGTGCTACCTGAACACAAGTCGCGGTCTGATCAGCCGTGGCTGGGTTGCCTGGGCGAGGGTGTCTGATGTTGAAAGACCCGAAACACCCGAGGACCCCAGGTTACATCACTGATGATATGTTCAGGTGCATCTGAAGATGTGTTTCAAGAGCTACCTGTTCTGGCAAGGCCAGTGACTCCCAGGAATAGACTGGTTGGCAACCAGGAAGAGGCTGGTGACTACTGGAGAGACAGTTGGCAGCTTGGAAAGACAGCACTAGGGGTGGGAAGGGTTGGCAGCCCAAACCACATTCTCCGAGAGGAGGAACCCTTTTTGAAGCTACAGATCGACTCATGGAAGTATACCCCCAGGGGAGCCCGAGAGGGGGGGGGGAGAATGAGAACCCCAATCTGACAGACCCAAGGTTACTGACTAATGGCTATGGAGAAACGACAACGACCGCAGTATGCAGGTGCGGAAAAACCTGCAAAAACAGCCGTGGCCTAAAGATCCACCAAGCCAGGATGAAGTGTTTGGAGAACGAACATGTGTCACTGCGCACAGATGCTACATCTGATGAGACGCAGGAGGAGCCGAGCCAGGAAGCATCCCATAGCGCTCAGAGCCTCCGTGTGCCACTAACCGTCCCCCCAAGTCTTCTGCCCCAGGCAAAGGTGCGAATCAAGTGGCCACAGGCCTGTAAGACGGCAGTCTGGAGGCAGTTCGATGAGGACGTTGACAAGGTGCTTGAAGCAACAGAGAAGGGAGATGTGGACCGAAGGCTGCAGGCAATGACGACCATCATCTCCAGCCTAGCACAGGAGAGGTTCGGTGCCGAGGAGAAGCGATCAACTCCAACCACCTATTCCATGAACCACAGAGCAGCGAAGATCCACAAAATCCGGCAGGAGTTGAAGTCCCTCAAGAAGCGGTACAAGGAAGCCAGTGAGGAGCAACGCCCCCCCCCCCCCCCCCTGGAGGAGTTGAGAGCTGTCTTGAGGAAAAGCCTGATGACCTTGCGCAGAGCAGAATGGCACAGAAGGCGTCGAAAGGAGAGATCCAGAAAGAGAGCTTCGTTTATTGCCAACCCCTTCGGCTTCACTAAACAGCTCCTGGGACAGAAGCGTGACGGCAAGTTGCTCTGTTCAAAAGAGGAAATTGACCAGCATCTGCACAGCACTTACAGTGACCCTCTCCGGGAGGAAGAGTTGGGCCAGTGCAACATCCTTGTAGATCCACCTCCCCCCACCAAGGAGTTTGACAGCAGGGAGCCACTGATGAAAGAAGTCCAGGAGGTTGTGCGTAAGGCACGATCTAGCTCTGCCCCTGGACCAAGTGGAATCCCATACAAGGTCTACAAGAACTGCCCCTTGCTACTCAGGCGACTCTGGAAGATCTTTTGAGTCATTTGGAGAAGAGGAAAGGTGGCACAACAGTGGAGATTTGCTGAGGGAGTCTGGATCCCCAAGGAGAAAGATTCCAAGAAGATCAATCAGTTCAGAATAATATCATTGCTGAGCGTGGAAGGCAAGATCTTCTTCAGTATAGTAGCAAGGCGTCTGACCAACTTCCTCTTAACTAACAACTACATAGACACATCTGTGCAAAAGGGAGGAATTGCTGGAGTCCCAGGGTGCTTAGAACATACGGGAGTGGTGACTCAGCTCATCCGGGAAGCTCGTGAACACAAGGGAGACCTTACGGTACTGTGGTTAGACCTAGCCAATGCATATGCCTCTATCCCCCACAAGCTTGTCCAGACCACCATGACCAAGCACCATGTGCCACAGCATATGCAGATCTCATCTTGGATTATTACAACCATTTCAGGATGAGAGTCTCCGCAGGAGGTGTGACATCAGATTGGCACAAACTGGAGGTGGGAATAATCACAGGCTGCACCATCTCTGTGATCCTATTCGCGGTGGCTATGAACATGATTGTCAAATCGGCAGAGCCTGAGTGTCGGGGGCCCCAAAGTAGAGGAGGGGTCCGCCAACCGCCAATCAGAGCATTTATGGATGACCTGACAGTCACCACAGAGTCAGTGCCAGGAGGCAGGTGGATACTCCAAGGGCTGGAAAAGCTCATCCGGTGGGCTCGGATGGAGTTCAAACCAGCCAAGTCCCGTTCGCTAGTGCTGAAGAAGGGCAAGGTCACGGACAGGTTCCATTTCAGCATCAAAGGAGCAGAGATACCATCACTGTCAGAACAGCCGGTGAAAAGCTTGGGCAAGGTTTTTGACAGTAGCCTCAGAGACTTCGCATCAGTCCAGTTGACCGGTCAGGAGCTGGACAGCTGGTTAAGAGCAACAGACCGTTCTGGCCTCCCCGGCAAGTTTAAAGCGTGGATTTACCAACATGGTATACTGCCAAGAATACTCTGGCCACTACTTGTGTATGAGGTTCCCATTTCCAAGGTGGAGACCTTGGAAAGAAAGGTCAGCAGCTGTCTCAGGAGATGGTTAGGGTTGCCCAGGAGTCTCAGCAACATCGCCCTCTATGGAAACACCACAATGCTCCGGTTGCCTCTGAAATCCCTGGAAGAGGAGTTTAAAGTGACTCGGGCACATGAGGTTCTGATGTATAGAGACTCCAACGACCCAAAGGTGGCCCAGGCAGGAGTGCTGGTGAAGACAGGGAGGAAGTGGAGCGCCCAAGCCGCTGTGCTGGATGCAAAGGCTCGACTGCGGCACAAAGAGCTTGTGGGAGCGGTGGCCCGAGGCAGAGCAGGCTTGGGGATTTTCCCAACACCTCCTCGACATAAAGAGTTGAAGGGGAAGGAGAAGCGCAGCCGAATTTCTGAAGAGGGCAGAGCTACTGTGGAGGAAGGAAGGACGAGCAGAGCTGCTGGAATGGGGCAACAGGGGGCCTGGACCAGGTGGGAGCAGGCCATGGACCGCAAGGTCACCTGGACGGACCTCTGGCAAAGCGAGCCGCACCGCATAACCTTCCTGATTCGGGCAGTGTACGATGTCCTGCCTAGCCCAGCAAACCTTTGTACGTGGGGGAAAGCAGACACACCAACTTGCCAATTGTGCCCTGCTCGTGGAACGCTGGAGCACATTTTGAGCTCCTGCCCAACAGCGCTCGGCCAGGGTCGTTACACTTGGCGTCACAACCAGGTGCTGAAAGCTATTGCAGACACCATCAGCAAAGAGATCAGCAAAGGCGGCCGAGGCAGCAACACCACTCGCTCAATCGTATTTGTTAGGGCAGGAGAACAGCCACAGGCGGGGAGGAAGGCACCAGCAGGAATTCTGGCATCAGCCAAGGACTGGAAACTCTCTGTGGATTTGGAGAAGCAGCTGAAATTCCCCCAGCACATCGTCAGCACAACTATGAGGCCAGATATCACTCTAGTCTCAGAGAGTACCAAGAATATAATCATCATGGAGCTGACCGTGCCATGGGAGGACCGCTTGGGAGAAGCCCATGAAAGAAAGATGACCAAATATAAACATCTGGTCACAGACTGCCGAGCACAGGGCTGGAAGGCGAAATGCATGCCTATCGAGGTTGGCTGCAGAGGCTTTGTGGGGCGCTCCCTCCACAGAGCCTTTACTGGCTCAAGAACACCACCGACGCAGCCGAGAGAGCCTCGAGATGGCTCTGGATCCGTAGAGGAGCACCATGGGGGCAAGCGAGTGCTACCTGAACACAAGTCGCGGTCTGATCAGCCGTGGCTGGGTCGCCTGGGCGAGGGTGTCTGATGTTGAAAGACCCGAAACACCCGAGGACCCCAGGTTACATCACTGATGATGTGTTCAGGTGCATTTGAAGATGTGTTTCAAGAACATCTTTAAAGTTGAGAATTTTACCGATTCCATTTAGTCTTTTCCCTCCAAAAATGTTTGTTTTCCTTTTTTTTCTCACTCCTATTGCATTTTTTGATCTTGAAATAAGTTGATTGTTTTCGATTATCTGTTACTTTCATTGACATAAATTTGCATATAGCGTGGGAAGTGAAGATAGGATTTTTATACATTTTCCTGTATGGTGGGTATCTGTGTACAAATGCATGAATGCAAATCTTTAACAGTTTGATGTTCGTATCAACTATAAAAGTGATTCTTCGACTGGTCTTCAGCCTCTCTCTGCTTTGCCATTGTGGAGTAACGTTTGCTGGTCATGTGACCTGACCTGCAGGTGAACAAGCCATGCTGATTCAGCAGTGAAGTCTTGATTTACCGGATTCAGCACTTATCAGCATCCTCTCTATCTCTCTCTCTCCCTCCGGTCAAGCTCTTTTCTGCTGCTCTCCCCTTTCTCACAATCTTTGTGTCAATTTTCCAGAGAAATCTCATCTCTACCGTCACACAACGGTTAAATTATTAAATTATTACACTGTAACACCCAACGAGTTAGGATGATTTTCTCAATCACACATATATATAATCGGATATAGTATAAAATATGTGTATTTGGCGTGCTGTCCAAGGAAAGAGCTCCGAGCTCTGAATTTGGCCAAAACCCAGAGCACCCCCGCCCCCATCCCTGGCTAGGATACGAATAATCGAGAGTAAGGAGTCGGCTCTAAGCTTACTCTCGCACTGATTGGGTAGACTATCTGAACGTGCTCCTACCAAACTTGGTTAATAAAACATGATTTAAGTTTAAAAACTGTGAAATTGCACAGCAATGACTGAGACTACTATCAGCAAGTGCAGTTACTACATTTAAACAAATCAGTGTAAAGATAAAATATAATTTAATTTTAACATTTTCTCTCCTTAGAAAGTCTAAAGCAAAGCATGCAGGGAACTAGAGACTACTGAAACTGATTCAGTTTGAGTTCTGTTTAATATAATCAGTTAATGAGTTAGCATAACTTTTTTTCTAGTTAACAAAAATCAAGCATAACTTTCTACTTAAACATAACTTTTTTATGCACTTTTTACATAAAGTGCATTGAACTTTCAGTAATATTTGAGTGAAAATAACTTGTTTCTGTTACGTTTCTCCGTGTCTGTTTCATGGACTCTTATTTTGATATTCTGTTGTCTTCCTGTGTCTGTGTTGTCTTCCTGTGGTTTGGCTGCGTTTGAAATCGCTCCGTAATTCATTCACTATTGCCTGCATTACTCTAATAATAAAGTCCACTTGAAGGAGGGAATGAAACGAGTGGGTGAATTCGGACACTGAGTGCGTAGGAAGGGCTGCCAGTTTGTGCTTGCTGTTTAATAATCATTTGAAATTGGCAGCCCCAGTTGATGAAAAGATTTATCTTGAACTCTGTCATGGAAACTATGTATAAACCTTAATTAAACAATTTAATAATCAATTACAAAGGAATTTATACCTGTATGATATTACGCTGTAGCCACATTGGATCAGCGGTTTGGAAACTGGATGGATGGATGATTCAGCTGTGAGCGCCATCTTCTGGCGAGATTCGGGACTTTATTCAGCGTGACCCTCACAGTGCATTATGGGTATTCTCTAACCGTTGAGCGTACAGCGGTCTTACACGCGTTATTGTGGTGCATCTGCATCAAACCTCTTGAATCTGGATGATCATGTCAAGCCAGTACGCGACAGTTTCATTTAATACATTTGAGGTTTATTCCATTGGCACATTCTCATTTGAGTCCCAGTGATTAACTACGGATATTATTAACAGGAAAGTTAAAAGAGTATTTAATACATTGCACATTGAAAACATCTGACACTTTTACACAGTATAAATTTTAAGCACGAAACCAAATGAACTGGGGTTCTTTTCCCAATTGTAGTTACGATAGTCTGTGAGTGAGGTTCAGCAGAAATGTTTTCAAATGAAATAATAAGGCTATTATTATTACAATGATAACAATAGCAATTGTATGACTAACTATTCTTTAAGCTGCTTTTCCACCGTCCAGTTACATTCCAGTTGATTTGAACTGAATCCAGTTCCAATCCATATTTCCACTTGAGATTGGTTTGGCACGGCTCTATTACAAACCGTTCATAGCCTGGAATTCTCAGAACAGTCGGCTAACAAACTAAACAAGTTAATGATAAAATAAAATAAATATTTGATCATCCTCCATAACACAGTCGCTATTTACATCTCATACCATCTCAAGCAGAAGAGCATGCTTCTGTGGCAGGCTCCTGTCTTGCAAAACAGACAGGCTGCGTACGTCCTTACGCGGTCATTCAGCTCTTCAATGCTACACCGAAGGGGAGGAGTGTGATTGTAGAGTGTGACTGATTTAAGCGTTTACATCTGCTCTTCAAACTACCCTTTGTACCATGCCTTTATACATAAATATAATCTACCCTGGACTGGACTGATTGGCACTGTTTGACTCCCTTATTAGCTACATTAGCCATTTGCCCAATCTGCTAGTTTGCCTGTATGGTTTTATAAACCATGCTGCTGTCTTTCTGTTTGAATAGGTATAGTTGTATGTATAGTTACAACCCCAAATCAGAAAAAGTTGGTACATTTTGTAAAATGCAAAAAATCAAAAATCTGTGATTTGTTAATTCTATTTCAACTTTTTTTAACTGACAAAAGCACAAAGAAAAGTTTTCCAATGTTTTCACTGACCAACATAATTGTATTTTGTAAATATGAACAAATTTAGATTTTGATGGCTGCAACACACCCCAAAAAATTTGGGACAGAGACAAAATAAAAGTGAAAAGATTATCCAAATTAGATTATCCTACTCTTTTGAAACAGTCCACAATGAGCAGGTGAATTGGTAATAGTTGAGGGTATCATGTTTGGGTGTGAAAGTGCTTCTCAGTCTTTTTAAGCAAAGATGGATCATGACTCATCACTTTGTGCCAAATATCTTGAGAGAATTGTCAAACAATTTAAAAAAAATCACATTTCTCAATGCAAGATTGCAAAGCATTTATGTATTCTATCATTTTCCATACATACCATTGTCACAAGCTTCAGGGAATCCAGAGAAATCTCAGTCTGTGTTGGGTAAGGCAGTAGACCTCTGTTGAATGTGCTTGACCTTTGAGCCCTCAGATGGCATTGCACAAGATACCATCATGCTAATCCGTTAAATACAGACACATGTGCTCAGGAGTAATTTGGAAAACCGTTTTCACTGAACACAGTCTGACTCTGCATTAAGAGATCTGCCGGCGAGTTCTCTGGGCCTGAGCTCATCTCAGACGGTCTAGAAGAAAGTGGAAATGTCTGCTGTGGTCAGTTGAGTCCATGTTTCAGCTTGTTTTTGGAAAAAAATGGACACAGAGTTCAGCACAGAGGGACCAACCAGACTTTCACCAGCGACAGGTGCAAAAGCAAACATCTGTGCTGGTATTGAGGTGCATCATTGCAAACGGTATGGGTAACTTGCATTATTGTGAAGGTACCATTGACATGGAGGCATATATTTGGATTGTACAGAGACATAAACTCCCATCAAGATGCCATCTTTCCTGGGAAGAAAGACAATGCCAGGCCTCATTCTGCACATGCTAAAACTGAGTTGTTTCTAGACACTCTGCACCACAGAAGGGATGTGCCTGATGTTTACTGCAGTCCAGATATATCTCTTATGGAAAATATATGACCCATCATGAAAAGGAGAGTCAGGCAACGATGACAGACTGTTGAGCGGCTGTCTTGTATCAGACAAGATTGGGCAAATATTCCACTGGCAAAACTCCAACAATTAGTATCCTCAACTCCCACATGATTAAAAAGTGTAATTAAAAGGAAAGGTGAAGTGACACAGTGGTAAACATGTCTCTGTCCCAACTTTTTTGGGGTGTGTTGCAGCCATCAAATTTGTTCATATTTACAAATACAATTATGTTGGTCAGTGAAAACATTGGAAAACTTTTCTTTGTACTTTTGTCAGTTAAAAAATGGTTAAAAAGAATGAACAAATAACAGATTCTTGATTTTATTGCATTTTACAAAATGTCCCAACTTTTTCTGATTTGGGGTTGTAATTAAATAATGATTATTCTATTTTTGATAGATTGTGTAGCCTGTTGTACTTGAGTAGGATATGGAATTTGCACTGGCAGTGTACTTGAAATGGTACTCTCTTGCACTATGATACCATTGCAACTTTCTGCAATCTTTTTCCCATACCGCAGTTTTAACATGCTACTAATCTACCCTTACGGTTATGGCACACTACTGGCACACTATTGACATCTTCCTTTGTATTTTTTGTAGTTTGTATGTTTGCGTGGATGTCTTGTCTGTGTCACAGTGTCTGGTTGGTGTTCCCTGGGTGTCCACTAGAGGTCTCTGCCCCATACCGTCACCACCTCTTCAGGAACTGCATTTCCCATAATCCTTTGTCTGAACTCATCACTGATTGCACACAGCTGTTAGCCTGGGTTTCCCCATGCTGCTTTGCGTGCAGCACGATTTTATTCACGCTGCTAGTCAGTCTGGATTCCATGGACCAGATTTTCGCCTCAGCGAGGGGACCAATCACAGAACAGGGAGGGAGCAGCAAGACGATGACGACGTCTATGCGACACACCGAAGCAGTTTGTTTGTACCTATGGATTCAACATGGCAGTGAACACGAAGTTACCTTTCGATGCAGCACAAACGGCAATAGTCGCTGAACGCCATCGTGTACACATAAATCTCTGACCAATCGTCTTCTTCCTCGTCTAATTTCTGTCGCTCTACAGACGTCATCTGGTATAATTGAAACGATTGGCTATGAGCTACGTACAGGCGCATTTGATAGCACCCTATAAACGGCTCTGGGAATTCGTAAACCACGCCTCAAATACGAGAAAAACAACATGTGGTTCCCAGACCCACGTCTGGGTCTGACGTTAGCCAGGCTACACAGCTGTTCCCACTCACATTGTTTGTACCTGTCTATTTATACCTATTCTGTTTCTGTGATTGTTGTGGATTCCTTGTTTAATGTCATTTTACACTTCTCTGTTCCACTCCTGGTTGTTTCTTGTTTTTTGGACTGTCTTGTATGGATTTTGACCTTTTGCCTGGTTGGATTGTGAGCACGGATTACCCCATTAAACTGCACTTGGACCATACCTTTTCTTGTGTGCACGCCGTGACAGTCTGTCTCTCTATGTGTATGTATGATATGTATAAGCTATTGGACACTTTAATTTCCTTCGGGATCAATAAAGTATCTCTATCTATCTATCTATCTATCTATCTATCTATCTATCTATCTATCTAATCTATCTATCTATCTATATATCTATCTATCAACTCTTGCATTACCAAAACAACGACTGACGCATTTGTATTACATTCCAAAGAGCTTCTTTATCAGACCCACAATGGAAAATGAAATCATTTCCATACCAGCTGGACCGGATCAGCACGGAATGGAAGGGTTAAGCAACGAGAACAGTTTGGCCCGACGGGGGAAAAGCAGCTATACAGTTCAGAGTGAAGTGACAAACAATGAATTGAAAAGGTCTAGTTTATACCTTCCCGAGGATGGGCTTCCCTTCCTCATAGTGTATTTCCACATAGTCTGAAGACAGCAGGTCACTGGAACACACAAACACACACAAATATGAACTGGTATGAACTTATGATTATCTGTTGATTCTGGATATCAGAAGACTGGTATTTTGGCTCAGGTTTACGCATTGGGACTGTTTTCTCAGCCAACTTCAGCTGAAGAGTATTTGCTTTGAAAGGAAGGTATCTGAATCCAATTTTGTTGGACCAGAGCCTATAATTCAGGTGAAAATTCACTACACTCAGTTCAACATACACTCAAAAATGCACATTCTGCATTTTTTAGCATTTCTGTAACATACCCATACACAGAAGTATTCAAGTGATATTAGTATACTTATTTTAAACAAAAAATAACACAGTATGGAAGATAGTCTTGTATTTTTCCGAAATATACTTAACGAAAATAATACATAAATCATTGGCATAACTTATAGGTAGTGTACATATAGGAGTTAACAAAGTCTAATTCAAGTACAGTTAAAGGTTTATTATTTTAAGTATAAAAAATAATATCTAAATAGGAACCCTAGAAGTATACATAAAGTGCAAATACAAGTATGATGTTAAGTTTAACTAAATCAAACGTCTCAGGTTACGACTCTAACCACTGTTCCCTGAGAAGTGAACGAGATGCTGTGTCATAGTAGTGACGCTATGGGAACACCGCTGCGTGATTGCGTCATGAACCACATTTGAAATCATAGCGGGACCAGGAAGCTATAAGGTGCACCCGCATCAAACAATGTCAGCTTCTGATATGTCAAAGCAAGTAGATAACAGGCATGCAGGAGGTATGGTATGTTAGGGCAACACAGTGTCTCGACGTACTGACAAGTGACTGTCTAATGTGAAATCATGACGAGCACAACTAAAATATGAGCACCTAGGACCCTGGTGTAGAGCCCAAGTCTAGGTTAAAAAAAATCACAAATGTGTGCGGAGAGGACCAGCTTTCCATATCACACATATCTTGAAAAAATACGCCTCACAATAAGGCTTTAGAAGCTGCCACACTCCTAGTTGAATGAGCTCTGAAACCCATAGGTAAAGGCTTACCAAATGCCTCATATGTAAGAAAGATAGCCTCAACTATCCACTTGCTCATACTCTGCTTAGATGCTGGGGACCCTCGTCTAGGAGTCCTGAAGCGGGGAATTTAGAATGTAACCCAGTCTAGGGTGTAGAAAAGCTTTCACAATACCTGCTGCAAACTCTAAACACGAAGGGGCTAAAGATCTCCTATTCTCTTAAGAAACATTAAAGCCAGAAGAAACACGTTTTAACATGAGAAATTTCTCTGGAACAGTTTCAATAGGCTCAAAGGGAGCCGTAGACAGGCCTTCCAGGACAACGGCCAAATCCAAGGCCAGTAACCCAGTGTAATTTGCAGGCCTCAGCGTCAAGGCACCGTGGAGGAAAAGCCACAGCAACGGGTCTCTCCCCAATGACTCACCACCTAAAGGTGCTCTTTTGACAAACTTTCTGCTTCTCGGCCAGCCAATTGATATTTAATTTAAAGGTACATTGTTTAGGAATTTCTCCCATCTAGCGGTAAAATTGTATTTTGCATTCAAACGAATTGTGCTCTCCAGCGCCTCGCTTTTCCAAATGCGTGTTGCATCTACGGTGGCTGTTATGTACCAAAAAGCTCTGACAGGATGTCTTCTAATAGCACTTCGTTGAGTTTTCCTTCGGGTGAACAGGTTTGTTATTTCAAACAAACTGCAACTTGACACAAAAAACAAACGAATGTTACAGTCAGGGGTGTGAAGTACCGAATTACAAATACTCACGTTACTGTAATTAAAGAAGTTTTTTTCAGAAATTGTACTTTTTTGAGCAGTTTAAAAATTGTGAAATTTTACTTTTACTTGAGTACATTTTAAGTGATGTATCGGTACTTTTTCTCCGCTATTTTCCTTCTGTTTGTGGTCGTTTTTTTGTTATCCATCAACGTGATTGGATCGAGTAATCGGTCTCGTGACTGTCATCAAATCAAATAAAGCATAGAAAACTTTAACCACCTATTCGTGCTGTTACTCGTGACTGCTGTGGAAGTGCATTCTTCACGCATCAATTCAATTCCAGATATCAGCGTCTTCCTCTAATATGCTAAAGGTACATTTCACATTTCTGCTTAATATGATATTTATTTGGCTGGCCTGTCTACAGGGCCTAACATTTGGTCTGAGTTTGGGGGTACTGCGTGACGAGTTCATAATGTGGTGAATTCCGGCTCCCATTTAATTCACAATCACATTATAGAGAGACGCGCGTCACAATATGTGCAATGCCGCGTCTCGCGCTCGCCATGCCGCCAGATTCAGAATCAGTGTACTCTATGAACCATGGCGTTAACTTGAACTGCATTTCTGTCAGTGCGTGACTACAGCTCGTTAATAAACAACTTTTTTTGATTGATGCATTATACAATACGTCTTCATTTGGCAAGTGCACTTGCGCAAAAACATTTTTAATGTTCAACTTTTGTTTTTTTGTGTGTGGATGCTGCTGATAAAACAGCTTCGCCGAGACTACAAAGAGACATGCATTTGTGTGTGTGTGTGTGTTTGTTTGTTTCTTTGTGTGTGTGTGTGTGTGTGTGTGTGTGTGTGTGTGTGTGTGTGTGTGTGTGTGTGTGTGTGTGTGTGTGTGTGTGTGTGTGTGTGTGTGTGTGTGTGTGTGTGTGTGTGTGGATGTGTCGGTTTTGCACTCTTGATGTTGTATAGATTCACCCCTTCACTGTTGTGTGCTTTTTTTCTGGATCGTGGCTGATTTGTAGATTGTACGCACAAAAAAACACGGTATTTTCACATTTTTGCCAATTTGCCATTCATTTCCTATGCGGGTCCATTTGGACCCGAAGGTCCTGAGTGTGACAATTTTTTTTACAACCACTTAGATTATTCAAATCCTGTCCCCAATTTTTTTGGGTGTTCATATACCAAGTACCAAAAAAGTCACAAAATTTCAGACCATTCCGATGAAGCTATGATTTAAAAAATATATATATTTAAATGCGTCGGGTCCATTTGGGCCAAAGGACCCCTCAATTTTCCTTACAAATTATATTATCAGCATTACAATGTGAGTAAATGTAGCCGTGTAAAATGTAAGGGATGATGCCACCCTTCTAGAACAATGTGCATTTACGTTTAAATTGTAACATATTTAATAGCATGGAATTAAAGTGTGTAATTAGTGTTAGCTCACTATCTTAGCCTTTTTCAGTGCATTAGGTGAGGTAATCTGATAATATTAGTGATTCTCATTTATCAAAACACTAACATTGGTACCGTTTTGGAGAGAAATTGGGTATTTTTTAATCTCTCTATTCAACCCATCTCATGGTGTGTGATGCTGAACTATGAAATATGAGTTTCTAAAGGTTTTTGAATTCTTTGCACAGTTATGAATATTGCTATGTTATGTGCAACAATAGCATGCTCAGGCCCAGTGGTCTTTCACCTAATTTTAAATGCTTTTTTTCCCCAAATAATATGATTTAAAATTGTGATGTGTCACGTCCGATGGGTGAATGAAGAAGACGGCGGTAGTCGAAGATACAAAATAGCAAAGGTATTAATTCAAAACAGGGTAGATCCAAGATCAACATAACAGTGTGCTAGTGCACAAACAATAACCAGCAATGAAAAGGAGTGAGAGGGGAACTTAAATACACAGATAATGACAAGAACAACAGGTGACGGTAATGATGATGATGATGAGGGTGATGAGGCGCAGGTGCAGGTGATGATGACAGGGGATTCTGGGAGGTGTAGTGAAGACACAGACGATGAAAGCGGTGAATGTGACATGATGAGTGTACTGATTTGATGCATTTTAAAAATATGGATGATAGATATTCTTCAATCTTTCTGACAAAGAACAAAATATAATGTGAATTATAGTATGTGCAATTTTTTTTTAATTTATAAATTGTAGTGCACAGTGTTTATTATAAGGGGTAGAATCCGCAGCTCAGTACTCACCACTCACTACTCATGAGTACTTTTAAATAAACTACTTTTATACTCTTACTCAAGTAGTTTTTTGGCCAAGTACTTTTTGCTCTACTCACACTACATTTTTTGGAATGTAATGGTACTTTTACTTGAGTATGTTTTTTAAGTACTCTTTCCACCACTGGTTACAGTATGAATTACTGACTGACATGCCAGGGCAGTGACAAGCGCCTCTCTCTCCTCTGCTCCTCCGTTTCTGCTGCTTTCAGTTAAGTGACGCTGGCTATGAACGAAAACGCGTTGTGGAAACGCGTTGGCCTAGTACTTTTTGACCCTGTCTCTATAGTTTTTCAAGATGGCAGAACTACATGTAAGCCTCCGTGGACCTACCTGTCACATGTATATAAATATAATAAATTATTTTACGATGGATGGTTTACGAGGATAAGTCAGATAATTGGCAGAGGTATTTGTACACCACTACGGACATATTTATGAATAAAAATATTGATTTAAGTTAATAAAATACCTAAAAAACTACACATTGTCCCTTTAACAATGGTACGATTCACAACCTCCATAAGCTCCTTGTAAGCAAGAGGGTGAGGTGACTAGTCCTCAACATCTCCTGCCTCGATGCTAACAACATCCAACTCCTCAGAGATGGATAGCTGCAGTGCCGGTGCCTCACTCAGGCTGGAAGAAACTGCTGAGCATGCTTTCAAACCCAGAGAAAAGGTACTAGATCCAGCAGGTGAGAGCAGAGAAAAGGCTACTACTAGATCCATTTGTGAAGCCTACGATCTGAACCCCACTCTAACGCGAGCCTGTGCGCCCTCCTTAAAGAGCACCTGGCAAACAAACAACACATAAATCACATAAAATGTGTATCCTCACCAGTAATGTAGCGATGGCAGTGAGAGACATACGATTTAAATTGCTGTGTGCTTGCCATTATACCCCTGTCTTAGTTGAAAATATAGTGCTTGTGACAAACAAACAATAAATAAAGACAATATGCAGTATTACAAATATTAAACTAATAGTGTACTGAGAGTATACTTCATGTATTTTCATATATAAAAAGTGGGCTAGAAGAGGACATTGAGATTGTGTTATTTTTGAGTCACTTCATCAGTTCATGGATGGATTAGTTTGGAAAACTGGGTCACACTGGGTCAATCGCATTGTTATATCAAGGCCATACATGCACACAGATAAAGAAGGATGTAGTTCAGTTCTTTCTATCACAATGTGTCCTGATATTCCCTCACATATGCACGTGCAGTAGCCTAACCCCCATTAATGCTAAAAATATTCTAATATTCTGATCTGAGCCTTCAGACGCTGCTGCAGCCCTGTTTGCTCCCGGGGAAACCTGACTGTGTGTTTGAGTAATTTCCACAAGGTTACTGGAGAACGCCATTCTGGCAGAAACTGGCCTCTCTTGAAGTGAACAGTCAGCTAAGAATGAGACAGCTAGCGGTTTGTCAGCCTGAGTGTGTGTTTGTGTGTTCTGCCTCGCTGACTCAAGTCCAGGCTTGTGATGATTAAAGGACGTTGAAGGTCAATCAGTGTCACCTCCTGACACACACACACACACACACACACACACACACACACACACACACACACACACACACACACACACACACATACATACTAAACACGGCCTACCCTTGTTTTACACAATAACAAACAGAGATGAAAGTGTTAGTCTCAGCCTAAAGCATCTCATAGTTTCGGCTGTTTTGACACAACAGATCAGGTGTGCTATGACAAGGCAGACAGCTACAGTATGTGATCCTGAGTGTGGCCAAAGTCCCTATCAAGGAAAGTCTATTCACACGGTGGGCATATTCGCAACACCTCCGGGCAGCTATTTCGGCCATCCAAGACCTTCTTAAATGGGAAATGAGTCAACTTTGGGTACACAACTAGTTTGACAGATAGGTTTTTCTTTTGTATTGTAACTACTCTGAACTGCGCTGTTCATTTTTATGAGTCACTTGTTAAGTGCTATTATTGCCGTAATTATTATTTACCTTTTATACATTAATGTAAACTGCCATAAAATTAGTTCATTAACTGTTGGCAAGATTTTAGAAAGGCTAAATTACTGTAGATAAAACAGTGATCAACTATCTAGGTGATCTTAGCTGCCAAGAGGAAGAGTTAGATTTTCATGAATTATTACAAAGGAAAATATTTATTTCTGACCAACATCGTGTATTTAGATATCAGACAGGGTCAACGGTGTAATTATGTTGGCTTGAGACAGAAATAGTTTTTCTTCTTCTAAGACTAAAGTTTCTGAGCTGTCTGGGTTTTGATTTCGGCAAATCAGTTTTGGCGAATTCAAACAAGTGATTATTGTTCACGAGTCCAACATCCAGCCACGCAAGAAAACATGAAATCTTCCAGAGGGAATAATATGCTGATGTGATTTGCTGCTCAATAAACATTTCTGATTATTATTAATGTTTAAAAAACAAAAAATGTCAGGATTCTTTGATCAGTAGAAAGATCAAAGGAGAATTATCTGAAATAAAAAAGCTTTTGTAACATTATAAATGTCTTTGCTGTCACTTTTGATTAATTTAATGCGTCCTTGCTGAATAAAAGTAGGCTATTACTTTTTTTACTTTCTTTAAAATGTAGTGTATAATGTTGCAAAAGCTTTCTATTCCAGATTTCATGCTATTATTTTTAACTATGGTTTGTGTGAAATGTGACTTTTTCATGACCTTAAAATTCGTTTGAGAATTAAATTGTACATAAATAGGTTAAGCAAACAAATGTGTTTATGTCTGAGAACCTTTTAAACGCACACGAACCTGAAATGACATATATTTTGAGCGTCTCTAATTTTCCTGTAAAGAACCACGATTGTCCCGTATTTTTCTTTTCTGAAGTTTGCAACCCTAGTAACAACATGTTAAAACATGCTAGAAACACGTTAGCAATATGTTAAAACATGATAGCAAAGTGTTAATTCATGCTAACAGTGTGTTAAATAATGCTAACATGCTAAAACATGCTAGCAATGTGTTGAACCATGTGAGCAACATGCTAAAACACTAGCAACCTTTCTATCTATCTTCAAACTGAAATCATTCAATCTTCAAGCTTTTAAAACTTCAAACTTTCTGGTCAGGCTATCTCAAGCCAACATCAAAGTTTGGGTCCAGCTGTCTTGACAAACTTTTTAATCTAGTTATAATTACAGAAATTAAATACAACTGTGATTACATGTATTTTTTTTTTAAATATGAGTAAAAAATTTAAAACATGTACACAATAAGCAGTGTATCAAATGATTAATTTTAAAGGTCGAACATAGTACTTAAAGAATTAATATAAAGTGGGACCTAGAGCTGTTTGTCACATGATCCTTCAGGAATCATCCTAATATGCTGATTTGCTGCTCAAGAACATTTCTGATTATCATCAGTTGAAAATAGTTCTGCTGCTTCATATGTTTGTGGAAACTGTGATTCTATATTCTACTAACAATAAGTCAATTTTACATCTGCATATCAGCTAACTCTCATTAGAGTATTAATAAACTGTCTGCTTAATATCTGCTAACTCTTTATTCTGATGCTCCTCAACATAGTTGTAAAGTTACTTAAAGTCATTAGAATGTCTATGTCAACTTACTTTACTAACCTTAACTTAACAGTCTACTTATACTCTGATGAGAGTTAGTTTACAGTTGCAAAGTTATTTATAGCTAAAGTCAGAAGTGTTAAGTCCAGGGGTCAGAAAGTAAAAGTCCTGCCAAATGTTTATTCCAGCCATGAACTCAGCCGGATGATTTCACTAATTAGTTGTATCTCCTGAAAAACTGCAAATCCAGGTGATTGGAACAAAATACTGAGGAGGACTTTTACTTTCTGTACCTGGACTTTACACCTCTGGGTAAAGTGGACCATCAAAATAAAGTGCAAAAAAAGTTGCTGTACATTTTTTAAAAGTGCACTTTGTAATAATATTAAGTGAAAATTTTTACTTCAGAGACGGAGGGATGAGATGAGTGATGTTTTACAGGTGCAGTGACTCTCTGATCTACAGTCACTGCATGCTGTGGGACGGCTATATTTACTATCGCAAACCACAACACCGGCCACAGGTGCACAGTATACCGACACAATGACATGCTAACAGCACACACACACACACACACACACACATTGCGGGAGAGACAGGGAGTCTGGAAGGTAAACCGCATATCAATCAAAGCGGTCTGACAGACAGACGGCACTTCCCTTTCACAATTACAGTATTTTTAGCCTCTTGTGTAAAAAATCGCCTCCTCAATCAAATCAAGTTTAAGGTGCAGCAGCGGAGCCATGACAATAACTTTAAGATAGAGTTAGAGTTAGTTTTAGAGTTTGTTTTGCTCGATTTATCAAACGGCAGCAGGCAAAAATTAAAAGTCAGATCGCTTAGAAAATTAATAACAATAATCACAATTTTGTGAAAATACAATGATTTCCAGAGACTTATTGATGCAGAACAATCCCTTGTGGAAAAGAAGTAAACTTTTTAAAAGTGTTTTTAATGCCACATCCACACGAAGCCGGTGCGTTCCCTATCCGATTATTTTTTTTCCTCGTTCTAAAAAAAAACTCCGTAAACACGCCGTCGTCTCAAGAAATATCTGCGTCCACACGAAACCACTGAAACCGACTGAAAACGGTGTAGTATATATGCCAGACCAGTATGGGGCGCTGTAATTGTGCCACAGAGATACACTATACACGGAGAAGAAGACTTTGAGCATGCGCCGACACGTGATATGACGACATCATCGTTTCACAAAATATACGGATTGGCTGTACACACGAAACCGCAAGGGTGTCATTTTCAGATTTATCCACTTTGGGACCCGGTTTCAAAAAATATCGGTTTCACTCTCCCAGAACGCCGGATCCGTGTGGACGAAACGCCAATACGATAAAAAATGTATACGTATACAGCGAAACGCGTCTTCGTGTGGACGGGCCCTGTTAAGAGTCATGATGGGTGTCATCAAGAGTCATAAACTCTATTTAAAGGGGTCATATAATGCCATTTTTATACAAGTTCATTTGATTTTTTATGGTCTAAATGAAAAGTTTGTAATATACTTTAATTAAAAAATTTCGTTAGTATTGTAAGAAAACACAAATTTTACCTGGTCAAAAACAGCTCTGTTTTCAGCACGCCATTTCAGTGCATATGCCTTTAAATGATAATGAGCTTCGCTCACTCCGCCCCTCTGTTCTGCGGGCGTTCATAACAGCGTTATGACCACACCGCACGTGGAGTGTTTCCTTGACAACAGTTGAGGGTATAGGAACAAAATGGCAGCGGGAGTCTCTGAGGAGGACACATCTGTGCAACCGTATCAGTTTGAACCGGAGTCGGAACAAGATGACGGCCCGAAGAAGTTCGACAATTAAGGCTCGAACATGACGTTTCTGAATGGTTGGTTATTATATTGTCACTTTGATCTATCTTTGTGTACTGGCAGGGTAGAGTAACTTAGTGAGATGTACGAACGCTATGTGTTTACTGATGCAAGTTATACGTACTCAGTTTGTAATAACACAATAACCATAACGCGTTGTTCATTATAAACGTGGGATTATGAATTATATTGAGAACGTCGTACATAGAAAACATGCCGTATGTACCCTGAGTGTAAACCTTAGCCGCATTCATCGTGAAGCGATTTGCAAAGATTAATATAAAGGTTAATACAATTTTACACTCACTTTTTCTGGAGGTTCAGCAGGGAGACATGAATAGTTGGTAACGATTCTTTTTTCAGGAGCAGCTTCTTATCAAAATCAGCTTTATAAGTTACTTCCTTCGTTAATAAAGCAGTCTGGTGAGAAAAGATTTGCGAATCGCGCAAACATGAAAGCATTGACGTTGCTCGTGGGAAATATTCCCTTCGAAAACAAAACTCAGCCACTGTGTCTTCAGCGGTTCGGATTTAGGAACATCAAAATTACTGCTGTGTTTGTCATTACACCCAAGAACAGAACACCACAATCGCTTAGACGCCATTCTGCTCCAGCGTATCAACAATGACGGACTATGATGACTGGTGTGGTGATGGTGCAGTGGATAAGACACATGCCTTTGGTGTGAGAGACCCGGGTTTGAATCCACTGTGAGACACCTTTGTGTCCCTGAGCAAGACACGTAACGTCCTGGTTGCGTATGCAACCCACCGTTCCCTGAAGGAGGGAACGGAGGACGTAGTCGACGCGACTGAAATGGGATCACGCTAGGGAGCCTATCGTCTTCGAGTATTATTGAACGAGCCAATACACATTGGCGTGCGAGATTTGCATCTCACACTCCGCCCCGCAGCGCGGGTATAAATACGGAAGTGGATGCACGCACCATTTGCTTTTCGCTGAGGAGCCGAGCGTAACTCGGAGTCAGCGGTGGTCCAGCGGTAGTGGCAAGGGGACTACGTCCTCCGTTCCCTCCTTCAGGGAACGGTGGGTTGCATACGCAACCAGGACGTTCCCTTTCAGTCGATAACGTCGGACGTAGTCGACGCGACTGAAATGGGATCAACCATTGAACACGCCACTAACGCTGCCACCTTCCAGTGCCTAGACAAAAAGCCTTCTGATCCTCCCGACGTTCTAGCGGAAAAGGACAGGGCTTAGGCCAGGAAGTCGCTGCTGTTCCACAAGACCCACTCAGTTAGACTTGGTAACACTGGGAAAGCGTGCCCAACATTGGAAGGAAGGGACGCTGCGGAGCCCAACCAACCCGAAAGGGGGGGGGAAATACACATATGAACTGGGCGGAGAGCCGGGCAGTATAACATATGGAATGTCACTGGGGTGGCTCCAGCCTAGAGAGGGGGGAGACACACCAATTTACAGTGACGGCAGGACTCTGCCAAGGGAAAGACACGGGCTCACCTTGGGGAGCCGTATCGTGGAAGAATACACATATGGGGTCGCCGTAGGGACCGCAACATATGGACCCAGCCTAACACAGGTTCCACACTGCATACGAGTGGTAGGCCTAACACCAGACGTTCCGCCACGTCCGACGTTGGGAGGGGTACGGAGGAGCTCAACAGGTTCCGGACAAGGGAATTCCACCGGAGCGAAATGGCGCACGTATCCGGTCCGTAAGAGGGGAATGGCGCAGCAAGCCGACACTGAACCGGGGCTCACGGTGTTACTGGCTTCTATGAGAAGAGAGCACACGGGAAGCAACCGGCTCGACACGTAGGCTATAGAATCTAGCAAACGTATTAGGTGTCGCCCAGCCCGCAGCTCTACAGACATCTGTCAGCGAGGCACCCTGCGCCAACGCCCAAGAAGCGGCAACACTCCTTGTGGAGTGAGCTCGCAGTCCGGGGGGACAGGGTTCACCCTGGGACTCATACGCCAAGATGATGGCATCCACTATCCAGTGGGGCAACCTCTGCTTCGAGACAGCCTTTCCCTTCCGCTGTCTCCCATAACAGACGAAGAGCTGCTCTGAGGTCCTAAAGCTTTGCGTTCTGTCCACGTACAAGCGCAGGGCGCGAACGGGGCAGAGAAAAGCCAGGGCTGGGTCTGCCTCCTCCGGGGGCAGCGCTTGCAGGTTCACCACCTGGTCCCGAAAGGGGGTGGTAGGAACCTTGGGCACATATCCAGGCCGGGGTCTCAGGATAACGTGAGAGTTAGCCGGCCCAAATTCCAGGCACGATTCGCTGACCGAAAATGCGTGCAGGTCCCCTACCCTCTTGATGGAGGCCAAAGCAAGTAGGAGAACTGTCTTTTGGGACAGAATTTTTAACTCTGCTACCTGCAAAGGCTCGAAGGGCGGTCTCTGCAGTGCGGTTAGCACCAGAGATAAGTCCCAAGAGGGTATAGAGGGGGGGCGAGGCGGATTCAACCTCCTCGCTCCCCTCAGGAACCTGACGATCAAGTCATGCTTCCCCAGGGATTTCCCGTCTACTGCATCGTGATGTGCGGCAATAGCGGCGACATACACTTTGAGGGTGGAGGGGGACAGCCGACGCTCCAAAGCCTCTTGCAGGAAAGAAAGCACGGAAATGACCGAACACCTTCGGGGGTCTTCTCCTTGAGAAGCACACCACTCAACGAACAGTTTCCACTTCAGGGAGTAAGCAAGCCTCGTAGAGGGGGCTCTCGCTGACGTGATGGTATCTACGACTGCCTGTGGTAGACTACCTAAAACCTCCGCGTCCCGTCCAGGGACCACACATGGAGTCTCCAATAGTCTGGACGCGGGTGCCATATGGTGCCCCGTCCCTGAGAGAGTAGGTCCTCTCTCAGAGGAATAGGCCAGGGAGGAGCTGTCGAGAGGAGAAAAAGTTCGGGGAACCAGGTTCGGTTGGGCCAATAAGGGGCAACTAGCAAAACCTGCTCCTCTTCCTCCCTGACTTTGCACAGTAGTTGTGCAATAAGGCTCACTGGGGGAAACGCATACTTGCGGAGGCCCCAGGGCCAGCTGTGAGCCAGTGCATCCGTTTCGAGGGAATAAAACAACTGGCAATGGGACGAGTCCGGAGAGGCAAACAGATCTATCTGTGCGGCCCCGAAGTGGTCCCATATCAGCTGGACCGCCTGGGGATGGAGCCGCCATTCTCCCGAGGCCACAATCTGTCGTGAGAGCTCGTCGGCGGCACGATTGAGCAGGCCAGGGATGTGAACGGCACGAAGCGACCTCAGATGCTTCTGACCCCATAGGAGGAGGTGGCGGGCGAGTTGTGACATGCGGCGGGAACGTAGACCACCTTGGCGGTTGATGTACGCAACGGCCGCAGTGCTGTCCGTCCGGACCAGTACGTGCCTGCCGAGCAGCGTCGTCCTGAGGCGTCTCAAAGCAAGGAGTATTGCTAACAACTCGAGGCAGTTGATGTGCCAATGCAGGTGGGACCCCGTCCAGGTGCCAGCTACTGCATGCCCGTTGTACGTGGCCCCCCAGCCAGTGTTGGAGGCGTCTGTGAAGACCACAGCATGCCTGGACACTTGTTCTAGGGACACACCGGCCCGGAGAAACGAAAGGTCCGACCACGGGCTGAAGGTTTGGAGGCAGGCCGCGGTGATTCTCACAGGGAGCGTGCCTCTCCGCCACGCCCACCTCGGGACTCGGTCGCGAAGCCAGTGCTGGAGTGGTCTCATATGAAGCAGGCCGAGCGGCGTAACTGCGGCTGCGGCTGCCATATGCCCCAGGAGCCTCTGAAACTGTTTCAGAAAAACCACTGTTCTGCCCTTGATAAAATTCAGGCAGTTCAGCACCGACCGGGCGCGATCCTCTGTGAGGCGCGCCGTGTGTTGGACCGAGTCCAGCTCCAAACCGAGAAAAGAGATCCTCTGCACAGGGGCGAGTTTGCTCTTCTCCCAGTTGACCTGAAGACCCAGCTGGCTGATGTGCTGGAGCAGCAAATCCCTGTGTTCGCATAACAGCTCCCGAGACTGAGCTAGTATCAGCCAGTCGTCGAGATAGTTGAGAACGCGAACGCCCTGCTCTCTCATGGGAGCGAGGGCTGCCTCCGTAACTTTCGTAAAGACACGGGGTGACAGGGCCAGCCCGAAGGGTAAGACTTTGTACTGATACGCCTGACCCTCGAACGCGAAACGCAGGAATGGCCTGTGTCGCGGCAGGATGGAGACATGAAAGTACGCGTCCTTCAGGTCGATCGCTGCAAACCAATCCTGGGGACGGACACATTGGAAGATGCGTTTCTGCGTCAGCATTCTGAACGGGAGCTTGTGAAGGGCCCGATTCAGGACTCGCAGGTCCAGGATTGGTCGTAACCCACCCCCTTTCTTGGGTATAATGAAGTACGGGCTGTAAAAGCCGGCCTTCATATCGGCTACCGACACCGGCTCTATCGCGTCCTTCGCCAGCAGGACCGCGATCTCCGCGCGCATGACAGGAGCAGAATCGCTCGACACTGAAGTGTGGACGAATGCCACTGTACCTGGGCGGACTCCGGCGGAACTGAATCGTGTAGCCGAGCCTGATGGTACAGAGGAGCCAGCCGGACGGGTTGGAGAGCACTTTCCAGGCCTCGACAAACCGAACCAGGGGGACCAAGGGTAACACAGGCATACCCGGGGTGGGGCAGCGCGGTGGAGGGCAGGGACCCGGCTCGGAAGGCCCGTGGGCGGCCTGAAGCGGGGTCTGAGTGAGCCTTGCTGCACTTACCTGTCTCCACGGGGCAACAGAGGACGGGAGAGAAGGCGGATGACCGGGTCCTCGACCGCCTCGTGTTGCGGGCTGGCGAACAAGAGGGGGCTGGGGGGAGCAAGGCTGTTCCACAGGGTCGCAAGCCGCCAGCCTCGCCCTCTTGGGACCCAGGGACGGAGAAATTCGCTCTTCTGACAATTGGGGTACCACTGGACTCCGGAGAACCAATGGTGGAACGGTAACCATCTGAAGAGCTAGTCCCCCCATCCCTGGGTGGCCTGTCTCAGGAACGTTTCTGACACTCGCCCCCTGGCTGGGCGGTGACTGAGACAGACTGGGCGGCCTGCCTGCTGCTGGTTCTACGCTGGGGCCTGGGTGAAGGCTGTTGCGGAGACCCCGCGGAACCGGAGGCAGCGGCAGGGGGGCGCCCTCGGCGACGAACGGGCGGAGGGACTATCTCCGGCGGCAGGGTGGAGGCAACAGCGGGCCGCCGGGATAGGGTGTGTCGGGGAGCCTCCGTCCGAACCTGGGTGGCAGAGAACTGTTGGGCGCAGCTCTCCGCCACGTCGCCGAACAACCCAACCTGGGAAATTGGGGAGTCCAGGAACCGAACCTTGTCCGCATCCGCCATCTCAACCAGGCTGAGCCAACGATGGCGTTCCTGGACCACCAAAGTGGACATCGCTAGACCGACCGCACACGCCGCGACACTCGTACCCCGGAGGGCGAGGTCAGTGGCGGTGCGGAGCTCACTCACGAGCGCCCGGTCCAAACTACCCTCGTGCATGTCCATGAGTGTTTTGGCCTGGTAGACCTGCAACAACGCCAAGGCATGCAAAGAGGAAGCGGCTTGCCCGCAAGCTCTGTAAGCTCTGACCGCCAATCCTGACGCGAACTCACAGGCCCGCGAGGGGAAACAAGGATCCCCCACCCAGGATGCAGCGACCGTTGGACATAAAAGAGTCGCAACAGACCGCTCCACTGGAGGGATAGCCTCATAACCCTTCACCGCTCCTCCGACAAGGGTAGTGAGGGAGGAAGAACTACTCAAGTCGTTTTCAGCAGTAAAAGGTGCCGTCCACGACCCAGTAAGCTCTTCATGCACTTCGGGAAAGAAGGGCACTGGGGCGGCGGGCTGAGAACCAGCACGGCCCGCCCCGAGATACCAATCATCCAACCGAGACTGAACAGGACACGGTGGAGGGCTCCACTCGAGCCCGACAGCCCGTTTCAGCATAGCTGATAACTCTGGATCCGGCTAGGGCAACATTGAACTCCCGGAGGGAGACAACGCAGCCGAGTCGTCATCTCCAGACATCAGCTCACCCTCCGATGCTGCAATCGACATCCTGTCCCCCAGGGGAGCCCCGAGTGGAACCGCTGGCCCACCCATTACAGATGGACCAGCAGATAACACCGGAGGCTCCAATGGTAGCAGTGGAAGGGAGGGGTGAGGAGCCCACAGGGAATGGTTACCGGGCGGGACATCCAACACTACCCTCCGGTCACCCATCCCATGCAGCACCCGGGGGTGGGGCATGGCAATGGGGACTCGCTCTCCGCGGACGAAGGCGAGTCTCGCCCTCAACACTGCGACAGTCATGTTCCCACAGTGAAAACATGAGCTGTCCACAAAAGCTGCCTCAGCGTGCTGTAAGCCCAAACACGTGATACAACAATTGTGACCATCAGAGAGAGACAGGGAACGACCGCACCCAGAAACGCACGGGCGGAATGACATCTTGAAAAAGACGCAAACGCACCCGTGTTGCTCTTTTAGGAAGTGAAAACCTCTCACCAGTGCCGGAGCACACAGGGGAATGACCGCGGCAACACTGACACAGGAATGGTGCACCCTGTGCCAGTGAAGCACTCACTTTCTCGCCCTCAACCGACCGTCAGACAAACAAACACAAACAGAAATTTGGTTGCTGTGAAAACAGCAGTTGAGAGCTTGAAGCTCGCGATCACCGCTGCACTCGCGCTGTAACCACCGACACCAGGAGAGACTTCCCAAAGAAGCGCCGACACACTCGCTCGTTGTACAACAACACTCTTCAGATCCAGACATGAAGCTCGGCTCCGAAGCGAAAGGCAAATGGTGCGTGCATCCACTTCCGTATTTATACCCGCGCTGCGGGGCGGAGTGTGAGATGCAAATCTCGCACGCCAATGTGTATTGGCTCGTTCAATAATACTCGAAGACGATAGGCTCCCTAGCGTGATCCCATTTCAGTCGCGTCGACTACGTCCGACGTTATCGACTGAAAGGGAACCCCTAGTTGCTCCAGAGGCGTGCGACCTCTGACATATAGCAATTGTAAGTCGCTTTGGATAAAAGTCAGCTAAATGAATAAATGTAAATGTGATTGACAGCTCGCTCAGGGCAGGGATCTTTTGAAATGCTGCTGTCAATCAACAATCGTGGGAGGGTGTCCAATTTAGT
The DNA here is from genome assembly GCF_051911475.1 of Siphateles boraxobius. NCBI lineage: Eukaryota > Metazoa > Chordata > Actinopteri > Cypriniformes > Leuciscidae > Siphateles > Siphateles boraxobius. The sequence goes on from NW_027509212.1 coordinate 157,351, forward strand.
GACGTCACAAAATCGAACGGCTCAATTTGAGGCAGGGGAAAACATAAGGAGATTAAAACAAAAACACTAGATAGATTTTTATCATTATATGATGGTTGTGTACAGGCACTGCCATCACACATTTCAGTACAATCAACTTGAAAAAGTGCATGTACCATTATATGACCCCTTTAAGACTAAAGTGGCCTTTTATTCTATTAATGGTATATCATCTGCAAGTAGTTTTTAAAAAATATACTTTCAAGATTTGAAGTTGCACAAGCACAATATACAGTCCTACAAGTGCACACTACTTTTTCAGGAGGGATGCCGTGTCTGTGAGAGGGCATCTGTTAACCACACACAAACACACTCCCTTCAGATGAATGTCTGGCTGTGGAGATTTTCTGTGATGACAGAAGGGTGTAGTTATTTAGTGTTTCGGTTACAAAACCTGCAATAACCATTCATACCACTTTATGTGGAGGGGAAACAAGGATATGGAGTTATTTCCAGTGTAAGTCCGCGAAGCTGAATGGAAATGGATCCCTTTACACAAACTTTGCTTCCAGTAACACAACATTCCTATAACACATGCATTTCCATACATGCATGTGTTAGTTCTAGAGAGACGCAACACATCAACAGTCATGAGAGTCATGTGTGTGTGTGTGTGTGTGTGTGTGTGTGTGTGTGTGTGTGTGTGTGTGTGTGTGTGTGTGTGTGTGTGTGTGTGTGTGTGTGTGTGTGTGTGTGTGTGTGTGTGTGTGTGTGTGTGTGTGAGTGTGTGTGTGTGTGTGTGTGTGTGTGTGTGTGTGAGGCCGATGAGAGTCTGCACAAGTTACTCTTCTACTGATTAGACTCAGCAATACTCACTTGTTTAATGTGAGGTCCAGAATGAACTGGGATCCAAAGGCCTGAAGCTGGAATGAAGCCTGAGCGAGATGAACCTCCTGATGAAGAAAGAAACACACAGTCCAGATTTAGAGTCAGCTGGACGCTAGAATGACCAAACGTTTACAGATCAAGTCCCTCGAGCTGTCATAGGAGATGCACTCATTTCTGTGGTACAATCAAAACATTGTTAAGCAATTCTAAAGCAGTGTCTGAGCGATGTCATTATCATAGTAATAATCACAAACATGTCTTCGTATCAGGGCTGGTGAAATGTGACTCAGCCTGTCACTATACTGTCTATTTTCAGCTCATAATGTGATGTTGTTTTGAACGTATCTTTTGTTTTGCTTCCAGTAAGTTAATAAATACGAAAAAGTAATTAAATGATGCAGTGTCTTTTATTAAATGGTTGTGTAATATAGCGTTTGGGATTAATTTCTAGCCTCATTTATTTAAAATAATTATTATCAAATAAGGGGTGTGTGTACAGACTTTAGAATATTCACTAATTCATTAGAAGAATTCACTAAATGTAACATTTTTGGACACTTAATTGTGTGTTAATTGCAGAAATTTATTAAAATGGTGCTTTTTGAGCCACTTCAGAAGGACATCTTTATATGTAATGTCATAATTACTTCTATTGTCTTTGGAATATGGTTAAAGTGTACAGATGAATGTACTGACAAGCATTTATGGTTAAATAAAATATACTTGCATGTAATTTCTATTAAAACTTGAATGTCATGTATTAAAATATATTTATAATTACACATTAGTAGGTACTTAACGTGACCTTTACACATTCAATTAAGTGTAATTCTTCAAAGCACAACAGAAGATTATTAAAACGTAATGATTTAAAATGGATTAATAAAGTAAAACTTTTAATTCTACATTTTTACAAAGTGCACTTAAGTGTGTTAAGAAACAGTCATGAACTGCCATTAAATAAGTGGCATTTAATTCATTAATAGTATGCTATTTGCGAGCACAGGGTTTTTTATGTAGGTTCAATGTTTAAAGTAAGTGTACATTCAATAAAATGAAGTGCACATGTTTTTCACAGGGATCTAATGAAGGGATCCTGTGTGAGCATCCGCTTTAGCAGCTTTCAGTCCTCTTATCATTCCTCTTCCTGTTTACTTGCTTGCCATTGTAAACGCAACCATTCTGAAGTTGTGAGGCTAAAGGTCGCATAGTAATGGATGCCAATATGCAAACAGCAACAGCAGAACATAATAATATTAAGATCCTGGCAATATTTAGTTGATGCAAATATTTTATTTAGTTGTATTACAACTTTAAAAGCTCACACGTTGTTTTTGTTGTGCAGTCATTATTCAATGAGCATTAGTGTGACTAAATGTAATGAATAACGGATGGCATTTACAATTACTAAATGCAGTTAATAAAACTAGTATGAAGAATATGATATAGTTCTCAGCACTACATTTATAATGGTATAATGGAACTGTCCCACTTTATTATTCATATATAACGGCACTTGAAATTTCATTCATACATGGACAACTGCGCTTTAAATATTCTGTGTTTTCCTTTTTAAAAATCTGACCACCTTACTAGATGTCAACTCTTGTTCTACATTGCGTTTAATGAAAAGAAATGAGTGGATAATGCTTCATCTTGTTGCACAGTGCATGAATATCACATTTGGAGATAATTTGGCACATTCACTGTTAGCTGAGATCATGGCTAGATGAAAGAGGGAATGTTTGTTTCTTAAAACAGTTCTGTTGTGTTCTCTCAAGTGGGGTTTAATAATGCATGAGTTAGTGTTCAGTGATGCATAGAGTTTGATTGTGCTGGAAGCATTATGTTATGCCTGACAAATGTATGTGTTCGTTTACTTGGGTCTGAAAGTCCATAAGAAGAAGTAAAAATAGAAGATAATGTGAAAATACGAAAATTTTATCCTTACCAAACACAACAAGTCCCCTATCCTGCCTCAGCAGTGTCTTATTTAGATCCACGCACATTTCTACACTCTCAGAAAAAAAGGTACAAAAGCTGTCACTGTGGCTGTAACTTTTCATAAGGTACAACTTTGTACCTAAAGAGTTCATATTGGTCCCTCAAAGGTATATATTGTAACCAAAAGTGTACATATTAGTACCTAAATGGTACATATTAGAACCTAAATGGTACATATTAGAACCCTTTTGAAGGGTACTGTTCAAGTGACAGCTTTTGTACCTTTTTTTCTGAGAGTGGACATATGGACATAAGCTGATGTATCACATTGTGTAATGTTGTGAAGCTGCTCTCACCTGTCTGTGTGTGTCAGGAATCTTACTGCGGGTGTTCAGGTCATGGTAGGTGCTCTCAGAAGTTTCGTTCAGGTAGTAGATGAGGCGAGAGGGGTACGTGAGTGTGCGCTGTGAGTCCTGCGGGACGCTGGCATCGTGCGTCTGTCCCGCTGCAGGATCATCTGACACCGCTTCACTGGGGACCTCAGCCTCCAACACTGACAACACACACACACACACATGACTGAAACCGTCTGCACGTCTGATGAGCACTCCTGACACTAACACCATCTAAACTCGGCCAATCTGACACTGAACCTCAAATAAATCAGTGAGGAATGTACAGGAAGGCTTTGGTGTCAGGTGTACTGAATGCAGACTACAATACGTACGTCACAAGATTATCGGGAAAAGCCAGATCTATTTAGACTGTTCATAACAATGCCATGAAGCACTGGTACTCATGCTATCATTTCTTACATTATGCTATAAAATGTATTGCTAAGAGGCAGGACATGATAAGGGAGCATTGCCTTTTTCCCTAGGCCCAATGAATAAGTTATAACATTGAAGACGTTTATTGGGATCCCTCTCTACAAGCATTACTGGTTTTCATGAAATTCCCTCTGAGAAATAAAACCAGACTCAATGTGAGATTTCGAAAGTACATTTCTCAAGATAATATGCACAAGAGGACTCCAAGCTCTAAGCAGAATCAATCGAGGCATTCACGAGATTTAAAAAGAGATGCATTTCAACTTCTGCAGTCTCCTTTGTGAGCCCAGACCATTTCAAGTCTCAGAGACACACTGAAGCTGTGTTTGCATGTCTGTCTCTCTCAGTCAGGACACTTTGCTCCCTGCTGTCCTCCGCATTCACACACACACACACACACACACACGATGCCCTTGCAGAAGCACAACTCCCTGAAAACATCCCGAACCGGACACATTTGCGAAAGCACATCGCATTCCTTTATAAAACATATTACAACTATCAGGATCCGCACTGGCGGTCTGTGCAAGTTCAATACAGAGTGATTCGGTTAAGGTTAAGTACGTACCGGCTGACGCTGACGCCACGAACGGCTGGAGACGAGAAGCGAGGATGCACGCGAGCAGATTTGACAGTACTAGCACATACATGATTCATAGTTGGTCTATGGAATAGCGCGAGATTAACGTATGGATGCGGTGACTCGCTAGGGGCTCATTGTCCTTGATGGTCCTGATGGTCCTGATGGTGCAGAGCGTGAAGGCGGTGGCCAGCGCGAGATCTCCGCGGGCACGCTTCAGATAATGATGCTCCCGCGCGCAGGTGCCGTGCATCTGCACACATGATCCCCTGCCCTCTATACCAGCTGATATGCCCACACTTATTTGCATAAGATTATATTTTAAATATATGCATGCATACTACAGGAATGATAAGAAAAGATTATACATGATGTCTTGTACAGAGTTCATATATTAAAAAGATATATTCATGTTATAATGTTACATGACTTATATGATAGTATATTATAGTTAGGCTATAAGATCTAGGCCAGATCTTTTATAGGTCAATTTGGCTGTATGTACAGTATTAAAAGCTATGTAGCCTCTCTATAATTTTAATTCAATCATGAAAACTCTCAAAATAGTTTTAGCATTGAATATGGCAATGTTAATAAATTTGGTCTTGGTGGACTAGATCTGCTAGCATGTAAGATATGCTGCTGCTGCATAAATAGACACACATAAATCCCGTATAGAAGATGTAGGCAGGTGGAGCTGGGGAGGTGGAGGGGTTCAGACTAGCCTACAGCAAACACTGCAACACTGATACATATCTGATATCTGTACATCCGACCTACGTCTAAACACACATATCGATTCCCCTTTGAATTCCAAGCCACCACAAGGCGAGGACGACACGTTTATTCACAAAGATATCTTTTTATTGTTGTATGATGAGGCAGACATGCTTTTTATTGAGGTGGAAACTTTATATTTATCTTTGTAAAGAAAAGATATTGCGCGAACACAGACACATTCAGGAGCTGTTTCTTTTCCTCTGCCCGTGACTTTTATAAATAAAATAGCTTCGCTACTGAAAGCTACATTATCTTTCTCAGCAATGAGGTGATAACTCTGCTGTAATTAAAACAACGAGCTTCACTATTAGGTTACTCTCTCTCTCTCTCTCTCTCTCTCTCTCTCTCTCTCTCTCTCTCTCTCTCTCTCTCTCTCTCTCTCTCTCTCTCTCTCTCTCTCTCTCTTACTCTCTCTCTCTCTCTCTCTCCAGGGTGTACCAAGTAAAACAATCACGGAAAATCATATTGGGCTGGAATTAATGTAAACACAAATGTAAAAACTGTTTTCAAATCCATGTTATTGCCATGTTGATTTACATTTTGAGCTTTTAGGGGAAATTTCAGGCTTTCTGTAATAGTCTAGATTGCCAATTTGTTGGTAAAATATCTTTAAAAAAAATGTCAGCACATGTAATGTTTTAAACACTATTTTCTTTTACTCTTCATTTGTGAAGTAAAAAAATTACTTTAAAGAAGATCTACATTTATCATTTTCATATATGGAGATAACATGGAAAATGTGTCATGCTTTAATGTGCACGAAACGACCACTACAACCAGTAGATGGCTGCAGAGGACCACTCAATAGCTCATTTGCCATTTCCACTCCCTTTATATAGTTATTTTCGTGTGTTTTGCTTTTGGATTTATTCTGAAATAAATATTATAAAATATTTTAGCATATTTAATGCACTGAAGTATGATTTATAGCAAGAGTAGAAAAGTCACAAAAGTCTTATGCAATTTAGATGAAAGGAATTTAATAAATTATTTTAAATCCCTCACACTGGAACCCATTCTGAATGAATTACATATCTCAAATCGAACTGATAAGATTTAAATATTTATAGACGATCTTTTAGTTGAACGACTCCAGAAAGACCATGCCAGAGAACTTCAAAAAGCCAAGAAAAAAGAGAAGAGGAAGACGGAAGACAATGACCCATCTCCCTCAAGACAAGCTGATTCGGCAAGGCAAACAGATGATAAGGATCATCAGGCAGATGGAGAAATGGAACAAGCAATTATTATGTATAGTAAAAGGGTTTATTTTGGAATATCAATGTAAAAAGTTTGAGGGTGAAATGTCATTGTTGCAAAATATGCTTACATCACTAGAGGCATGATGCGTGCTTGCTTTGCCAGCTGAAATGTTTATGGTCTTCTTTGATCTCTCTGCACAAGCGGAAAAGTTTCAACAGATGTTGGGCTGACTGGCCCGTTTCTCTGACCTTTTAACATCAAGTGTGAAGGCAAGAGGGGAATTGTGGTTTTAACACCTGCTGGTGAAAGAATGGTTAAAAGTATATTAAGTTTTTAGACGTAGGTGGCAGAAAAATGTATATGTGCTTAGTGCAAAATAGCTTCAACTATGGAAAATAGCCAGATTGTTTACCCAATAAGGGATTGCTTTTTACAAAACCAGCCCCAAATTCTCAAGACGGCCCCCACCAAGCCATATAAAAGGTTTTGCTTCCTGTTGCTTGGGGCCGTATTTCGAGGTGAAGACCTATACGCTTTTATGTTATTTTTAACGTTTTAAATTTATTGTCTTTGTATTATTCTGAAACTTTTTAGTAAAACGAAACCATATCTTTGGTGATACGAAAAACTTTCAAAATAAGTCTCAGAGTGATTTTTCCTAGAAGTATCTTAACTTTTTGGTAGTTTAGATATTTATACTAAGCAAGAAGCCCAGTGGTACGGACCCAGGACTGGTTCGGACACCGCCGAGGACCCTGAAACGACCATTGACCTACAGGTAAGGGCCATTTATGACGGTAACTGGTTGTGGGAGGATCGTAGAGTTGTTTTAGATGGTTACAGCGGTATAAAACACAACAAGATGAATAACGATCTATAAATAAATGCATACACATTGTGTTCTTCTTTTGACGCTGTTGCTGCTGCGGATTGAAGAACACACTGAATCACACAGACTAAAATACATGGATGAGCCGTTTCATGAGCATTTTAAAGAGGATTGAGACGATCACGAATTCGTCTTTATATTACAGAGTTAATTGAAAATATTTAGGGGGGCTGGACGGAAATATGGGGGGGGGGGGGGGGGGGGGGGGGGCTAAAGCCCTCCTAAATTGGACAGTGATGCCCCTGGTTTATCCTAACAAGTATGAAATAAGGGCTTCTTCGGTGAGAGCAGTTTAAGGGGGTGTCATACCACATTTGACTATTTATAACCCAACATAATGACAGAATCATCTGAAGAAAATCATGTTAAGGTTATTAAACAGTCAAATGTGATGGGCAGTTTGTGGTTGGGGATGCAATAGTGGATTTTCCTCAAATAATTTTCTTATTGGTTTTTTGTCCTGTAAGTCATTTTAATGGGGGATTTTCCCTTCATAAACAAACCATCCCTAACTCTAACATTAAAGTGCAGCCTAGAAGATTAAAACCATATGTTAAGCTTGTTAGTTCTGTTGGTATAATAATAACTCATTCACTACACTAATAATAATCCATTTACTTCTGAATCCAGTGGCAGGGAACAAACATAAAATAAAGGGAAGAAGAGGGAGGACTTGCAGTCAGGGAAGATGTTAATCAGAGGAGGAAATTAAAACTGTAAATCTAATGAGACAAAGAAAGTTTGTCAACATGCATTCCATAAATTACGTATGCAACTAAATGCTGTTGTGCTTAAAAAGAAAAAACGTTGACAATAAATTAAGGTGTCGAAGTTTGGACAATATCAAATTGGGGTTTATGAATAATTTTAAGTTAACCTGATTGTAATTAATTTATCTTTTTTTGTCTTTATAGTGGAGATATTTAACTTTTTTAACTGGTCTGCCATTTGGCATCGTATTGATATTGCTAATGACAATTTTTTATACCTTTATTCACCATAAATATAATGAATGTGACATCTATCTGTAAAATATAAAATTGGATACCTTTGTCACGAACCCCTGTGTTTAGTTCCTGTTTGCCTTTGTTTCCTTAGTTACCCTTGTTATAGTGTTTAATAACTCTCACCTGTGCCTTGTTATCCTCTTTTTAGCCTGTGTATATAAACCACTGTTTCAGTCTTTGTTTGTTAGTCATTGTCTCCTATGTTTCCAATGAAAGAATTGATCATAGGTCAGATTCATAATATGATTTTTCTTATTCATGCTTAACATTGCAAATCTAAATGTATTGCACCAATAAGGAGAAATGTTAGAAGATGGGCTGCAGATGAAATAAAGACTTTAATGGACTGTTAAGAGATCACCGATTGGTCTGTGTTTAAGGAATCATGTTTTGATTTGGATGAGTATACAAAGATGGTTTCCTCATATATAAGTTTTTGTGAGATGATGTGTGTACCATCCAAGTCTGTCACCAATGATAATAACAATAAGCCATGGTTCAATAAGGAAATAAAAATTTTGTGGAGAGAGAAGCACAAGGCATTTAAGAGTAATACAGAGCTTTATAAAATCACCAAAGGTGACTTTGAAAAAGCAGTTAAAAAGGCAAAAGTTCAATTCAAGTGTGACTTGAAAAATAAGTTGGAGACCAAAGACACTTATGGTGTCTGGAAAAGTCTGGATCAGATCACATGCTATAAGGTAAAAGCTATCTCTGATGACATTACATTACCCGAAGATCTTAAAGTGTTCTATAGTTGATTTAATACAATGGAGCAGGTCTGTCAGCTAATGCTGCCCTCCTGGCCCAGTTCAATGACTCCTGCTGAGGAGGCAGAATTGAAGACAGACGGCCCTGACTCCATATCAGTGTCTACACCCTTGCCCCAGTATTTACCAGTATATTCATCTTGGCGCTAAGAGTATGCAGAGTTCCAGCATGTTTCAAATCAGCCATTATAATTCCAGTGCCAAAAAAGCCGAAAATTAGCTGCTTAAATGATTACAGACCAGTGGCCTTAACTTTGTTTGTAATTAAAATATTTGAGCGATTGGTGATTAATAATTTAATTTCAACCATTTGTCTGGACTCTCATCCATTCGCCTATAAGGCTGATAGATCGGTTGATGATGCTTTTGCTCTGTGTCTTCACTCAATTTTGCAACACCTTGAGACTCCTGGCACTTATGTTAAGGCTCTTTTTGAGGACAATAAATCTGCATTTAATACAATTGTTCAAGCTAAACTCTTTATTAAATTAGAACAATTGGGGGTTCATCACTCCCTTGCTCTTTGGATTCTGAATTTTTTTTTTTTTTAGAATAGATCACAAGTAGTAAAAATTAACAACAATATTTTGAGCCCTAGAACAATAAGTGTGTTTTACACAAGGCTGTGTATTGTCACCAGCATTATATTCCATGTACACCTATGATTGTGTCTCGCACAGTGAATCAGTTAAAAATGTTAAGTTTGCAGATGATACTACATTAATTGCTTTGATAACAGACAGTAATGAATCTGACTATACAGAAAGGAGGTATCAACATGATTGAATTGAGCTACACCCATAATTAGAAATTGAAGGTTCAAAAAACAAAGGAAATTGTGATTGATTTTTGGCGGAGAAAAGATGCTGTTAGGCCATTAAGTATTAATGATCAGGTCATTGAAAATGTTGATAGTTTTAAGTTTCTTGGAACAATCATTTCTGCATCGTTGAAGTGGCATGATAACTTGAAAGGCATTATCAAGAAATTTTATTTTGTAATCTGCTGAAAAAGTTTGAAGTATCTAAAGTTGGTATGTCCAGATTTTATAGAGCTGTGATAGAAAGCATCCTGACTTTCTCAATGATAATGTGGTTTGGTAGCTCCACAGACCAGCAGAAAAGATAGATTTGCAATAGATTGACACTGTGGGAACTTTTATACCCAAGCCGCCATAATGAATGAATGAATGAATGAATGAATGAGGCATTTATATAGTGCTTTCATATGTACTTCTGTACACCCAAAGCGCTTTACAATCATGTCGGGATCTCTCCTCAACCACCACCAGTGTGAGCATCCACTTGGGTGATGCGACGGCGCCAGTGCGCTCACCACACACTAGCTATAGCTGAAGAGAGGAGAGAGAGTGATAGAGCCAATTCAATGGATGGGGATTATTAGGAGGCCATGATTGGCGAGGGCCATTGGAGCGAATGTGGCTAGGGCACCGGGGTTACAGCCCTACTCTACGAGAAGTGCCATGGGATATTTTCTGACCACAGAGAGTCAGAGCCGCGGTGTAACGTCTCATCCGAAGGACGATGCTCTTTGACAGTATAGTGTCCCCATCACTATACTGGGGCGTTAGGACCCACACAGGCCACAGGGTGAGCGCCCCCTGCTGGCCTCACTAACACCTCTTCCAGCACCTCTTCCTTTGGTTTTCCCAGGAGGTCTCCCATCCAGGTACTGACCAGGCTCAGCCCTGCTTAGCTTCAGTGGGCAACCAGTCTTGGGCTACAGGGTGATATTGCTGCTGGCAAGTGTCTGTCTAGTGTGAAACCGTCTGAAGAAAGCACTTGATGAGAGCAACTGGGCCCCTGGTGCAGAGCTCAAGTCCCCTGGGGCCAGTTGCATAAAACATCTAAGACTAGTCTTACAAGTTAGACATACATTTTTTTTCATTAAGACTGTTCATAGCTTTTTAAAATCTGTTACATAAAAACGTAGATTGGCCTTATTTGATACTGAAAAGTAAGACTGACTGCCTCAGACTAACTGTTGGTGGGTCATACAAGAACTTAAGACACTGTCTTAACATAATAGCTGTTTTTATGCTAAAAAACTTCACGAATGTGTGTGGTCAGGACCAGCCTGCCGCATCACAAACTTCTTGAAGTGTTAGCCATACTTCTAATAGAGTGGCCTCGGATTGACATAGGACTCATATTTAAGAGAGATAGCCTCAACTATCCACTTGCTCATCCTCTGCTTTGATGCTGTGGACCCAAAACAGATGAGTTGAACAGCTGTTCTGATTTACGTCACAGGACCTTAGGAATGTAACCTGGCCTCGGGTGAAGAAATGCCTTCACCATGCCAGATGCAAATTCCAAGCACTATGGGGCAACCGATTGAGCTTGCAAATCTCCTATCCTTTTAGGAGACATGGTAACTAGGCGGAACAACACTCTGAGATTAAAAAACTTGACTGGAACCTCCTCAATAGGCTCAAAGGGACTCGCTTATTTCATACCCATTTGGCCCCACATACAAGTGTTGGCTGGGCTGAGACCACAGAAGGATTTGGTGGGCCAGTTTGTACAAATCCCCCCTGGTGATTTAAATAGGCAACCACCGATGTGCTGTCTTTCCGGACAAGAAAATGATGGCCCCAGAGGTCTGGTAGGAAATTCTTGACAACAAGAAAGACAGCCATCATCTCCAGGCAGTTTATGTGTCAAGAGAAATGATGACCCCTCCACAGACCTTGAGTTGAGCGAATCTAGAATCACTTCCAAGCCCGTGAGAGATGCATGCGTGACCTTGATCATGTGAAAAGGGTTGCCCCTTATTTACACATGTGGGTGAAGTATTCCAAGTATGTGCTGCTCTATAAGAAACGTTTGACCAAAAGCTTTAAAATCCCCTCTAGTATAGCAAAAGTTGTGATTTTGTCCAATAAACTTATTAAGCAGAGGTGGGGCCATATCATGAAAAATTAAATATCTTCTAATTTAATCATGTTTTCCCAATTTAAAAGACCATATTTAGTTAAAATTTTAGAATTATAATACAAATTTATTTTTACAAAATATTTTCAAAGCCTGGTTATAGAGTCTTCGTATTGATTGTAATGTAGTGTCCAGCTGAAGATCATGGCATTAATGTATAACTTTGAGGCTTCCGTAGTTAAATTATTCCTAATGTGTCTAACATTTACAAGATTAAATTTAAATCTATTCCCATCTTTTTACAATTGTTTTTTTTAATGTAAGTTGTGAGTCTATTATTATGCTTAAATATTTACACTCATGCACTGCTGATAATCTTCTTCCTGCTACTATAACAACTGGATCTGGATCTCTATTTGCGGAAACATACATACAGTTTTACTAACATTAAGGTGTAAACATGAATTTATTAACCAGTCAGAGATAATGGCCATGGCAGCTGATAATTCTTCTGCTGCTTGCTTTTTGCTTTTAGCATGTATCATCAGCATACATCTGACAATTAATGTATGGTAGGTCATTAATACAAACTGAATAACAAAGGACCCAATGTTGAACCTTGAGGTACACCAAGACTGCTGCTTGGTGCAGCAAGAATTAGCTGGTTCGGGTGTGTTTAATGAGTTCCTTGAGGGCCACTGTCCTACATAGTTTAGCTTCAACCCAGAGTTTGACACCTGTGTTCGAAAGGTTCTTTCACTCTGAACCAAAATCACAGACTATGAAAGTGAGTACATGGAGAACATTCTTCAGAAGAGAGTCCAATCTCCCTCCATTCACTTGCACAGGAGTTTTCATCACTTTGAAAACACTCACTCTTTCCTGGTTAGTTAATTTGTTAACTGTTATTTAGATTATACTGTTTTAATTGAATAAAAATAAATTTTTGCAATTTTTCCTTCATTAAACACTAAAAAGGTAAAGAAAAGGCAAGATTCTATATAAATTTACAGTTATAAACTGTATCTTATTAACGGAAAATTGCTGTATTTTTACGAGATGTTTATTTTCTGTTATTTTACAAGGTTTTTTCTGGCATCTCAGCTGCAAGAAAATTATCGTTTTTTCACAGTGAGGATTGGTGACTTCTCATGAAGTCTTAAGCCTGTTTTATGCTTCTGCGTCGAATCGACGGTGTACTCCCGCAGACCCCTCTGCGTCGCCTGAACCCCTCTCCGACCCCTCCGCCGTAGCTCGACGTGCACCTCCAAAAGATTGTAACTACGCGTCGAGGCGACGCAGACCGCAAGGGCTGTAATTGGTCAGATGCACCGCGATGCAACGCAACCTGACGCAGAACCATAAAACTGCCACGACGGCGTAGGAGTGACGGCGTAGCTACGCCGTGGAGCTGACGCAGAAGCATAATGAGGCCTTTATGGTCTACTCGAACAAACTGTTTTCAATCGGTATATGATCTTACCTCTGGTAAGAAATTGTGATTTGATAACTTGTTAATGCATGTGAGAAAATATTCCATTGCATTCCTTATAATTATAGGCAACTGTATAAACATTTCTGGTTATTTTAGGTTTTAATTAAAGTGGAGTAGGCCTACAATCCTTATACAACTAGAAACATAAACTTAGGCTAATTGATGAATAAAAGATTAAATATGTAAGAAAACAAGAGTCTGAGTATCAGGAAGTCTTTTTTTTTTTTTGACTGATTGTTTGTGCTTTGAAAGAATTCAAACAAAATTTTTTAATTTAAAAATGTTTACATAAATGATTTAATACATAAACAATGCATTCCAGCTTAGTAATGTTTACTTAGTTGTTGTGTGTCCTCTAATTGTCTGTTCCAAACATGATAAATTCCAGGATATCCTGTTAAAATGATGAGACCCCAATGTAGCGATGCTGGAAACAAGATCGAGTGATCTGTCCAATTTCTGTGTTCAAATGCTGTCCATGGCCTTAAACTATGACTTCAAACTAATTTAGCCCTTCCCTTCCCATGTTCAGATGCCTGACCTCTTAATTTCCTCAGAACAGGCTGTTTACTTCATGTGCTCACAAGCCACTGTGATTATCATACCTTAAATGATTAATTGCAGATCATTGAGATACATATACAATATATATATTATACATATGATTTCAGAGCCAAACTGCACTGGTTACCTGCCAGACATATACATCTATTTGGTATCTGTCCAGTGTGGAAGTTACTGTTAGTGACGGTTATATGTTGGGTTAAAGCTGTCTCTCTCTAATAAGCATAGACAACATCTGCAAACATTTTCTGTGCTGATTTTAGGGGTAAACCTACAGAAGTTTTTTTGCGATACAGAAAAATATGATGAAAATGTATTAAATTAATTGAGTGCTAGACACTGAAAGCATAACCAATAATTTTCTTTTTATTTTCACTCTTTATTTAACCAGGTTAAAAACTAATTGAGATTAAAATCTATATTACAAGAGTGACATGGCCAAGAAAGCAGCTACAATAACATAAAGATACAAATACACATTAAAACAGAAAAACACAATCAAGGATCAGCAATTCACCAAAACACATAATCTGTTAAAAGTAACTCAAACTTGTTTAGTGAGGGAAGCAATTCAGCTTTAAGATGTTTTGTAAATTATTCCAAGCAGAAGAAGCAACCCCGAGGAACTTTAATATAACAATTCATTAGAATGGATATTGTAGCAAACATTTGTATTAGAAACACAGAGAGACAAGTAAGATGGAATTAGACCACAAATAATAGTGGTATACTAGTTCCAACTAGTGTGGAAATCTCAGTCGTTATGGGCACTGAATTCATAAAGGCCTAGCAATGAGCAGTTTAATCAACAATAGGGTTTAAATTTAGCTTTTCATCTGCAGTTCATATTCCAAGGAATAGGAAGTGTCTCACACGCATCCCCTTAAGGTTTGAATTAATACCATATACACCCTGTACATGTAAACCATCCTTCAACTGCAGCAGGGGGCGGTGGCTGCTCAGAACATGAGACTGGCTAACTCAGACAGACTGCAATTACTGATTACTTTACTAACACAGACATATGCATTTCATTTGCACAAAATGAGTACAGAGACCAGAGGTCTGTAAAATGTATTAACTGGTCACATGGTAAATATGGGGAAACAAACGACTGGCGCTTAAATTAATTACATAATTACAATAATTATAGCAGGAAATATAAATTCAGGCATTTTTGAACACTTTTTGCCATTGAGACGATTCGGAAAATTGTCACAATTGTAGGCCTACTGAATTATTTAATTAATAAACCACTATATTTTCAGCATCATTACTCCAGTCTTCAGTGTCACATGATCCTTCAGAAATCATTCCAATATGATGATTTGATGCAAATAATAATAATAATAAAATTATATTCAATGTTGGATGTTTTTCACATTTTGTTTTTTTTGGATGAATAGAACGTTCAAAGAACAGCATTTATTTGAAATAGAAATATTTTGTAACGCAAATATTTTACCCTTAAAATATGTCCTTGTTGAATAAAAGTATTAATTTCTTTATTTCAAAACAAAAAAGTGCACAAACGTTATGTAAACATGATGTTTTATATCTTTGTTTTATAATTATGTTTTATATCATTTGTTTTATAAGTTTGTATGTTTTGTAAGAGAGAGAGAGAGAGAGAGAGAGAGAGAGAGAGTGTGTGTGTGTGTGTGTGTGTGTGTGTGTGTGTGTGTGTGTGTGTGTGTGTGTGTGTGTGTGTGTGTGTGTGTGTGTGTGTGTGTGTGTGTGTGTGTGTGTGTATGTGTGTGTGTGTGTAAAATCGCTCCCATTGTAAAGGTCGCTCCAGTCAGTGCAGTCTTCAGTGTTTCTCGCATCATCCACCAAACGACACACTTTATACGGCTTTTAAACCACTTTCAGCAAATGGGGCAAACATTTGCCTAAACTTTTGGGGGTTGGGATCTACACTAGCGAACAATATCCTCAACGACAACCAAGGTAAGGCGACATTTACAGTTACGTTTCTCTCACTATAGGCAAGTTTATGACATGACTGCCTTCACTAATGAATTATTCATTACACAGTGAATGTACTTCAGTCGGTCTTTTTACATCGTCTTAAGTTTGGCAAATAACTGGTTTATTAAGAAGCGTTGTTGTAGGTTGAGCTATATGTGTTGCTTTTCATTTTAAAGTGAAGTTCTAGATTCATTGGTTGCTGGTTTCTGGATTATTATTATCATATGGATAGTTTTCCAGAATTGCTTGTGAAAACTCTTTGAGTGACTTACAAATGTCCAGACTTAAAGACTTAGAAAACTTTGTTTTGGTTCTAATTGAAACCAGTTTTATTCTTGAAGATCAGGCTATGCTATGCAAACACCTCTGCCCTCATTGTTGCTCAAGTTTCGATTAATTCTGCATTGGTTTGGCGTAATTAAATATAATTATAACTGAATAAATGATATAGGCATAACTGAAATATAATATTAGTTGTTGGTCATTCATTGCACTGTAAGGTTTGCAAGCAATGACTGTTAAGTTGTCTAGCTAGTTTTCAAACTTATGATGAGCTGATCTCTGTTGACCCCATCAGAATACAGGCATATTGATAAACTGATCACATTTCCAGAGAGAGAACATTCATGCATCTCTCATTAGGGTCATAAAGTCATCATCTGGTCCCACAGATGGGCAGATCCTGCTGTGATACATTCCTGTTGAGAGAGAGGTTTTAGAGTTAGTGACAGATCTGAATCATAAAAAGCCCTGTGTGTGTGTGTGTGTGTGTGTGTGTGTGTGCGTGCGTGTGCGTGTGTGTGTGTGTGTGTGCTGGCAAAACTGCACACAGAAAACAAAAGTGTGGAGGGGCCAGCCTTAGTCCATATCCCCTGTCTCTCTTTCTTCAACTCTCTTATCCTCTCTCTCTCTCTCACACTCTCTCTCTCTCTCTCTCTCTCTCTCTCTCTCTCTCTCTCTCTCTCTCTCTCTCTCTCTCTCTCTCTCTCTCTCTCTCTCTCTCTCATTCTACTCCAGGAACAAAACAGGGAAACACCCAGCAGGGACAGCATTATCCTTTTTGGCAATTGGAGCAGGAATATTTGCAGACGTGAGCTGGACGCTGTCAGGTAATTTATTCTTCAACTCTGAAATGTCTTTAAAATAGTGTTTGGATTGAAGCTCCATAGTACTGTACTATGATAGATCTGGGATAAATTTCGATCTGGACCTACTGAGAGAAAAATAGCATCATAATAACATCTTCAATATTTCCATGAACCGAGTGTGACTCTTAGAATTCATATTTGTGTATTTCTCAGTTGTTTTTCATCTATGTGTCATCTTTGCCTCAGATATTTCACTTTAAATCTTTTAGAAGAAATAAACATCTGTAGAAATGATACAGTTGTTGCTGAGCTTAAAAATTCATTTGATAAGAGATCATTTGGTATGTTGGCAAATCAGCACAGCTTGAGACATTGTTGATATATGGGAATTATTTTTCCATCCTAACTCAGTTTACAGTTTTCCACCATTTTCTCAAATCCTCACACACAATTTAAAAAACTCACACCCAATGGTACAAACAGCTAACTTCTGAATTCCAGTTCAAACTTTGCCCTCAGACAATACACACAATCTGTCAAAAACACAGACTTCATGACTGTTTGTTACAGATTAATTCAAAACACTGCAAACAAACGATTTACAATATGTTTTCAGATAAATAATTTGGAACTTTGTGAAATCACAACAATGACTGATAAATCTTTCAGGGACAATCCTGACAAAAGAAATGCAAAACAGAACTGTAATAAATACCTCTTACAGACAGTAAGTGGATAAATCAATACTCTTGTATGCTTTTTTTTATAAAAACCTGAACTTTGAAATGGCACACTGACAAAACATGTAAGAGTCCATGCACAGCAAAATACTTATATGTTGAAAAGTTTTATTTACTAATGCATGTTGGGGTTACTCAGCATCAATGCTCTCATCATCTCGTCTCAGATCTGGGTCAGGACACACAGTAATGTCTATCACAGTATACAACATAAATAGAGGGGTGCGGATACAGTGAAATTCAACAATAAGCTTTAAGAAAGGATTATTTTCATTACACTTCTGTAAAGAGATCTTGCAGTTGATGGAAAGCACTTGAAAAGAAAAGTTGAAATACCAAAGAATTGAATATGAATTGGTATGCAATACAATAGAGTATACTGTCATTTACAGTATAGTAAAATAAATAAATAAATTTAGCATCCTCTGCCAGATTACATTACAGTATTAGTAATGTTGTTAGCAATCGAGAAAAAATATAATATGTAGAGTCAACTATAAGTAAACCATAGTTGATTCCCAAGTGTAAAGACTCTGATGGTATCCACACCTACACATTTGCCATAATGTATGATATGATTGTAAACGAATACATTTTGATTAATTTCTATATATAGTTTTTCTGATGTAGTAACTTGTTCAGTAGCACATCTGGTGCAGCATTGCTCTTATGAAGTGCTCGAGTACGAGTCCCACAAAACACGAGTCACGATAAAAGACCTCAAGACTTGTGGAACCAAGTTTGCTTCAGCATATGCATTTTATGTCACATTTGCTTTTGTTAACAATCTCATAGGCCCTGTTTACTCTTGGTATTAAGATTTGCTCGATCGGATCACAAGTGGACGACTCTAAATACAGGTGTAAAGCGTTTTGAGCTTGTCCACTTTCTACCACTTCCAGGGGAGTTGAAAACACATTCGACCGGATTGCTTTCGTAGTTTAAACGGTCATGTGGTCGAATGTGTTCAAACAGCCACTAAAGACCGTCTTCTCTCCGTCTACTGACCTCATGACTGTATAATGGGAAGAGCGCTGGCAGACGGGATTTAAACTTTGTCGGCTGAAGACCCAAGTTTGGTTTGAAGATGAAAAACATTCCAAGCACAATATTCTCTTTCCATTCCTGATTTCTAACACACACTCACTCACACACTCGTATGTTTCCGTCGCCTTCAGTCGCTTTCTCATGTAAATTGCTTGAGCTTATTTTGTCCATTAGATCAAAAGATCTGAAAAAGCCGGCCATAGACCCACCCTCGAAGAAATCAGGACAAAAGTAGTTGAAAGTGGACAAAAGCGAGGCATTAAAACACCAGGTGTAAACGGGAATGTGTTTCTTTCGTCTACTTGTGATTCGATCGACCGAAACACATCTTAATAGGCTACCATTGTAAACAGGGCCATTAGGTGTAATGTACGTGGTACAGTCAATTTTTTAAAAACGCGAGAGCATTTCACCAGAAATGTAATTTGTATAAAACCTTGCCACTTATATAAAACATTGACAGATTCGCATTGATCAGTCTTCAGCTCCACTCACTTGATGTTTCTCACAACGTGAGATTATTTTTCTGAAACTGGCATGTTTTTTCAATTATCATGGGTTTTCTGTTCGCTTGAACATCCTAAGCTGCCTGACACAGCAACCAATGGCGTGAGATGGCGCCGTGGCTATCTCACAGCAACCAATAGTGTGAGATGGGGGCGTGGCTATCTCACAGCATCCAATGGTGTGAGGTGGGGGCGTGGCTATCTCACAGCAACTAATGTTGTGAGATGGGGGCGTGGCTATCTCACAGCAACAATGGTGTGAGATAGGGGCATGGCTATCTCACAGCAACCAATGGTGTGAGATGGGGGCGTGGCTATCTCACAGCAACCATTGGTGTGACATGGGGGCATGGCTATCTCACAGCAACCAATGGCAGATTGGAGGAGCGTTTTGGGAAAAATGTTTGATAATTTTTGCAATTCCACTTGGGGAATCTAGTGAAATTACATTCCCTTTAAGCAATTCGCTCTCCTTGTAATCTAAATAAAAGTCAATTGACATTAAAGTAATTTTTCTCTCATTTTGTCTTTAGGATGTTGACCCAAGAAGACATGGACTATGAAAACCTAACTTACGAATACACAGACTTTGGCTACGTAGAGGAGACCAAAGCTGATGGCTACACTCAGAGAGAAACTCTTCACATTATATCAGTGATCATCTACAGCCTGGCGTTTACTCTGGGTGTAATTGGGAATGGCTTGGTGATTTGGGTGACCGCACTCAAAAGCAAAAGGACCGTAAACAGCGTATGGCTGCAGAATCTGGCCATTGCCGACTTCGTGTTCGTGCTTTTCCTTCCGTTCTCCATCGACTACGTGCTGCGAGACTTTCACTGGCTCTTTGGGAAGACCATGTGCAAGCTGAACTCGTTCGTGTGCACCATGAACATGTACGCCAGCGTGTTGTTTCTCACCGTCCTGAGTTTGGATCGCTACATCTCACTGGTCCACCTCAACTGGTCGGAAAGGTATCGTAGTGTCCGGCGGGCCTGGTGGGTCTGTGCGCTGATTTGGATCATTTCTTGCTGTTTAAGCGGTCCGGCCCTGATATTCCGTGACGTAATCCAACATGACGGGAAGATTGTGTGTTTTAATAACTTTCACAATGAGAGCATGCACATGGTAGTGGTGAGACACATTGCACTCGTGTCTCTGCGGACCACCGTGGGTTTTCTGCTTCCGTTCGCCACCATCACCGTAAGCGGCGTGTTGCTCGCCGTCAAGATGCGCCAGTCCGACTCGTTACGCTTGACCAGCTTCTCCAGAACCGTCTCCGCTGTGATCCTCGCGTTCTTCTTGTGTTGGGTGCCCTTCCACACGTTTAGCCTGATGGAGCTGAGCATGCACCACAGCACATACCTTCACTCCGTGCTCATGGTGGGCTTCCCGCTCGCCACCAGCCTGGCCTTCTTCAACAGCTGCGTCAACCCCATTCTCTACGTACTGCTCACCAAGAAAGTGCGTAAACTGGTGAGGAGGTCGTTGTTTAACTTCACCAAGAGCTCGCTGAGAGAGCTGAGTCAGTCTGTGTCTGCTACGGAGTTAGACTCAGTACTGGTCAGCTGGTCTCCGGAAGAGCCCATGGCCAACTCCTCCATCTGACGGGCTCCAGTCCCTCCAAACTCACCCCAACTCAAGAAAGCCCTAGAGCTCCAACTGGACTGAAAATAGATTGGTTGGGAAATACTGGCTTTTAAAGGTGCAGTAAGACTAATGTTACTCACAATGGCTATGTTTACATGCACACCTTTTGTTTCAATCAGACTGAATTCATTTCCGATTGATTAATCTTTATTCATCAGGTATCAGCTCGTTCTGCACGTCATTCGTCAT
Organism: Siphateles boraxobius; assembly: GCF_051911475.1. NCBI lineage: Eukaryota > Metazoa > Chordata > Actinopteri > Cypriniformes > Leuciscidae > Siphateles > Siphateles boraxobius. Next base: position 178,365 of record NW_027509212.1, read on the forward strand.
TGCACATGCGCAGTCCTTTCAGTTTCGGTTCTCAATCCGACCAAGTGTTTACATGTTTTCTCGATCGGATTAGAAAAACCACCCATTTCAATCCAATCGAAATGTCATCCCCCATCATGAGTGGACACGCCCCCTACTGCTGATTGGCTCACTCTCCTCCCCATCATGAGTGGACACGACCCCTACTGCTGATTGGCTCACTCTCCTCCCCATCATGAGTGGACATGCCCCCTACTGCTGATTGGCTCACTCTCCTCCCCATCATGAGTGGACATGCCCCCTACTGCTGATTGGCTCACTCTCCTCCCCATCATGAGTGGACATGCCCCCTACTGCTGATTGGCTCACTCTCCTCCCCATCATGAGTGGACACGCCCTCTACTGCTGATTGGCTCACCCTCGTCCCCATCATGAGTGGACACGCCCTCTACTGCTGATTGGCTCACTCTCCTCCCCATCATGAGTGGACACGCCCTCTACTGCTGATTTATGGACACGCCCTCTACTGCTGATTGGCTCACTCTCCTCCCCCATCATGATAGGACACGCCCCCTACACGGCGTATCGGCTACAAGTTTGTTTTGGAGCTCGGTCCCGATCCACTTTTAAAAGCGTTTACAAAAAATCGCTTACTGCACCTTTAAAACTAATGCAGTACATTACCGTAAATATGTATTTAATGCATCATCTCTTTTATATTTAGTACCAATACAATGGTCAACATTTGAAGTGGATTAAAACCTTTCATCAAAGTTATACATGAATTTTGAACAATACCCGTTCTTGTCTTAGGACAACTTTGATTAAGTTTTTTGATCCACTTCAAATTTTGACTACTGTATATATATAAAGTGTTGAGTATAGAGTGTATAAGTACATTGTGTATAATGCAGCATTTGGGTTCTATATAGAACGTTAAAGGGTTCCGTCAGGCGCTTCACATATAGAACCTTTTAGGAGTTCCCATGATGGGATCATGTTATGGATTAAGTTTTAATTAATTAATTTTTATTTTAAATACATTTTATAAATCAAGCAGCTCATAAAAAGTGAAATAACCCATTAAACATGAAAGTATTATGCAATTAGATTTTTTTTGTTTAAAGTTGAGTCAAGAGCCTAGAGTTCTATATAGAACCCCAACTGAACCTTTTTTCTAAGAGTGTTAAATTGAAGAATGAAATTTCAGCTCTGTTTGAAATAACTCATTTTACATATTATACTATTGTGTCATTTGGATGCACACTGTAACTGAATTAATAAAGTTAGTAATAAATTGCTCATTCTAATGTTTTAGAATGATTCTGCTTTATAAGTTATTAGATAAAAGCTCTACAACTTTAAAGTAACAAAATTTATGGTATAATGTTGATTATCAAAAAAATTTTAATAAATTTGACATGAAATTTGAATCATAAATCTGGGTTACTGTGAAGAACTTCTAATGGAAGTGAGCAAACTGTTCCAATGGCAGTGTCACGTTGTGGCTGTGATGAATTGCAAGTCGCAGGAGTAGGAAAAATATCATTAATCTTTAAAAAGTCTTTAATAATAAATTCAAAAAGGAAAAATGCAGGAGAATGCCAGGAATAAAGCATAGCACATAATAATAAGATGAGACCAAACAAAGAACTGAGGAATCTAAGGGCTTAAATGCACAGGGAGACATGATGATTGACAGGTGAATGTAACTGATAACTAAGGGAACTGTCGAGGGATTAATCAAGACTAAACTGAACTGGAGACAGTGAGAAATACATGGAAACAAAAAGGCAACTAAACTAAGCATAATCCTGACAGGTAGCCACAAATCGTATGTTCACTTTTTTATTGTGAAATTTTACTAATCTTTTTTGTGTAAAGTTATATCTTGTCAGCCACAAATTCTCTCGACTGGCCTTGACTTGTAATGAACCTGGAATATTCCTTAACTATAAAATTAGACATTTTTAGACATCAGGCCTGGTTTCACAGACAGCACTTATATTAAGCCAGGAGTAGGCCTTAGTTCAATTAGGATATTTAAGTATCTTAAGAAAACCGTGCCTTAGAAAAAAACATTACTGGTTTGAATCTTGAGACAAAACAATGGCACTGAGATTCTTTAAGATATCTCAGTGCAAGTTGCCCACAGTTAAAACAGCTCGAACATGCATTTTAGGCTTTTTAAGCCGGGTCTGTGAAACTGAGGGCCAGTGTACAATAGGACAGCTCATGATGACTCATCAAAACTCAGAATGAGAGAGAATGCAGAAAACATCTGTGAGTCAAATTTTCTTGAAATATGCTGTATAAAAGTCACAAAAAATGCAGAGGAAAGTACAAAAAAGGAAGGCACAGAGCTGGAAACTTGTATTTCAGCATAATGTTGTAAGACAATTGACTCTTACTGTCAATAATTACTGTCTTAAAGTGTTTTGCTCAAGAGCACAGTATAGTCAAAGGCTACACTTATATTTCCATTAAAATAATAAGAGCTTCTCTGTTGAAAGATTTGACAGAATTTACATCACAGATGTCTAAAAGTGCTTCATGTCAGTTTTAACAAGCTGTGGGACTACTGATAATATTACTTGTTTATTTCTTGTTGTTTATGAGATTGAGTTTTCTAGAGCTGAAATGCCTGTTTCAATGGAATTGTCAAAATACAGGTTATTTTAAAACTGGAATCTTAACCAATCACACAAGATTCCTTGAACACTCCCTTGTCTCCCATTGGCTGCTCAAACAGAGAGTCCCGCCCCCAAACAGAGCTTGTACTGATGCTTAAACAGGAGAAAGTAGCACACTTTTCAAATTTAAATGACAAAACTTCGACAAAAACGTTTTATTCAATCTGAGTTCATTCCTGTCAGGCTAAATTGGGTTTTATTTGAAAACATGTCTTTTTAAACACATTGATGTTTAGTGGCTATTCACATGGCACAGTAGTGAATAGTTGCTATTGTGTTACACAATCATTCAATGTTAGACACACTTAAAAGGAGGAAGAAAAAGAGCCAACAGACACAAGGCAAAGGAATGATGCTAGAAATATTGTGTAGGCAATATTTAAGGAACAAATTACAAACATTAAGTGTTTCCAACAAGCAAAAAGTGTTTTGCATTCTACAGAAGAGCCACTAAAGCCCACATGTCTATTTGATGAGCAATATGTGTTTTCAACCACATATGGCAACAACATTTACATCTGTGTTAAATTTACACCGTGTCACTCAAAGAGCATGTGTGTGTGTGTGTGTGTGTGTGTGTGTGTTTGATCAAAGAGAGAACTTATTTTGTTTTAATCTTTCAGCTAAAGTGTAATTTCTTAAGCTTAGATAAGGAAGTATTGGTATCGGGCTGGCTGAGATGCTGAACACGATAAAGGTTAGCAACTAATAAATAACTTGGAGTAAGTTGAGCCAGATGCTTCGGGGTAAGTTGGGCCAATGGGTTGCTATTATTTAGAATCATGCAAAATTTTAATTAAATTCAAACTGCACTATTGTGTTGCTTTTAAAAGCTGTTAAAAGCAGCTTGTCAACAGTCCTCAAAAATGTTGACAGGCTGTGAAGAAAAAGAGACGGTCAGTGAATGTTCGAACCAAATGCAGGAAATACCATTCGTTTGGCTTGATTGAAATCTGGCAATAAAATTAAGGCCAGATTTCTAAGCTCCAAACAAAGCAATTTTTTTGCAGTATTTCTCCAAAGAAACGTATGTGCCAATGAAGAAGTCTTAGGAAGTAAACTTGGAGAACGCAGGGAGGGAACAACAGCTGGAACGTTGAAGAGTTTCAGGAGAACAAATGTTGCCTTGGTTGCAGTGTCCAGGACTAATAGCAGCTTTGCCTCTTTCCATACTAAATAGAGCCTACAAAATAAGTGCTCAGCCTTTAGAAAAGGTTGATTGTCAAGCCCGAGAGGTCAAAGTAAATATTGTGCTGTCCATTTTATTGTCTAATTCATTTATTTATGGGGTCTGAATTTTTTACAAATCTGTAACCAAACTTTGCAAGAACTCTGTAGGTTGTTTTGGTGGTTTGTGTTTATTCATAAACTTATATTTCCCAAAACTTAAAGCATTGAGTGAAGATTTTTTTTTGTTTTTTTATACTTTATCAACAATTTTTTGACATTTACCTTTCAGCAAAGTAAGCTCCTGGCTGATGTTCCTGTAGTAAGACGTCTGTAAGTCAGTTTTGATAAAGGCATCGGGTACATTATTATTTCCAAGAACAAATGATTCTCTCTATTCTCCTATTGTGTGTCAGCAATTAACATCAACCTTATTTCTGCATAACTTCACTCTTATTATAGGCTTAAACTCTGAATTTATGGATTTTTTTTACTTTGTTGCGTTGGAAGTACTTGAATTGGTGCACAATTTGTGAAGTTTTTGTGGTCTCTTGTAAACTTTAAAACTTAAAACATCTAAGCATAAGTGTGTGTGATGTTGTTGAGATCTTGTCTGAGACTGGAGGAGACAAATATGAGACCACCGGGGTCTTCAGTTTAGGAGGAACATCTGAGCTCAGTGTGTGATGTTATTGAGGTCTCTTCTAAACTTTAAAGGCTGTGAGAGAGTTCAACTTTTTTTTTTTGTCTCAAGAGAAAAGTGTGAGACCGAGACGTGCCTCAAGGAAAAGTCTCCATCTGATGTTAATGTAACCTAATATATGTCTAGCAGAAAAATATTTGAGAAGTGAAAGATCACTTTTTTTCCATTCATCCATCATTTCAGTCCAACACAATATATGCATTGTCATATTTGAAGTTGTTTATTGTCAATGATTTAATAGAGAAAGTCATGACCTATATGTGACCCTGGATCACAAACCCAGTCACAAGTCGCAGGTATATTTGTGGAAATAGCCAACAATGCATTGTATTGGTTAAAATTATCGATTTTTCTTTTAAGTCAAAAATCATTGGAATATTACGGTAAGTAAAGATCATAAGATATTTTGTAAATTTCCTACCGTAAATTTATAAAACATTTATTTTTGTGAGTGAACATAAATGCTCAACTTTAAAGGCGATTTTCTCAATGTTTCGATGTTTTTTTGCATCACCAGATTCCAGATTTTCAATAGTTGTATCTCGGCCAAATATTGTCCTATCCTAACAAACCATACATCAATGGAAAACTTTTGAAAATTTCCACAAATCTACCAATGTGACTGGTTTTGTGGTGCAGGGTCACATATTCACAAGCATGCAAAATGGGTTGTACAAGGCAAAATTTCCAATGTTAAAAAAAGGGTGCTACTTTTGATAAAAAGAAAGTATTTCTAATACTAAATCTTACTTATCTAATTCCTTTCTAGTGTGTTTGGAAAATGTGCTGCATATACAATGCTGGGCATTAAAGATTAATTTAAACAAGTAATAGCTTAATATTCTGAAATGTAAAATGGTATATTTAAACGAATACCATTATTGAATGAGTACTGTCCATTAAAGGTGAAACACCCCAATTGCATAAGAGGATGACGATAATAAAAAAAGAGCAACGTCTGCAAGACAATAAAGCGATCTCCCATGTTTCAGCCATTCTCATTATGGACTCTAATGGACTGGAACTGCTAATGACTCACTTCAGCAGTTCAGAATCACTTTCTTTCTTTTGGGAGAAACTCTGCACTGGATATTTAATTTTTTTTTTCATTTAAATATAAAGGTTTAAACAGACCTTTTACATTCAGGCTTACATTATCATCTGAGTAAAGAGCCTTGTGTTAAAGCTTTATTGCATTACAAATAAAGCATGACATCAGTAAAATATCATGATGATGCCCTGATTATTACAGTTTTTTTCAAATTGCGTACTATATGGCTCAATTTCTCGAAACTCTACACACAAATCACAAAACACGCACACAACATGCAAAACATCAGACATCTCTTGCAAAACAAACACATCATTCAAAACTCTTCCAAAAATTGTGTTTTTGTGTATTAACTCTACACACAAACATAGAATGATTATCCACATGCAGGCCAAACTGCACACGGATGTGAAAAATGTAAAACACTACTCTCTTAATTATATGTATTCGTAATTCACTTCCATCTTGTGTCTTTTGCTTGTTCGGTGTGCAGTGGAGTTGAGTACAGGAGTTTGTCACACGTACATGTATGTGCACAAATACACTGTAGTATGTCTATATGTATACATATATACTACAGTATGTTTATGCCCAATTGATGAATGTTACAGTTATTGAACTGAAGTGACTTGAGCTGAATATTGACACTATTGGCCGAGCAGCTTCTCAGACGATTTTGAACTTGTTATAATGTGAAGATGCTGTGAAACAATCTATATTGTAGCTTGTATGTACATTCAATTTGTATATATATATATATATATATATATATATATATATATATATATATATATATATATATATATCATGTTGTCTCCATGTTGTCTGATCATGGTTGTCTCCATGGCAACTTGCTGTGTATCGCTATGACAATCCTGCGGACTGAGGCTCCTAGATTATGGTGCTGGCTTAGCGACTCTCTCCAGGCCTACACACACATGAACTTACACATACACAGATATGCACCTAACCCACACCCCATCCCACGCCTTCGCCGCTTCGTACCCCCAGTCTGACAGGCGGGTCTGTGACCAGCGCCATAATGGCTGCAGGACCGGATGCTGCTTGCCTGGGCTGGACTACCTCCATCCCCCACTCCCCACCATGTTGCAATGTCTTGTTTGTAGAGTGTACCGTTTATGTGCTAATGTTGCTGAGTTTTTTTTTCCTGTTTCCAGACTGTTCTCCTTACAAGAGCATAGTCTGGGGGTCGCCTTTTTTTTCTCCTCACCTCTCCTCATGTCATGCTGTATTATTTTTTTTCTCAAAATGGCGCTGATATAGCAGCCTCGGTAACACCTTATTACCAAAGCAAATTCCTTGTATGTGCACAACACTACTTGGCAATAAAATTGATTCTGATTCTGATACACAGACGCATTGCTATTGAGCATGTAAGATACACTGCTGCTGCTGCATACATAGACACATAAAAACCATTGATCTAGGCAGGTGGAGGGGTTCAGAGGAGGACTAGCCTACAGCAAACACTGAACCAGACTGTTCAAATGTTGAGCAAGCGATCTCATTGGCTGCAGGATCAGCAGAGGCCAATCAGCTTGTGCCATGTGGCAATGATGTGATTGCTTGCAGATTGCATGTAAAGGACTGATCAGCCTGCATCTATTGCATGAAATAGATATTTATATATTGTTAAAAGAAGATGTTTGGCAATCAGTAGTATAATGGAGACACACAATGCTCCACAAATGGCACAGTTTCCTGAGAATGAGCCATTTGGTGTGGTGCCGTTCTACTGGAAAACAGCCTATACATTTGGACAAAAATGAGTTATGAAAATATGAAAGAGCTAAAGATATTAAAAAATGTTTATTTTACCTAAACCTCTTTTTTAATGTTGTTATTTAAGCATCATGCTGTATTTGCTGAAGTGCGCGTGGGTGGCGGCGACCCCAGTGACCTCCAGCAATGGTAATGACTTCAACATGAGGGCATTTAAATGCAGCGCAGGTCAAATCTGTGTTTACATCTCTGCTGTGGGATTACCTGAGGGCTGACATCTGATCTGAGGAAACACCCTGTGATAAAGCTTTATTGCATGGCATCGGTAAACCCTCATGACGAAGCCCTCTGTATTTAGACACTGTAATGATGATGACAACATCTGATCCGATACTACTAAAACATGGGAGTAGCTCTTTCTGTTAGGGTGCACCTTTGCATATGATTCACTAAAGGGAAAACTGGAACAAGAACACATTTTTTTCCTCCAGTGAATGTCCCAGGGTGGGGTTGTTTTTGATAGTTGCATAAAGACAAAACAAAAGCTATTGAACATTCAAGACATTGATCTTTTGTCATCATATGCACACTATATGTAAATTTACACAAAATATATAGTTTTATATAGTTTTTAGTCAAATAAGGCAATGGTCAGCATGTTCATTTTTCCTGTGTGAGAACGAGCCCCAGTATAATACCCAACATACTCTGTTACTTAGACAGGTTACACTTTTAATCTGCCCTTGGAAATAATATAGGCCTCCTTTAAAATAATATACTTCTGTTCGAACTGAATGTAATGTTTCCGGACACTTTAAAAGCATGTTAATTGTAAGAAAATAAAATATATATTAAAATATAAATGTATATTTGTTGCATTAACTTAAGAGTGCTTTTTGACCGATTTCAGTTTAGTACATCTTTATATTTAATTTCATAATTACTTCTTTTGTCTTTGAAATATGGTTAAAGTAACTGCTGAATGACAAACATTTCTGATCAACTAAAATATACTTTAATGCCATTTCTATTGACACTTGTGTCATGTATTATATATTTGTAAGGAAGAAGTTGCAATTTAGTACATTTAAAATATATTAACTTTAAATCTAATATTGAATAACTCAGAATGGGGTCGGTCTAAGCGATAACACTTTATTTAACAGTGTCCTTGTTTGTTACATGTACTTACTGTAGTATTAACAGTAAATTAGGCATAATTACATGCAACTAACCCTCAACCAAACCCTAATCACACCCTATAGTAAGTAAGTACACGCTGTTAATTAACATTACTCGGTACTTAAATGTATAATTACACTGTAAAAATGACACCTTAAAATAAAGGGTCCCACTTTATATTAAGTGGCTTTAAGTACTATGTACTTACATTGAAATTAATAATTTGATACAATGGACTTGTTGTGTACATACATGTTTTTACATTGTACTTATATTTTGAAAATACCTGCATGTAATTACAGCTGTAATTAATTTATGTAATTACATTTGTAATTACACTATTGACCCTTCCCTTACACCTTAACCCAACCTTAAACCGACCCATACCACACACACCTGACCCTAACCTTACCCGTATCACACACACCTGACCCTAACCTTACCCGTATCACACACACCTGACCCTAACCTTACCCGTATCACACACACCTGACCCTAACCTTACCCGTATCACACACACCTGACCCTAACCTTACCCGTATCACACACACCTGACCCTAACCTTACCCGTATCACACACACCTGACCCTAACCTTACCCGTATCACACATACCTGACCCTAACGTTACCCGTATCACACACACTTGACCCTAACCTTACCCGTATCACACAAACCTGACCCTAACCGTACCCGTATCACACACACCTGACCCTAACCTTACCCGTATCACACACACCTGACCCTAACCTTACCCGTATCACACACACTTGACCCTAACCTTACCCGTATCACACACACCTGACCCTAACCTTACCAGTATCACACACACCTGACCCTAACCTTACCCGTATCACACACACCTGACCCTAACCTTACCCGTATCACACACACCTGACCCTAACCTTACCCGTATCACACACACCTGACCCTAACCTTACCCGTATCACACACACCTGACCCTAACCTTACCCGTATCACACATACCTGACCCTAACCTTACCCGTATCACACACACCTGACCCTAACCTTACCTGTCACACCTCAATAACAGCAAAAGTGTTATACAATACAACCTGAACACAATAAGTACATTGTACTTATTTTTCAATGTAAGTGCATAGTACTTAAAGTCACTTAATATAAAGTAGGACCAAATAAAGTGTAACCGTCTAGGTTTAGTTGCATGTAATTAAGCATAATTTACTGTTATTACTACAGTAAGTACATGTAACAAGGACACTGTAAAATAAAGTGTCACCAAATATACTTTTAAGGTTTGAAGTAAGCGCACATTCAGTACAAGCACACTTCTTTTTCAGACAGATGGTGTCTGTACTTGAAGGAGACACAAACACACAGAGCTTTATCAGTGTTGTCGTCTATGAAGCGTGACGATGACTGCTGACGGTCAACTGGTTGTGGTCTTGGATGGCGGCATGAATCCTCCTACAGTCTTGCAGGAGAATAACTTGTGTTTACATTCCTCTGAGATGAGAGGATCAGTCTCCAAAAGAACAGAATGTATTGTCACATTTTGGTGTGGCAAATTACAGGTCCTTTCTGCAAGTCTCTTCACATCCCTGAAGCCTCCGCCGATGGAGAGACAGAAATGTTGTCAACATGTTCAATGAGTGTTTCTTCTGGACTGTTGGTGTGAGTTTAAATTAAATCTTGAAAGTGTGAAAGAGTACACGAATTCCCAGCTGTTGCATTGTAGATGAATAATACTGATAGGCTTTACATGCAACTGTTTAGACACTTACTGTAGATCACACTGTAGAAAGATATAATATATAAATGTATTTACATTAATAATCAAAAGCAAATGTCATATGTGCTCTTAATTTTCATACTCAATGTCTTTTAATCAGCAGATCAAAAGTTTAGGAAGGAATTATTGAGATTTTTAAATGTTTTTCAAAGAAGTCTCTTCTGCTCATCAAGGCTGCTTTTATTTGAGCAAAAGTACAGTAAAAACAGTGATATTGTAAAATATACAACCGATATAGTAGTTATAGACTTACATTTCTATCACAAAGCTGTCATTGAAAACCTGTTTTTCAGAAGAAAACTTGAAGTATTACGGAGCCCCTAACGGGACATGGTGATGGAAAAAAATATAAGATGGGAGGGAAAATGCTTTTGCTTCATCTTGCCAATGTTTTGCGTTCCCGTGAAACCTTTGTTCCTTGCAAGCGAACACAAAGTTTCTCAAGGGAACTATATATTTTTCATCACCAAGTCCCTTTATGGCCTCCGTCATGGTATACGGACTACTGTTATAATGCTTTTTGTAATTGTCAGAGTTTGACAGCACATTTCATTGTGTAGAAAAGATGTTTTTGTATTCCATAGTAGAAGGAAAGTCATGCAGGCTGGAACAACATAAGGGTAAGTAGATAAGGACATAGATTTTTTGGAGGTCTTACAGTAAATCATGTGATTGTTCACTGCGCTGTGCTCGTCATCCAGGCCTTCAGCATTATCTTGTGGGCAAAAAAAACTTTTTCTTAAAGCATGCATCTGTTGTTGATGTCACTGTTTCACTTGAGAGTCACTTCACTTTGATTGCACTACTGTAAATAAACCCCCTGAAACATGATGCATGTCTTTAAAAGTATTTACATGTTGTCAATATTCGGCTTAGTAATGTTTGTGCTGTCTTTTGTGGACGTTCTTCACAGTTTTTATTATCTACTTAATGATCTCTACCTTTCATGGTTCTGTCAACACCATGCCCTAACCCTAACCCAAACATTGTATACATTTTGAAATATTCCTGATTACTTTCAAAGCACTAAATGGTTTAGCTCCCCTGTACTTGAGCGAGCTCTTAACGCATTATAGTCCTTCACGTCTATCTTCACTATCTCAAAGCTCTGGCCAGTTGATAATACCTAGAATATCTAAATCGACTGCTGGTGGTAGATCCTTTTCCTATTTAGCACCAAAACTTTGGAACAATCTTCCTAACATTGTGCGGGAAGCAGACACAGTCTGTCAGTTCAAATCTAGACTAAAAACACATCTCTTTGGCGTAGCATACACATAACACATTATATACTTCTATAATTCAATGTTAGGCTGCATAGTTTAGATCAGCCGGAACCGGGAACACTTCCTATAAATCCTGATAGACTCGTTACATCATAAGAAGGATGGCGTCTACGCTAATAATTGTCTCTTTGTTTATCCCGAGGTTTACTGCAGTCCGCCGGATAAAAAATAAATAAAGCGATAAATAATTCTGTATTATAAATTTTTTAGGTCAGACAATTTGTTGAGGTCAATTTGTAAAGAAAGACTACATGCCTGTGCACATAGATATTCAAACGCACATACCTATAGATCTTATGGAGCCCCGCCCCTTTTCAGCGCTGCACTCGTTGTTTTTTGTCTTCCTGTCTGTATTTTCACAGCGATTCTGCGTATTTATGAATGAACGGCTCGTTTAAAAATTTCCCTGTCTACTGACATTTGTTAAGACATCTGCTTTAAACATTACAATCCTCATGATAACTTTCCTTAAAGGAGAACTCCGGGCAATTTTTAAGTTAATCTTGATCGTTAGACCTTTGTGAGTACTGACTATAGAAAAAAAAACGAACCGGATTGGTGCTTGCTACGCGGAGCTGCGACCGCGAATGCCCAGAGCTCCCACCCAGCTAAAACGGCAGCTATGGGGGCATGGACATAAAGCGTTTTTGAGCCTCTTAACAGACACAAAATGCAATTAAAATTTCTGTCCAACATGAACAGGGACCCTACATGTGAACAAGATGCGTTAAGCTCTTATATTTTCGCATTCTGTTGCCACAATTCGGAAAGGCACAAACACGAACCATTTCTTCTTCACTTGTAAGCAACTCTGATCTTAACTCGTCGCACATGATCAACGCTCCTCCCACCTGGACATTGTTTACCTTTTCCGGCTACAGCACGGGACTGCAGCGCGAGACTACAGCTTGTCTAAAAGACTATTTAGGTGAGTTGAAACAATGGCTAAGTTGCTAAACGCATCTTGTTCACATGTAGGGTCCCTGTTCATGTTGGACAGACATTTTAATTGCATTTTGTGTCTGTTAAGAGGCTCAAAAACGCTCTTTATGTCCATGCCCCCATAGCTGCCGTTTTAGCTGGGTGGGAGCTCTGGGCATTCGCGTAGCAAGCACCAATCCGGTCCGTTTTTTTTTCTATAGTCAGTACTCACAAAGGTCTAACGATCAAGATTAACTTAAAAATTGCCCGGAGTACTCCTTTAACTTTAAATTAAAGGTACAATATGTAGGATTTTTTGCCACCAGGGGTCGCTAACCTCTTACAATAACAAAGGCGTATACTGATGATGTTTGTTCCACATTAAGCTGTATTATGGATCTTGTCGTCAAGCTGGTGGATCTTTTATGGATGAGTGAATACATTGATGTTTTTAACATGACTGTGGTATGAAGCAGGGCGCAATTGCTAGACGTATACCAGCGCCACACACAACGCGAGTCCCACGAATATAAAGGAATAAGGACATTTCATTCTACCGAACTACACGCAAGTGCTGAATTAATACTCACACAGGTCAGTTTATGTTGGCTGTATGTGTCACAATGTCTGGTTTGTGTTCTCTGGGTTCTCACTAGAGGTCCTCGTTCTCACGGTGTCTTTCACGTTTGACTTCAATTCCCAGCATTCTGTCTGTCACTCATCAGTTCATTGCACTCAGCTGTTTCCCATCACCTTGTTAGTTCTGTGTGTATATATACCCTGTCTGTTTTAGTGTTTATCACGGAGTCGTTGTTATTCACCACACCACTTCTGAGGTCTGTTTCTGCTTTGTGCTCGTTTGTTTATTGTTTTATGTTTTTGGATCGTGTATTTGCTTTATGACCCCTGCCTGGACTGGTTGATGAGTTTTGGATTTCTCTTAATAAATACTGCACTATTGGATTTACCTTCTCTTCGTGAGTGTGGATCGTGACAGAACGACTCCGTCACTACAAGATCCAGCGGTATGGATTTTTGCGGGTTTTCCTCAACCACGAGGTCAGAGAGGAGGCAGCAGAGGGGGAGTTCAAGAGTTGAAGAGGTTCCCCCTCGTATGAACATCTTTCAGTGCCTGGCGTTATGGACCCGCCAGACTGAGGAGGCCGTGGCGGTCAAGTCCCCTGATCAGCCTTCCACCTGGGACAGAGAGCCTTTTAGGGGAACCTGTCTGGTCAAGTTTAGGGGAACTCGTGGAGGACGTAGGGGAGGAGATACTAGAGGTGAACACCGACAGCATTCTCCAGTTCGGTCATTCTCTGACCATGGTCCGGTGATGTTCAGCCCCGAGCGTCCTTCATCGCTGGTTCCGGTGGTCCCTGTTCTGGTGGTCCTGAAATGGAGGAGGAGAAGGAAGACTTCCTCCGTGACTGTCCAGGTGGTCCCTGTCCCGGTGGTCCCAGTTCCGGTGGTCCCAGTTCCGGTGGTCCCAGTTCCGGTGGTCCCGAGTCCGGTGGTCCCGAGTCCGGTGGTCCCGAGTCCGGTGGTCCCCATGCTGCCTGCTGTCTTCCCGGAGGCCGTGCCCGAGCAGCCCATCATCAGTCCTGCTACGGCCAAGAGAGCGGTCTTCCTCTTTTATGCAGTGGCGGTACTGCGTGCGTGGAGGAGACACATCACGTCTGGCGATCCAGAGACTGTTCACATCACGTCTGGCGATCCACAGACTTCTGCTGTTCCTGAGCCGGAGCCAGTGTCTGCTGTTCCTGAGCAAATTTTTGTTTCTGTGTTTGTCTGTCCTTGTGGCTGTTACTGTTCTGTTGTCTGTTCCTGAGCCGGTGTCTGTTCCTGAGCCGGTGTCTGTTCCTGAGCCGGTGTCTGTTCCTGAGCCGGTGTCTGTTCCTGAGCTTTGGCCGCCCGAGTGGTCGTCTTTGCCCTGGTCGTCACCGCATTGGCCACCCGAAGGGTCGTCACCGCCATGGCCGCCCGAGGGGTCTTCACCGCCCTGGCCGCCCGAGGGGTCTTCACCGCCCTGGCCGCCCGAGGGGTCTTCACCGCCCTGGCCGCCCGAGGGGTCTTCACCGCCCTGGCCGCCCGAGGGGTCTTCACCGCCCTGGCCGCCCGAGGGGTCTTCACAGCCCTGGCCGCCCGAGGGGTCTTCACAGCCCTGGCCGCCCGAGGGGTCTTCACCGCCCTGGCCGCCCGAGGGGTCTTCACCGCCCTGGCCGCCCGAGGGGTCTTCACCGCCCTGGCCGCCCGAGGGGTCGTCTTCGCCCCGGTCGTCACCGCCATGGCCACCCGAGGAGTCTTCACCGACCATCACCCCCTATTTCTGTTCCCTTCCATGGACCTGAACCTGATCCTCCACCATTCCACCTCCCTCCTCGACTCTTGTTTTGTTTGTTTTTTGTGGGTCTTGGAGCGTCTGGTAGCCGCTCCGTAGAGGGGGGGCTATGTCACAGTGTCTGGTTTGTGTTCCCTGGGTTGTCACTAGAGGTCCTCGTTCTCAAGGTGTCTTTCACATTTGACTTCAATTCCCAGCATTCTGTCTGTCACTCATCAGTTTATTGCACTCAGATGTTTCCCATCACCTTGTTAGTTCTGTGTGTATATATACCCTGTCTGTTTTAGTGTTTATCACGGAGTCGTTGTTATTCATCACACCACTTCTGAGGTCTGTTTCTGCTTTGTGCTCGTTTGTTTATTGTTTTATGTTTTTGGATCGTGTATTTGGTTTATGACCCCTGCCTGGACTGGTTGATGAGTTTTGGATTTCCCTTAATAAATACTGCACTATTGAATTTTACCTTCTCTTCGTGAGTGTGGATCGTGACAGAATGAGACTAACTAAGCTAGATCAACATTAGAATAACATACAAATCATATTCTAACATTTCATCATGTTGAACTAAATAACATTGATTAGTTTTATGTACATTTGCTCACCTGTCTAATAAAGTACATGCAACACTCACGTGTCTGTCAAGTCGAAGTTAGTGACGGACGTGGAGCTCTTGGCATCTCGAAAGATGTTCGTTTTAGTCCTCTTTTTGTCTCATAGTCTGCTTGCCATGGTCCATAATGTTTGAACAAAACAACAACAGCGTGAGCGTCCTGCTAGGCATAACGGGCCAGTTGTCCACTTCTGTCGCTATGGTTACTATGGCAGTGCGAGGTAAAACCTGGCGGAAACCGGGGGTAACGTGGATATGACGTCATTGACTGGCGACTCCTCACCCCTGCTCACACGGCCCGTTTCCTTGGTTAAAATCGCATTTTTCTCACGCTTTACAAATAGTTTGAAATATTTGGGATATTGTAAGTAATCAACTAAACAAAGTATATAACATTGGCCTAGTGGTTTTTGGATATTTTACTGCAAAATTCTTACATATTGTACCTTTAAGTAAATCCAATTCAAAAGCTAATTACTCCTGGACAGCAATGCCATAGAAATATACAGAGCAACCGCAAAAACGGAAGTTCAAAGACAATATTCTAAAGATCCTGCTTCCCTTGTTTCTCTGGCGCATAAGGTCTATAGACTAAACACGTAATACGCATGTGCACGCCATCAGCGTTTACACAGGTTTGCGTTTTTTGAAGTTTGCGCAGATATAACTTTTTTGCAAACATTTTCAAGGCTTGTACCTTGGAATCTACTTCAAGGTTTGCGTTCTGGAGCCTCAGACACTGCTGTTGTGCGAGTGAGCGGCCGGAGCGCGTTAAGGGTTTTCTGTTACAACGGTGTCGTCTAAGCTATGTTAATAACTAATGATCTTTGCAACTTTAGCTGGACAATATTATTTATTCTAGAGCTGCTGTAAAGCCAAAACAATCTCTGTTACATTAATTTCCTATTATCACTTTAAAGCTGCTATCAAACAATCTATATTGTTAAAAGTACTATATAAGTGAAGGTGACTTGACTGTTTGAAGTTGTGCCTTAAAGTCTCTCAGTTAATTAAATTGGGTCAGAGTTATTATTGAAGGAGATTGTTTTGGGCATTTATATGCAGCTGGCCGATCTCCCTCCAGTTCCCTCCTGTGTCCATGGAGGAGAATGTGACCTGCTGGTCAGCATCATAAAGCCTTATCCTCTCAAATTAGCCAACAGAGCTGCCTCATGGTTCCTGTTAAGTTGCTGTACAGAGTCAGAGCATTTTCTGAAATTATTTTGAATAATGAATTTCAACAATGGCTACTTACCAATTAAATACAGATTGAATTGAAATAGGCTCTCACAATAGCTCACCCACAAATTATGAATGTTTTTTTCCATATACATTGGACGTATCACAAAACAGTTTCACTGGACACACACACACACACACACACACACACACACACACACACACACACACACACACACACACACACACACACACACACACACACACACACACACACACACACACACACACACACACACACAGACAAACCAGAGAAATGTCTGATATGATCTTCACTTGTGTTCGTTTTTTCTCAGTTATTTCGTATATCAGCATTTACAGTGCTAGTAGTACTAAAAAGTTACTTATCTTCTATTTTAAAATGTCTCTCATTCAGCTCACAGTCTCTCCCTGAGATATTATACAATGAAGTGTGTGAAGTATAAAAACTACCTGGATGTTTTCCCCAGCAAAACAAAGACATTTTTTTCATCTCTCCGAAAACATTCCTGACGTTCCATGTTCCTCTGACTAAGCTCATTACATCGGCCCTGTGGTTCAAGACCGTCCGAGATTTTTGGCAGCGATCCGTGTTGTTTCACAGTCAAACAAACAAAAGTACTGTCCACTCATCGAAACCATAATAATGCGCTGTATTCAAGCACTCGACGTGGGCAGCACGGAGCATGAAACCCAGAAGTTCATAATCTTCAATTTTAAAAATATAAAGCCATATCAGACAAAAGAATAACAGATTTGTTCTGTGTTGAGTCTGGTTCTGGTGTCTCTGAGGGACCGATCACCACAGAGAGAGGAAATGCCATGGAGATCGGTACATATGTGGAGAAAACACTCGTGTCAGAGCCGTCTGGGACTGTCATTGACATCTGCCCAGTAGGAGTGCTGACCTCGAAACCTAATGATTTGACCTCTTGACACTGAAAAAACATATGCTGAAATAATTTACACACACTTTGATCCCTCACATACATCAATGTGTTCTTAGGGGCCATTTACACAATATTGTTTTCAACTAAAAAGAGGAATTTTTAAATCCGTTGTATGCGTTAGGGTTACACTTCATATAGGGCAGTTTGGGGGTCTGAAAACGTCAGGTTACAACTGTAACCTATTTTCCCTGAGAACAGGCAACGAGACACTGCATTGATTGACGCTATAGGGGAACGCCTCCACGTGAACCGGTGTCTTAAACGGTTATCAACTCATTGCAATCATATTGGCCGGCGACATCCTATGACGTCACTACTAGTGCGACCCTGAAGTATATAAGGCACGCCTAGAGAACATGTCATCCACTTATCGTCTGAAGGGACTGTTCAGCAGGCATCCCCGAGGCATGGCAAAAGACGCAGTGTCTCATTCCCTGTTCTTAGGGAACAGAGGTTACAGTCGTAACCTGAGACATTCCCTTTCTAAAGGGAACTTGCACTGTGTCGATTGATGCTATTGGGGAACGATATACACCCACACCTCCATGCTGAGGGGAGTGCATGCAAAGAATGGCTGTGACAAACATCAAAAAATTGCAGTTTTACTGAAATAACAGAACCACTCCCCCTTCAAGTCACACACTAGGCTGTCAGTGACATTATTCCCTACGACCACTGCCAAAGCTATAAGCCTCAAAGAGGCCTCAGATGAAACAAAGGCCTACCAAGGCATTCAAACGAATTGTGCTCTCCAGCGCCTCGCTTTTTCAAATGCGTGTTGCATCTACAGTAGCTGTTATGTACCAAAAAGCTCTGACAGGATGTCTTGTAATAGCACTTCATTGAGTTTCCCTTCGGGTGAACAGGTTTGTTATTTCAAACAAACTGCAACTTGATACAATGAACAAACGAATGTTAAAGTATGAATTACTGACTGACTTGCCAGGGCAGTGACAAGCGCCTCTCACTCCTCTGCTCCTCCGTTTCTGCTGTTTTCAGTTAAGTGACGCTGGCTCTGAACGAAAACGCGTTGTGGAAACGCGTTGGCCTAGTACTTTTTGACCCTCTCTCTATAGTTTTTCAAAATGGCGGCACGACATGGAAGCCTCCGTGGACCTACCCGTCACATGTATATGAAGATAATAAATTCTTCGTTTACGAGGATAAGTCAGTACACCAGGTATTTGTACACCATTAAGGACATATTTATGAATAAAAATATTGATTTTAGATAATATAATACCTAAAAAACTACACATTGTCCCTTTAATTAATATTATCATTTTAGATAAAGTATTTGTATCAATACTGTGTGTCTTTGTCAGGACTCGGGTTTGATCTTCCTCTGTTTTCTTCCTCTTTTGTGTTTGCTTTTGTCTTTTCCATCTTTTCCACGTGCATTTGCGCACAGCTGTTTGTGTTTCATCCGTGCATCCTTTCGTTTGCGCTCAACGGTCTCCCCTTATTACTTGATTTCTCAGCATTTATGCCTCCTTTCCCTTTGTTCTCTGCCAGTATGTTCTGTACCTTTTGTTGGTCATTTGCCGGGTTTTTCCTTGTTTAGTAGTTCTTTTATTTTCTTTTTATCTAACACATTTTTTGTGGTTCCCTGTTCCTCTCCAGCATTCACTGGTCTTGGACTGTTGTATCGCTGATCATTAACTGGTACTGGTACTGGAGTTTGGATCTGCATGGGTCAGTTTGCCTTTCTGGACTGATTTCTGCTGAAGTGCCTCCTGTTTCTGATTGTGAGTCGGGATGTCCCTGTTGGTTCTGTTTGCTGCTCGTCTGATACTGATTCTCGCCTCACGATTTGGATGTGATTATCCTGGACTATGATCCCTGCCTGACTTTCTCTTCGCTGCTGTTTATCTGTTCAGGAGCCGTGCAGTACTGTATTACTGTTTCAATAAATTCAAGTTAAGCATTCTTCTGTTTTTGGGTCCTCCTTCCTCACGTCAGTCTTTTGACCCAATGCTGGTTCTACCCCTTGTGTCTGTGGGGTTAAATACCCTCCATGGAACCTCACTAATTTATAAGCTTTTTAAACAAAACAAACCACTTTTATGATTTATTTTCACACAAAATCTGTTGCTCCATCAATGTTCTATATATATATTGTGCAACCATAAATGGGTTTCATAAATGCATAAATAAGTTTAATAAAAGCACATGTTTCTTAGGGTGTGCCTTCAGTCCTGTAATAGCCTAATGTTGCGCTCTGGGAGATGTGAGTCAACAGCAGATCTTGCCATGAGAAATAACCCACCCAAAGAGCTCTCGCCAGGACTGGGTCATCATTTACCAGTGACAGACACTTTACAAAACATGCGTTTTAATGTTTAATAGGGAAAAGTCTGGTTTTGCTTCCTACACAAATGTAACACGCACTGCACACCGCCATTGTGAAATCAAAGCTTACTAGTCTTATTTCAGGTTTTGTCATACAAACATATAATTTATGGTAATGTTACTTTTGTTCTCTAAACATTCTGGAACAATTAGTAACTTTTAAAAAATGTTAGACAACCTAAACAATTCAGAAAAAAAGGTTCCATGAACAATGTATAAATAATGATCTTGTGAGAATTATGGATTTTTATTTATTTATTTGTAAAAAACAACAACAAAAAAACACCTTGCATCACACAAAGTAAACTGTGACTGTCTAGAAAGGAACAGATTGAACAAATTTTCAAGTTTACTTACAATATGTTACAAATGTTTACAATGACTGGTGTATTTATTAGGGCTGGTATTGGCACACATTTCCCGATTCGATTCATAAACATTGATTCAGGCAGGCTTTCTGGAGACAACAGAACAAGGATACAGAGGTTAGTATTTCACAGGTGAGTATATGTTACTTTGCAGGTACTGGGTGCATCATAGACTTCGGGAGACGATGGATAATGGTCTGTTCCTGTTGAAGGCTTGACAAAGACTGATGCTGCGTCCCAATTCGCATTCTATCCGTCCTCAAATAGTATTCGAAAATAGAACTCGTACGTCCCAAATCGTAGTATGTTGAAATGAGTGTTCCAAAGAGACCCGGATGGTCTACTATATCCGGTCAGAATCCGAAGTGCAGATCGATGCACACTTTAACGGCTGATATTGCCCACAACCCATCGCGCGTTGGACGAGGATTCGGTTAAAACTACAAACACGAGTGAAAAGTGATTAATTATCAGTATCTAACCTGACGAAAATGTATTTATTCAATGTTGCCTACGTTATATTGCATCTGCAGCAGCATTGTGAACTTTTGTAAAGATACGTTTATAGCCATTCAATTTTAAATGCATCATTACATTCAAATTGCAAACACATGAGGAGAGTGAGAGTCTCCGCATGAAAGACCCACGACTGGCAGATGAACGAGCTACAACATTTCTCTCCGAAACGGTAAGAAATTATATTAGATTTAATGGAGGATTTTAACTGTGACGAGATGATTGACAGGGCAGTTTACGGTGATGCACGCGACAGAGCTGCCCGTTAAAGATGCCGAAGTAGTAGGCCTATGTCCCAAAGCTTGCCTACTCTTTTGCTACACACTCAAAAGTATGTACTTTTTCTTCACAAAAAGAGTACATACTTTTAGGGCGTAATATAAGTAGGCGAATTGGGACGCAGCTTGAGGCTGTGGTGAGTGTTTTTATGCTGAGGCTTGCTGATGGTGAACAGGTGCGGGTGATTAGAATTCAGGGGAAAGTGATCGTTGAGTGGTGAGGGATGTTGAGTCTGATTGGTTCCTGACAATAATAACCCTGATCCAAAATATATGTATGCTATTTAACACCTTTTGCATAATTTAACAAAATTATAACTTGATTTCTTAGGGTCTCAAGCTTTTTACTGACACTGCCTGGGGCAACCAAAAAAATAAAAAAAATAATGCTTCTAAAAACCAAGATATGGTGCAAAAAAGTCTCCATAAGTTCTTGTTTTTAATATTTATAAGCAATATCACACAGGCAAAAGTGCTTCCCCCAACGTGAAACGTGAATATCAGCACGTTTGCGAATGTAACATTGATTTTATACATCAATTAAGAATGAGTTAATGGGCTACTTACATTTTAGATACAATACTGCCAATACTGTGTGTTTTTCCTCTATTTTGCCAAAGAAAACAGTTTCAAACAGTAGAGCCAGTGAGCGTCTCTGAACAATAGTTTCAGTTTTTCTATATGAATCCGCGTTTGAAGGAATTGGTCTGACGAGTTACTCACGACTCACTCAGGCTGCGTCTCGATTCACATACTGAAGGGTCTGGGTTTTCAAATAAACTGTTGCTTCAATGTATATGTAATGAGTGATTATGGAGGTATTCATCAATATTTTATCCTTCTAAATATCACATGAGTTGAGTGACTTCTCTAGGCTTGTGAGATTTTACTTTGTTATAGAACTTATCAGTGTGATTACTGAAATGTTCTTTACATGCATTCTCTAATGTCTGTATTAAATACCTGAGATATCTTGCTCATTTAGACCGGCTTCCCGAAATGAAGAAAGGTCGTCAATACATACATCTGTTTTTCTAGGGTACTCTGACGACTATAAGTCACAGGGGTCATTGAAGTCTATAGTTTAAGGGAACCTTTCTCAGTTATAGCCTTACTTTCCAGTTAGACTAAAGTGTAGATCTCCTTGAGAGAAAGAACGCATTATCTTGATGTTTTGAGCGGACTCTACTGTTTATAGTTAGAGCCTGGCCAAATACAACCTTGGAAAAGCTGTGTGTCGGTGTGTGTGTTAGTCTTGTTGGTTGCAGGATAAGGAACCACTGGCATTATAAGACATTGACTGAGTTGTTGTTCTGGACATGCTGGCACTCAGCAACCCAAATCTGCGACCTGGAAGGTCATGACGTGCCTAACTTCAGGGTCCGAGTGTCAGCTGCATATTCGATGGAGATATGCTTCGGTATATCTGTATATGTGTGGAAAATTACTGTTTATCTATTTTATTAGCCGATCAGAAACTGCAACCTGAAGCAAGGCCGAAGCTTAGACCTTGTGTAGGGTATAACTGCTGTGATCTTTGTAACTGTAAGCTGGGTTACGGCCTACAAACTAGGGCTGTGCAATTAATCGAATTTCGATTTCAATTTCGATTTTGGCTCCAAACGATCTCCAAAATGGTACCTTGAGTAAAAACGATTATTTTGCCATTTTCTGTTTTGCAAGAACACTCTTATTTTGTCTTGTTTTCTGAATGACTCGCGCAAGCGCACATCCGTCCCTCCCAAAGCCATAAACTCTCTCAGCCTATACAGTCATAAATTGCAAGCACAATAAACTTCACAATAACAATTGGCTAATTTAATATAGACTGGAGTGAGACCAAAGACGTCTCTCGAGCTGTCGCGATCTCTTTCTGATCGATCACTGTAGTGCCTCAGTTCAAGCGAACGGTAGCGCGCGCACATGACCTGATCATCTGTTCCGCTTTACAGCACGAAACAAATAGAGGATGAACACAAGGAGCGACATTAACGCTAGTCCGGGAATAGGGGATTTTTAAGTTACAAGTGAAAGAGAGTTTTACTTGCCCAACCGATCGAAACGCGAGATGGTTTTGATATTACACAGTCAGTGTAAACAGAGATCGGTAATGGATAGTTTCTGGAAGCTGCCCTGTCTATTTGTGAGAAAGACATTAGTGGATAACATAACACGACTAAGAGCTGTTCTATAATATCACGATTGCGAATGTTACATTGAATTTATAGTTTAATAAACAAGTAGCCTAGTTTATATGTAGTAACTTACATTATAGACGCAGTATTGACTGGTTTTTGTTCTATTTCACCGACGAAAATAGTTACAAAAGAAAAGCAACACTAAGCGCTGTGTTTTGTTACTGAATGATTCATTATTTTGAACGAATCGTTTTAATGAATTACTCGATTCATTTATTAAGACGGTCACTTGTCGCCACCTATTGATTTATTGTTTAAAGGTATCATTGGTTTTATTTTTTATTTCATTATTTGTTTAAACATTAATCTCATAATATTTTTACATTTGTAATTTTGCAGTGTAAATTAATTTAATGGATAACAGCCCTTTTTATTAAAACTGAATTTGATCAAATGTAAGAATTTGACATAAAACATATTTAGTAAGGTTTAATAAATTGTCCTTTATTAAGGTAAATAATGCCCTGGTGACCCCCTACAACAAATTACTTTGTAAAAAGGTAACCTTTTTCATGTTACCTGAAAGGTGTCTTTTAATAAATGCAACACGTTCCCAAAGTCATGTGAAATAATCGTGTTACATAATCGTGATTTCAATACTGACCAAAATAATCGTGATTATGATTTTTTCTATAATCGAGCAGCCCTACTACAAATTCCATGTAAGTCTTGAAGCTGACTTCTGCTGATGAAACTGCAGACTATCTTCAGTAAAACTTCTTCAATTTATTATAAATCTGACTCCGTGTCAGCGGGTCTTCCTTCAAACATCTGGCCCTTGGGTCCTAAACTGTTACCCCCTAACAGTACTATCAATCCTAAATAGTAGGCTATAGAATTAGTGCGTCCTAAATCGTAGTACGTTACTCCAAAGATACACAGATTTTGGTAACACTTTACAATATGGGTGCACTAATAAGCATTAATTCATGCTTAGCTAATGCACAGATAATACTGAATTAATGTGTAACTAATGATTATCTAAGCTATTCATTAATGATTACCACATTAGGCACTAATTAAGAGTCTGTATGGTTAATGTATTAGTTTATACATGAATTGTTATTAATTAAATATGTAATTGTGAATTAATTCCCTAATAACTCATTTTTTTAACTAATAGTGTTAATTAATATGTTAATTACCAGAATGAGCCAAAGCCTTGTATTTCAACTTCCAGATAATACAGGTACACATTAATACATGATTAATTACTCCATTGTTAGTGCAAATTCATGTGTAAATTACTACAATTACTAAATGACTAGTTGATAATGATGTGCCTCAACAAGTAAAGTCATAACATAATGATACCTTTGCAAATCATTAGCTAATGATTAATTAAAGCAGACAACTGGTAGTTGAAGTGCATAGCTTTTACTAATTGTGGTAATTAACACATTAATTTACACTATTAGTTAATAAAATATGTTATTAAGGAATTAATACACAATGACACATTGAATTAATAGCAATTCATGTATTACTTAATCTATTAATCATATAGACTCTTTATTAGTTGCTGATGCAGTAATAATTAATTAATGGTTTAGTTCTTCATGAATCATACATTAACTCATGATTATCTGTGCATTAGTTAAACATGAATTAATGCATATTAGTGCACCCGTATTGTAAAGTGTTACCCATATTTTTCCGGTTAGAATCCCAAGTGCAGATCTGTGCGCACTCTAACGGATAATATTGCCCACAACCCAACCCGCGTTAAACGAGGATTCAATTAGAACTACAAACATTAATGAAAAGCTATAAAACTACAAACATGGCGGACATGCACAGTTAAGTAGAGAGGTTTAGATAAAGGGGTTTGAATGATTAATAATCAGTATCTAACCTGACGAAAATATCCACATTATAATTACGCAATTATGACATATTCTGCTACACACTCAAAAGTATGTACTTTTAGGGCATAGTAGGCAATTTGGGACACAGCATTAGTAACTTCTACTTTGTCCCTGAATGAATCAACCGTTTTTGAACGAATCGTTTGATTGAATGATTCAATGTCTAACTTGATTTTCTGCCGCCTACTTTTTATCATTTCATTTTAGCGGAGGTATGAAGACTGAACTCTGTTTTTGTTTTCGGTTGTAATTGCAACAATAGTTCGTAAAGAGAGAGAATGTGTTGATAAATAGATTATTAAGAGCGAAATATGAGATAACTTTGTAGATAGAGAGAAAGTAAATGCATTCGCATTACATAAAATGTTTTTGTCTTTTGTTCTCATCCGACTGTTTCTTTGAATTCTGTCTCCGAATTTCTAAGACCACCTCTACATTACGGTTTATTAACATTTTAAACCTGTAATAAAATAATTCTGTGATGAATTTTAATGTTTTACAATTTAATGACTGGGTCTGGGATGAGGGGAAAGAAATATAATCTTTATATAAATAGAGTAATGGGGGATAATGCATTACAAGTAACTCGAGTTACGTAATCAGATTACTTTTTCAAGTAACTATAAAGTAACGCATTACTTTTCAAATTTACAACAAAATATCTTTTACTTTTTCAAATAAGTAACGCAAGTTTGTTTTCCCATTTATTGACTGACAGCTCTCCTGTCCTCCTCATGTTGAGACAAATCGAAGTGCAGAGACATTGTGTGTGTGTGTGTGTGTGTGTGTGTGTGTGTGTGTGTGTGTGTGTGTGTGTGTGTGTGTGTGTGTGTGTGTGTGTGTGTGTGTGTGTGTGTGTGTGTGTGTGTGTGTGTGTGTGTGGGGCCTGGTAAACCCTACATCATGGGGACAAAATATACAGTTTCTACAGTATAAAAATCATTATGTCTATGGAAAGTCCCCATAAAACATGGAAACACTACATGTGTGTGTGTGTGTGTGTGTGTAAACATGATGGTTATTGTAGTTCTAGACTAAATGTGAGTGTGCATTTACTCATCTCACTTGCACAAAAAAAAGATTCAATATTTCTCAAAATGAATAAAATCAGTAAAATGCAGAATCAGAATACTATGCAAACCTTCAATAACTAAATATGTTAAATAAAACATAAATTTTTATGCCTTTAATCTTACTTTATTGACCAATGTACTTGCTTCTAACCTTCGATGATTCAGTTAAACCATATACAAAAATGACTATAGATTTTTTTGTCTTTATTGGTAAAGCAAGTGTTAATTTTTTTTCTCCTCTTCTGTTCTTCTGCACAGCTGAAAGGTTTGTTTGAGCGGCACCCTCTACTATACACGCGTGAATTTACAATTCCTTCAGCCTGAGGCTTATTATTTCACTTTTTGGTGTGAAAGGGTCCTTACATGTGCCCAAAAATATAACCTTTTTGCTATAAAAAATAGCCTAAGCCCAGGCCCAGCCCAGGTGGAAAAAGTAACGCAAAAGTAACATAACACATTGCTTTTCTAAAGAAGTAACCAAGTAACGCAATAAGTTACTTATTAAGGGAGTAATGCAATATTGAAATGCATTACTTTTCAAAATAACTTTCCCCAACACTGTATAAATGGCATTTGACAAGTATTTGGTGTCTTGTAGTAGTTGATGGTGGTAGTGGATCAGTTGTCGTGTTCCCGCAGAGCCGCTAGAGGGGCTGTGAGTCTGCCGAGCACTGAACTCTAAACCCCCGCAGATCTGTTCAATGAGAGCACAAGATAATATCTTGATAATAATTGTTTGGCATCCTAAAACACCAGTGATAATGTAATGTAGACTGAGACTCTATATCATAACTAAAAAGGTGTTGGAGCCCTCTTTAATGTCCAGGTTCAAGTCAATGCCTTTTCTTTGTTCGATGTGCACAGTTCATGGGTTGAAGCCGGTTGAAGCTCTTAATTTTGAGCTCTCAAAGTGCACCAGATTGATGCATTTAACCTTAAAATGTACCAAATTTTCTTGCGGGAGAGCATACCCCTGAACCCCTCAAGAGGGACAGAGGTCCACCCTGCATAGTTTTACAAAATCCTATGGGAAAGAACAATCATTTATGAAATTTATTCCAGCATAGTACAACAAACTGTTAATGCCAAATTAAAATGTCCTTGGACAAACTATACATTTGGCCTGCCTAAGACATTGTGCCCAGGGGCCTCTGGATTCTTAATCCGGCCCTGCTAACCAACATACCACTAAATACTTTCTAAAGGAAAACCGAGGTCTCTTGTTCAACCTTACTAACTCTCGTAAAGGGAGGAGACCTACAAAGCTCCTCCTGCGGTGGCCTAAACATTATTCTCAGAGTGTTCAGTGTATATATTGCTCTTAGTTCTGTCAGTTTTTGGTCTAATGTCGTCTGTTTCTTGCATTTCCTTATTTGTGAATTACTTTTTTTAAATGATTATGCTGCAATTGGATCCACTATGCTTACTTAATCATCATCTTCATCATAAAGGCCGATTCACACTGCACCGACTGCAGGGTAACACACCGATCCGACAGAACTCATGAAGTTTCTGTCCGCTTCTGTCGTTGCGGTGAGAATTGGCCTTTACACATATTCAGTCAAGCGTGTCCAAATATTTTACTGCTATAAATAAACTTGCCTGTTTCAAATTTTGGTTCTCAATGTCTTACAAAGCTAAAAAAATATGAAATCTATTCAAAGTTTAATAAATTCATCCTGGCTTAAACTAAATGACTAATAATAGGGTATCAGGTTAATAGATAATATCAGTTTACATTTCAAAACATAATTTTTTGCCATTAATTGTAATAATCCAGTGAGATTTTTGTATGCACAAGACAACAGCCGGTATGATCTGATCTCAGCATCATCGAGTCTGTCAGTGATTACATGAAGAAACGGATCAAACTGAGACTAAACTGGGAATACTAATGTCACGGATTTTCAGGAACGAACCCAATTGCAGACAGTTTGCTGACACACAAGGTTTATTGATAACAAAAAGGGAAAACAAAACCCCACGAGGGAGGAAAAACAGCACAGGCAAAGCAAAAGACTAACAACAATAGACTAAGACTTAAACATAAAACTTCACAGGAACAAAATAACTATAACAAGAAAACTTCTTTGTTTAGACAGAACTCAAGACAAGGTACTCACAAGTATTACCGTGTGTGGATACGCACACAATCAATCACAATGAACCAGCACAGGACAGCAAACACAAGGGGATAATATAGGGAGAACAGATAACGACAGCAGGTGACACTGATCAGGCAATGAAGACAAGATGAGGATAACAAGGGGGCGGGGAAAGAGACCGAGACAACACAAGCACACAACCCAAAATCAAGGCCATGTGCCTGCACACAAAACATGGGTCTGTCATGATCCTGCCTCAAGACTAGAGAAAGGAAATGACAAGAGGGCAGAATCATGACAACTAAAATACTAACATGCCTAAGACTTTTGCAAAGTACTGAAAATAGTTCTGCATATTCAGTTAGTATGGGATTTCCTTCAATGCTTTCAGAATCTTTACTTTTTAAAATAGATTTGTTTCTGTATCTGTAAAATATATTTTTATTTTTAAATTTTAATGACAGTATATTGAACAAAAATGAATTCTTTTATTTATCAAAATAAACTGAAAATGGTGCAACTTTGCTAAAATGATTGTTTTGAACAAGTATTAATTTAGACATTAGGCAATTATTATCTTATTAATTAATATTATCATTTTAGATAAAGTATTTGTATCAATACTGTGTGTCTTTGTCAGGACTCGGGTTTGATCTTCCTCTGTTTTCTTCCTCTTTTGTGTTTGCTTTTGTCTTTTCCATCTTTTCCACGTGCATTTGCGCACAGCTGTTTGTGTTTCATCCGTGCATCCTTTCGTTTGCGCTCAACGGTCTCCCCTTATTACTTGATTTCTCAGCATTTATGCCTCCTTTCCCTTTGTTCTCTGGCAGTATGTTCTGTACCTTTTGTTGGTCATTTGCCGGGTTTTTCCTTGTTTAGTAGTTCTTTTATTTTCTTTTTATCTAACACATTTTTTGTGGTTCCCTGTTCCTCTCCAGCATTCACTGGTCTTGGACTGTTGTATCGCTGATCATTAACTGGTACTGGTACTGGAGTTTGGATCTGCATGGGTCAGTTTGCCTTTCTGGACTGATTTCTGCTGAAGTGCCTCCTGTTTCTGATTGTGAGTCGGGATGTCCCTGTTGGTTCTGTTTGCTGCTCGTCTGATACTGATTCTCGCCTCATGATTTGGATGTGATTATCCTGGACTATGATCCCTGCCTGACTTTCTCTTCGCTGCTGTTTATCTGTTCAGGAGCCGTGTAGTACTTTATTACTGTTTCAATAAATTCAAGTTAAGCATTCTTCTGTTTTTGGGCCCTCCTTCCTCACGTCAGTCTTTTGACCCAATGCTGGTTCTACCCCTTGTGTCTGTTGGGTTAAATACCCTCCATGGAACCTCACTAATTTATAAGCTTTTTAAACAAAACAAACCACTTTTATGATTTATTTTCACACAAAATCTGTTGCTCCATCAATGTTCTATATATATATTGTGCAACCATAAATGGGTTTCATAAATGCATAAATAAGTTTAATAAAAGCACATGTTTCTTAGGGTGTGCCTTCAGTCCTGTAATAGCCTAATGTTGCGCTCTGGGAGATGTGAGTCAACAGCAGATCTTGCCATGAGAAATAACCCACCCAAAGAGCTCTCGCCAGGACTGGGTCATCATTTACCAGTGACAGACACTTTACAAAACATGCGTTTTAATGTTTAATAGGGAAAAGTCTGGTTTTGCTTCCTACACAAATGTAACACGCACTGCACACCGCCATTGTGAAATCAAAGCTTACTAGTCTTATTTAAGGTTTTGTCATACAAACATATAATTTATGGGAATGTTACTTTTGTTCTCTAAACAAAAGGTGTACCTTCATTATTATGCCATTATCATTATTTCAGAAGAAAATGGTCTCAGAACGACTTTATTATCAATAATATCGTTTATCGCAATAATTTTCTGGACAATTTATCGCCCAGCAAGATTTGTTATCATGACAGGCCTATAGGTGTTACTGAAGTTGCAGTAAGTTGTTCAAAAATGTTCATTTTGTCTTCTTAATGATTAAATTGTACAATTTTCTTCTAGAAAGGTGTTCAGGTGGAGAGAAAACCTTTTTTTTACCTTGATATGCTTCGACTGCAACATACAGTCTTCCTCCACCTGAACAACACTTTGTCTTTCTAGAAGAAAATTGTCCAATTTCTACAGTATGTTGGTTCTGATCTACTTCCTAAAGGAAATAAGCCTTTCATTTATTTGTTATTGTTTAGTTCAACTTGATGAGTCACAACAAAATGTGATGTATTCATTTCTGTGTTCTACAGAACATAAGCTACATACAAATAATTCTTAAGTTATAACTACACGACACAGAAAGTGCTTTGAGTTGTTGTTACTCAATAAAAGAGTTAAGTAATTCAGCAGCTGACTTTTTTTAATACTGCAATCACTTTGTAGTGTATTTTCGTTTACTGTTGTGAAATGGAAAATCAATAATCGCTAATCGAGAATCATTAATAATCGAAAATTGACTGTAATCGAATCGGGACTTCAATAATCGTAATCGAATCGAATCGGGAAATCAGACAGATTAACCACCCCTAGTGTACGGGGACATGTGGGGTACGGGACATGTGGGATATGGGGACATGTGTGGTATGTTACGTTACATGTTTACACGTGGGGTACGGGGACACGTGGGGTACGGGGACATGTGGGGTACGGGACATGTGGGGTACGGGGAAATGTGGGGTACGGGACATGTGGTGTACGGGACACTCATTTGAAACCACTCATTTGAAACCATGAAAGCTATGTATATGTTTGAGGGTCTGGTTGAATGCGATAAAAGAAAGAGGAACTTTGCCCTTAGCCCGCATAACAGGGAGATCAACTTGTGTACATCAGTCTGTGCCTTGGATGAGATCTTGCTCCAACCTTTCTTTACAAAGAGAGATCTCTCAAACACCTTACTTATCTTTAGGCAAGAATATTATACTCAGAGTGTGAATTATATTTTAAAGGGGAACTTGGCAAATATTTTGAACTTAATAAAACTGTTTAGAAATCCTTTGGATGGTTTAATAACCTGTTCTGGTGAGGATGGTGACTTCCCCCGCTCCCCACAGCGTTCCTAGGCGGAAAACCAACCTTGCAACATGAGGACTAACGTCCCGGTAAGTTGGAAATAGGAAGTCTCGTGAGAAGCGAGAACGAGCGAGAAACACAAACTGCTTCACGGCAATTCGGCATAAACACACACGCCGCCCTCAATGTGTGTGATGTATTACCCACCTCGGTAGACATGGCTCCACGCGATAAAGTTGGCCGGCTCTAATATTACTTAATGCACATGAGCAGCGGTAGAAAGGGGGACGAGGGGCCGCAAGTGAGTTTTTTTAGACAGTGTTGTGAAATATACGCCTCACAGCTGTAGGGGGAGCTCGCTGAGAAAACATGCGACAACAAAAGTGAAAATCAGCGAAGAAATAGCTAGAGTTGCCGAGTTCCCCTTTAATTAAAAATATTAGAAGGGATTTTAACTGTTCATTTTATGTTTCTTTATTAAACTTTTAATCCTGATTACGGATTAATTATTATAATTTCTCATTTATTATCTGATTGTCTGCTGTTAAGAAATAAAATTTGACTGAATCATCTGACTGGATCTCCTCCTTGCATCAGTGTTGATTTGTGTAATTCTTATAAGCACTTGTGATACATAAGCATTTACTGTTTGCATTAGACAGAATTTGAAAGCTGAGACATCAAGTAACATGCTCTGTCTCCTCTCTTGGTGTCATATGGCGCGTTCAAGTCATCTGGTAAAGATCGTATACGAGTTGAAGGTTCATGAACTCCACAAGTCATAAATATGCTCGAGATTTTCCTTAAGCTCCGATCTTTAGGAGTTGCATGGCGGAACGACACAATACTTAAAGGTATTTAGCAGTGATATTGTCAGGCTTTTCTGTTTACAGCAAAGTAAGCTAATTGCCTGCACAGCTAGAAAATGATGGCATATACGATAAAGTTTGCATTGGCTTCATAAATTAACTAAAAACATAAAAAAGCTTAGCAAATCTGATGCATATTTCTTTGTTATTCATTTCCTAGAACTAGTTCTAGAACCTTGGTGTATTTTTTGTGTAATTAATTAAAAGAAAGTACCGCAATCTCCGAGGAAAGTGACCATTCTCACGGTCGGACATCCGGGACTTTTACTCCTATAATGCACTGCGCGCATAGCAACGCGGCGAAGGGTAAAACAAACAAGCACCCCCCATTAAGCAACACGAAAGCGGAAGATAAACAAGCGCCGAGAATCATGCCTAAAAACTATACATTTACGCAGTTAGCCTTTATTGGCTTTTTTGAAAAAACTGTGTCCCTCACTGACATTGTACAAGCTGTGCCACTAACAGACTGAGCTCATTACAGCCACTTTGTAACACAGTGCTTTTGAATGAACAGTTTTTTTTTATGAATAAAAAATCGATTACATAGTTAATGTAATCAATGCTTGATGGGTATTTAAACATGATTGCAAGTGTAGGACACATGATATGTACACATGGTGTTCATACGAGGGGATTTGATGAGGTAATTGTATATGTCTGGATACACGAGCCTGGGCCATGCTTTTGGGTTGTTCTTCCAGGCCTCAGCTGGATGCCAATAGGGACAAAATTGTAATGCTAAACCTACAAGCGACAGCACAGGTACCTGGTCAATGCAGGCGCTAGGAGACTGTCTATATATATTGATAAGACATTCTGTAATAGAAGAAGAAGATCTGTTTTCATATAGCTGCTAGCGCCTTTCACAGACATGTAGCAGTAACGTTAGCTAACGTTAGTCACAAAGCGCTTAACATGAGTGTTTTATTACATTCACTTCTCACCACCGACATACATTCGCATACACAGATATCATGCATCATTAATACAAAGTAGTCCGTTAGTACCCATAACTGACATAATCCACAGCAAAACTTCTGTGAATAGATACCTTTTTGATTTGCCTCGGGCTGTGTCTTCGGTTTGTTTTACCCTTCAAACACGGCGGCAGCTTGTTGCTATGCAGGTCACATGATTTGTGACGTAACGCCGACCAAGAGAATACGTAAACTTCCGGCTGGTGTCACTGCTTGAAGAAGTGTGTGTGTGTGTGTGTGTGTGTGTGTGTGTGTGTGTTTGTGTGTGTGTGTGTGTGTGTGTGTGTGTGTGTGTGTGTGTGTGTGTGTGTGTGGAAATAAGTCAGAAATAAAGGGAATTTAATACATAAAGTCCCCCTGTAGTCAATAATTGTATCCCTTAAAACTCATCTTTGATCACCAAAATGACATTTAAACGTTTTTTCCTTGAATCGTTTTTGTCATGACACCCTTGCCTCATTTAGTATGTGCGGTTCTATGAATATGCAAATGAGCCACGCCTCCACTCACTCACTCAGCTCAGAGATCCACTCGTTGACGATCACACGTTGATCTGATTGGTTACAAGGTAGTTTGTGACGTCGGAAAAAACAGCGATTTCAAACCGTGTTTTTGAGACTGTCTTTGTTTTCCTCCAGTTTTAAGGAGAAAATAGTCAGCAATATTGTCGACTTATGAATTTGCACATGGTTTGTCATTAAAAACACCACATAGACATAAACCACATTAATAGCTTGAATTTCAACACAGGGGGACTTTAAAAACATTGGGCCCTATTTTAATGATCTAAGCATGTGGTCTAAAGCGCAGGGCTTTTCCGTATCCACTTTTGTTTAACGACGGAAAAAATGGTCAGCGCGCCCGACACATGGTCTAAAAGGGTTCCCCCTATTCTCTTAATGAGTAATGAGTGTGTTTTGGGCTTTTACATGAAATAAACCAATCAGAGTCTCATCTCCCATTCCCTTGTAAAGCCAGTTGTGCTCGTGCCATGGCGGATTGCCATTTACACGGTGGAATTTGCAAACATAAAAACTGAATGCTTCTCTAGTGAGAAATTATAAATAATTTGGCAAACAATAATTTAGGCTCAGCTTGGTCTGGTATAAAGAAAATCATGGGATTACAGCATAATGTAAATAAGAGCACTCTATGTATTGATGGTTTTAGATTGATTGATTGATTGATTGATTGAAAACTTTATTGAACAACAATCAACATGAAGTGTTCAAAAGGATAAAAACACAAAAAAGAACAAAGGCTTGTTTCCATTGTGGTCCTTAAGATGGAAGATGAGTAACAGTACATGGACTAAAAACATATAAAACAATGAAGAAAGGGGGCATACAAAATACAAACAAATAAAACAAATAAAAACACAATAAAAAGAATGAAACAAGGGCTAAATTCTCAGATAACAAGCAGACAATACAATATTCCTACTACTTCAAGGCTTTCTATTTCTATTTCCTTTCTTTTTCTTTTTCTTATTTTATTGCTTTAATAACCATTTTTTTATTTAAAATTTAAAATTATAATAGGAAGAGCTCAACAGTTTAAGGTTTAAAGGTAAACCATTCCACAAGACAGCTGCAGAGTATAGGAAAGAGTACTTTCCCACACAGCTCTTGGCCTGTAATCTGTGGAACTCCCCCTGGTGCAGTAGTTGTGCGTATCACTCATTTTTGAAAAGTAATCACATATACTTGGGTGCCAGATTATTTCTTATCTTATAAACTAAACACAGTTTAAGTAGAGAAACCCACTCCTCCACTCTGAGCCACCCAAGACTGGAGAAATAGTCAGGAAGAAGATGAGTTCTAGGATGTAATTTAAGAATCACGCTGATTAATTTATTTTGACAGATCTGTAACTTGTCTTTAAGGCCTTTAGTAATGCCTGTGTACCAAGATGTACAGGCCTAGTCAAGATGACATTGAACAGGCGCATCAGCCAAGATTTTTAAGGTTTTACTATCTAAGAGGCTGGATAATCTTGCTAGGAACTTAGTCCTTTGGCTTACTTTTGAGAAAGTTTTTCGGGCCATAAACTCCCCTGATAGTTTGTTATCTAGTATACAGCCCAAGAAAGTAACTGTTTCCTTGGCTGTAACTTCAACATTACCTATGACCACCCTAAACCCCATAGCCTTTTTAAGTTTATCTCTGGGCCCAAAAAGAATTGACTCTGTTTTGCCAAGGAGAGACAACTTGTTGTCTGTTAGCCAAACACTGAGGTTAAGGAGTTCTGAACTAAGCAGCCTTTCCACCTCTGATTTGTCTTTATGAGAGACTAGAATAGCTGAGTCATCTGCAAATAAAAACAAATTACAGTCTATAGCTGACGACATATCATTGACATATAATAAAAAAAGAGAGGACCCAAAATACTCCCCTGGGGAACTCCACAAGTTAATTTAAGTGGTCAGGAAAAGGTCCCTTCCACATCTACCACCTGGTCCCTGCCCACCAGGTATGACCTCACCCAGTGAAGAAATGCAGGAGAAAATCCTAGGTCTTTTAGTTTATTCAAAAGGACATCATGCTGAACCGTATCAAAGGCCTTTTGAAGGTCTATTAACACCATGCCACAAAAATTCCCCTTTTCTACCTCTTTCCTAATAAAGTCTGTAAGATAAAGCAAACAGGTATCAGTGGAATGTGCTTTTCTAAAGCCTGATTGGAAGTCAAATAAAAGGTTATGTTCTGCTAAATAACTGTCTAATTGCTCTTAAGTTATCCTTTCCACAATTTTTTCAACACAAGATAGATACCGGGCGGAAATTTCCAGGATCAGATTTGGACCCCTTTTTAAATAAAGGTATCACTCTCGCCACCTTAAATTTACTAGGGAAATGGTTAATTTCACAAGATAAATTAATAAGATAAGTTATGACAGGATTGATTATTTCAGCAGCATCCTTAAGAAATCTGGCGGGGGTGTTGTCAAAACCGGTAGCCTTGGAAGGACATTTTCTTCATAAAACTTATGCACCCTCTGTGGATCACTAAACACACCTGATGCTGATGGAAGCTTCTGCACCACATTACTTGCAATTGTTGTGAAGAAACTATTAAAAGTATCTGCCACCACTTTTTTATCATACAATATGGACTCATTAATATCTAGGCCTATTTTACCTTGTTTTTGCTTAGGGTTCTCTTTTGTCCCCAAAGGCCTAAGGCCCCATCCACACTACTGCGTTTTCGTTTAAAAACGGAGACCTTTTGCTACGTTTGCACCTCCCGTCCACACTAAAACGGGAAAAACGAAGACCCAAAACGGAGAAGTTTAGAAACGCTGCAGCTCCGTTTTTCGTTTTGAATCTCCGGAGGGCGTTTTAGTGTAGACGGGACAAAACGGAGGAGTTTAGAAACGATGACGTAGAAGGTCACGCTCGGCTCTATCATTGGGTGTCATCACCCATGACGTATCCTTCCCTGATTCGTCAGCCACCCATCACATGTCCCGTCACCGGAAGAAAACAAACAAAAACATCCTGGACTACGTAGATGATGTTAGTGAGTGCAACATGGATAACGAATTACAAGCGTTACTGACTTTGATGTCTTTGTTAGCAGCTGTTGTGCAAGCAAATTCTGCATTTTACAATGCTATAACTGCCTACATGCGCCGGAGGCAAACTATTATTCGAGCGATCTATGACAATTCCCGTGTGCAGCGGCGGTCCATGAAAAGAAATCTCTGGTCTTCGACATTTTCTAATCTTTGCAGAGGTAGCTAACGTTACTTGCTTCCTCATCAAATCTGAGGAATAGTCCATCCGTTTCCTGTTTACACCGGCACGCGCATGCACAGTGTTGGAGAATGGTCACGTGATCCGAGTTTTCAGTCGTTTTAATGTGGACGGAGATCAATTCTAATACGCAGCTAAAACGCTGGTGTGGACGGAGATCGTTTTCGTTTTAATTCTCCGTTTTTAAACGAAAACGCAGTAGTGTGGACGGGGCCTAAGAGTTGCCCACAATTTCTTGGGATCCTTTTTATGCTCCTCAATTTTAGACATAAAAAAATCCTTCTTCGCCTCATCCACCATTCGCTGAACCTTATTTCTAAGAACTTTATATTCTTTAAAAAGAACAGGCAATTTGGTTCTTTTAAACTCACTTAAGATTTTATCCCTTAAGTAAATGGTGTCCAAAATATCATTATTTATCCAAGGCTGTGATCTTTGTTTAATCCTGGTCTCTTTTGATGGGGCTATCTTATCAAGTATTTCCAAGAAGATAGATTGAACGCAATCCCATGCTAAATCAACATCACATTTGATGGTAATTTCCATCCAGTTTATATTATTAAGTATGTCCTGAAAGTTATTAACATTATACCCGTTTAAACTTCTGCTCTCACAGATTTGTGACATTTAATCTGTGCCCTCTTAACTTTCCTGGTACAATAAGTTAAAAAATGGTCACTAATTCCATTCACAATGACCCCACTTTGTACAATTTTACTTGTGTCAGATACAATGAGGTCAATAGCAGTTTGGCTATGCTCAGTTATTCTGATTGGAACACTAATTAATCGGGTTAGACCATGCATTTTCAGAAAATCACAAAAGCCATTGTATAATGGACCTTCTGTATTCAAAACATCAATATTATTATCTGCCATTAAGATGACTTCCTCGTTTAAAAAATCATGACAGTCTGCACTAACACATTCCAAGGTTTGGATGAAATCATTTTGATTTGGAGGTCT
This sequence comes from Siphateles boraxobius, assembly GCF_051911475.1. Taxonomy (NCBI): domain Eukaryota; kingdom Metazoa; phylum Chordata; class Actinopteri; order Cypriniformes; family Leuciscidae; genus Siphateles; species Siphateles boraxobius. Next base: position 216,342 of record NW_027509212.1, read on the forward strand.
ATTGACAACACCACACAAAATTGGTTTGCTTTTTGGAAATAAAATATCAATCCACACAGCTTCAAGATTAACATTGTCCAGGTCCTGTCTTAGATTGAAATCAATATCAGACCTCACAAATATACAAACCCCACCCCCTTGTCTGTTCCGGTCTTTGCGGACGATAACAAAGTTTTCAATTTCAACTTCGGAGTCAGTAATATAAAAATCAAACCATGTTTCCGAAAAACATACTTACATATACTTGTCTTGATTTTCCTGGCCGGCTCACGTACCTCCGTGATCTTTGGCAGTAAGCTGCGAATGTTTAAATGAAAACAATGCAAGCCCTTCGATGCAAAAACGGATATTTGTTCCTCAGTGAAGACCAAGTTGTTACTTCTCACGGTAATGGCCTTCGGCTGCGATTCTGCGATTTATTCAAGATTTGAAAGTTCTGATTTTAAAGATGATGTAGAAGAATTACAATGCCTGTGTAAGGATGATTCCCATATAGTCTTAGTCTTAAATTTTTCTCTCCACCAAGGTGAATAAGAGTCCTGGTCCAGACCGCATAGGTGGGAGAATATTAAAGCACTCTGCAAACAAAGCAATTAACTTATATATTTTCTTATATTATTAATTGGTCACTACGGGCACAAAAGGTACCTAGCTTGTGGAAAAAGTCTATTATCACTCCTGTTCCTAAACGCAATAACCCTACAGTGTTAAATGATTTGAGACAAGTTGCCCTCACTTCTTTAGTAATGAAATCACTTGAGAAACTGGTGAAGTCTGAGCTATTGAGTAAGAGTTGACAAGTCCTCGATCCTTTGCAATTTGCGTATAGAGCGAATAGAAGTGTTGAGGATGCTTCACTTATGTTGTTAAACTTATTGACTAAGCATCTGGAGGGGGAAAATACCCATGCGAGACTTTTGTTCATTGACTTCTCTTCAGCTTTTAATACTATACAACCCCACATCCTGGCCAGAAGATTGCTAGAGTATTATAAGCTGAACCACAATTTGGTGGGATGGTTACTGGAATTTTTAACTAACAGAATTCAGAGGGTAAAAGTGAATGAGAGCTTTTCAGATGTATTATGTTTATCCACAGGTTCCCCTCAAGGCTGTGTTCTTTCGCCCTTATTATTCATTTTATACACCAATATGTGCCAAAGCTTACATGAAAACAGGAAATTTATTAAATTTGCTGATGGCACAGTGATAGTGAGCCTGTTACAGGGGGAAGAGTCTGGCCTTGGTCCAGTTGTGGAGGATTTTGTGACTTGGTGCTGTGATGTGGAGGCTGAGGCAGTAAGATCCATTTGCAGAAGTTTATTAACACAGGTAACAAAAACGAGGACAGCTGACATAAGACCAAGCTGGCAATAGAAGAGAACTCAGGCAGGCATAAGTGGTATACTCAGGCTGGCGTTAGTAGAGGGGCAATCCAATAATCCAAGCGAAACACAGGCCAAGGTCAGGACAGGCAGCGAAGGTGCGAGAGTACGTGAAACAGTCCAGGTCAGAGATCGAAGGTCCAGAGATAACAGAGAATAGTGCTACACAGACAGATAGGCAAATCAATACTTCACAGAGAACAAAAGAGCAAGCAGTCTATATAAAGGGAGGATAAGTAGCAACAGGTGATAAAGCTGAAGATGATGAGGGAATTCAGCAGGGCTGGATGGTGATGAGTGGAGAGAGGGGAGATGGGAGATGAAGTCTTAATACTCAGGAGAAAGGGATCTAATGACGCCAGAAGGAGGTGTGGTAGAGCGTTCTGTGACAGGTGCGATGATTCTTATTTAAAGTTATACAAAACGAATGATATGATCATTGATTTTATAACGCATTCTGTTGATCACATCACTACAACTATCAAAGGACAGTTTGTGGATCGTGTGGAGAGTTATAAATATCTTGGCACAATTATAGATTCAAAACTGACATTTGAGTTGCATTGTGAAATGATCATCAACGTTCGAGTTGCCTTAGGAAACTGGCTAAATTTCACATTGATAGACACATGTTGACTTTGTTTTATTTTGCCTTTATAGAATCTATTTTGTCATTTTCTGTTGTGGTGTGGTATGGAAGCCTGTCAGTGAAGAATAAGAACTCCTTAACCACATTGTTAAGTGGGCGAGTAAGACAATAGGAGTAAATCAACGGAACCTAGGAAATGTCTACACAATTCAGCTGTACCGGAAAGCAAATGCTGTCTTGAGTGACCGGTTACATCCTTTAAAGGGATACTTCAGGATTTAGCATTAAGCTTTGAATCAGTAGAAAACCATTAGTATTTTCGAATTACCATGCCCAAGATAGTATCAGCCATCTTTCTTTAGAAGCTAAGCTAACAGGCTCTTGCTCTGTGTAGAAAGTATGTATAGTAGTCTAATCACGATGGCGGAAGGTAGTTTTGAAGTTGAAATGGCAGAAGGGGATTTCGAAGATCTGTTGCGCGAATCTGATGCTCGCGGCTACCTGTACGAGCCGCAATAGGGCCATGAACAGTTGCGGGAGATGGAGGAACAAGATGCGGCCGGAGCAGCTGCTGCAGCAGGGGAGCAAGACCTGACTCGAGCCCGGCCAGACTCCAGCTGGGGCGGACCGGTGGTGTTAGTGCTCTCGATGTGTGCCTATGGAAACAGATAGAGAGTCCCATTGCTGTCGTGAATTTCAGCGATCCCATTTTCTTCTGGGCGAGATAAATTGGAAACGCCAGCCAAAGCCCGCAGGGACAAACGGACGGCTTAGTGTAAAGTGAGTATTTGGTTTGTTTTTCTTTTTTTTTACCAAGACGTACAGAGTTTGGACACCCTGCATTATCACAATGTTCTTCCCGCGTAGTCAGCTGAGCTATTGTTGTTATATTTACATCTATGATAGCATACTTTATGTGCAAATAGTTCGCACTGCTAACGTTGTGCTTACTGTTTTGTAGACAATATCGCCTAACAGCCTTCCGTCACTTTATGGATTGGGTCCTGCAAGGCGAGAGACATAGTAAAGACTATCGTCTCGTTTTGCCCACCTGAGTTGTCCAGGATATCAGATGGAGATATCCAGCTCCTGACGGACAATACTGTGAATGAATATAAGGAAACAGCTGAAGCTCTGGAAGAGCTTTGAGTGTAAAAGTGTTAATATTATTTATTTTTTTTAATTAAAAGTTATAACTCACATTGGTTGTTGTTCTTTTTATAAACCTTTACTGTTACTAGAGTATGTATTAGCCTAGAGAATGTGTGGAGAAATTTTTCAGATACTGCCCTCTGTAACCGGTAGGCGTGGTTTGGGAGTGGCCTGGCCTCCTAAGGGCAGCAAAGCAAGTGCATTCTGGGAGTTGTTGTCTTTCAGCCACATGAGTAAAAAATACATTTTCTGCCTTTTCTCAGTCTAGAATGCTTCAATTTCAAAAATAATTTCACATTTATACTAAATAAATGACCACTATTAAATACACATTCATCTTCCCATAGGTGAAGTATCCCTTTAAGTAATGATTTTCAGTTGCTTAAATCTGGTTGTCGGTTTGTGGTTTCGAGATGGAAAACCAGTCGGTACAGGAATACTTTTGATCCAGAGGCAATTACAATTTTAAATAATATGAGTAAGAGAGACGTGAAATGTTTTTGTAAGTCTCATATGTATTTTTCTTTTTTGGATGACCGAATTCTTCTTTTATCTGCAAAACAAATTTATCAGCAAAACAAATTTATCTGCAAAACAAATTTACGAAATAAATATACCTTACCTTACCTTATAAACTGTTACCCCCTAACAGTACTATCAATCCTAAATAGTAGGCTGTAGAATTAGTGCGTCCCAAATCGTAGTACGTTACTCCAAAGATACACAGATTTTTCCGGTTAGAAACCCAAGTGCAGATCCATGCGCTCTCTAACAGATAATATTGCCCACAACCCAACCCGCGTTGAACGAGGATTCAATTAGAACTACAAACATTAATAAAAAGCTATAAAACTACAAACATGGCGGACATGCACAGTTAAGTAGAGAGGTTTAGATAAAGGGGTTTGAATGATTTAATAATCAGTATCTAACGTGACGAAAATATAATTAATTGTTATCCACATTATAATTCATCTGTAAAGCATTGTGAACCTTTATAAAGATAAGTTTGGCCATTAACGTTTAAATGGATCATTATATTCGAATTGCAATGAGCAGAGTCTCCGCGTGAAAGGCAACGATCAGATCAACGTGCTGCTTTATTTCTCTCCGAAACGGTAGGAAATTAAATTAAATAGAATGTGGAGAATTTTAACTGTGACAAGATGATTGACAGCATAGATATAATATAGAGACTAGTTGCCCTATTGGCCGCTGGAAACCGAGAAATCCGGCCGCCATCTTGAACCGGTCATATTCCTAGTTTCGTTGCAGGCGGCCAATACAAACCAGCACAGATTCTGCTACATAATAAGGAGCTTAAATTACTATTATTTTTATTAAATGTCATCTTGTTGTGTTGTTGAATGCAAGAATCAATGAAAAATGAATATGCTGTATCTGGAATTTTTATTTCTAGAAAATATTCACATCATTAAAATTGCACTGTAATGTCACTCTTTACATTGACGTCTTCTTGGCGCTGGCTAGGCAGAACTGCGGATCGTACCACACAAGTCTTGTACATGACCATTTAGCACATAGTTATAGGCATCTAAAGATTTATATGATCCCAGTATGTCTTTACGCTCAGTTTCTCTATCGGATAGGTGTAGGACTGAGCCTAGCGTTAACGTAGATCCTGTCAGATCGTCCATCCATTGCCTGAGCGTGTACGGGTCAGCCAATCTGGTTCCGTCTGTTAAAATTAACTTTTGCAAATAACAATCGCGGTTCTGGACAGTGAGTGACCTTGCACATTAAAAAACAAGCTAACAAAACTTGCAAACTAACGTTAGGGAAGCGGCCAGAGGGATCGTTCTGCAACCACCTAAGCTCCGCCCACAGAAAAACGTCACCATGTTTACCAACTGAAAAGGGGTCTATAGGCAGTAGCGGTCGATAGGGCGTCTACCCATAGACATCATATAGATAGACGCCCTATCGACCGCTACTGCCTATTGGAGCGGACGAGCCGTGGGGCCGCCATCTTAAACCGGTCACCCGCTCCGCTCAGTGTAATCTGTTTGGCAGGTGCAATGAGCTGCCAGCGCATTTAATTAATCATATCTCACTGAATACCGAACTGATTTTCACGCGGGTTTTTTTTGCTGCAAAGGTCATACATGTAGCTACGATACAGGACACATTGAATATTTTGTTCACAAAATACAACTAATAGTACGGTAATGTTAAATGTTAAATCTTACTTGTGAAAAGTAATCCCCGAGTGATGGTCCGCCGATTTGAGCAGGAATATACTGCACAGTGCTCTGAAATCTACTGCTGCTATGCAACGCAAATAGGAGTATGACCTGCTTAATATGGCGGCCGCATTTCTTGCGCCACACCGGCCAATAGGGCATCTAGTCTCTATATGATATCTATGCGTCTACCTATATGATGTCTATGATTGACAGGACAGTTTAAATGGTGACAGGACCCGTAACTAAGCAGTCCGTTAAAGACGAAATTTCTGCTACACACTCAAAAGTATGTACTTTTAGGGCATAGTAGGCAAATTGGGACACAGCATTAGTCACTTCTACTTTGTCCCTGAATGTATCAACCGTTAATTTTTAACGAATCGTTTGACTGAATGATTCATCGACTAACTTGTTAAGACAATGATTTTCCGCCGCCTACTGGCCATTATTATCATTTCATTTTAGCGGAGGTATGAAGACTGAACTCTGTTTTTGTTTTCGGTTGTGATTGCAACAATAGTTCATAAAAAGAGAGAGAATGTGTTGATAAATAGAATATTAAGAGCGAAATATGAGAAAACTTTGTAGATAGAGAGAAAGTAAATGCATTCGCATTACATACAATGTTTTTGTCTTTTGTTCTCATCCGACTGTTTCTTTGAATTCTGTCTCTACATTACGGTTTATTAACATTTTAAACCTGTAATAAAATAATTTTGTGATGAATTTTAATGTTTTACAATTTAATGACTGGGTCTGGGATGAGGGGAAAGGAATATAATCTTTATATAAATGCAGTATTGGGGGACACAATCTGAGACGTTGCAATTGTTTTCAGACGGGTGATATGGATCATGTTAGGAGGGGTCGGGGGTTTTCTCCCCCTGAACATTTTTAAATTCTGGCTGCTAAACATACCATTTCAATGCAGTTTGGGAGGGACAGAAATACCTTAACGGAGCTAGCAGCAACCCTCCTCTATCTGAGGACTAAGTTAAAGTAGCCTATCTATTTTGTAAGTTTATGTAAAAGACAGGTTGATGAAAGAACTGTAACCTCAAATTCAAAAGACTTTTGAAGTCTACTTCATTAAAGCATGTTTACACACACACTTACTGTACACTTAGGCCTACTACACATGATTTTAAAAACAGTACCATTGCAGTTTTTATGTTGTGATTTTAAATTGGTATGTGACCTAAGAACGATCTTACATTAAAGGTACATAAAGGTGCTGAGGTCTGACTTTGTGGTGCTCTGAAATTAAGTTATTTTAATATTAATATGTGATGAAGGACTTTGAAAAAAAGATTGACAGATTTCAGTGCTGAATAAGGTTAACACTACCCCGTTTATTTGAAAATGGTTAATATTTGACAGAAAATGTAAAAAAAGTAATCAAATCAAATGTAATATGTAACATTACTTTAGTAATCCCACTACCTTTTAATATCATCCGATAACTAATTCAATGCCGATTTGTTGCTTTGCCTACTTACCACTTCGAGACCATCTGTAAAACATTGCCAGCTCAACGTGGAGCATTATTAATTATGGAGCATAATAGGAATAAAGTTGTGACAAAAAATTTATCAGGGAGGAAAAATCTGAGGGGCACTGCCTTTAATCTTACTTTATTGACCAATGTACTTGCTTCTAACCTTCGATGATTCAGTTAAACCATATACAAAAATGACTATAGATTTTTTTGTCTTTATTGGTAAAGCAAGTGTTAATTTTTTTTCTCCTCTTCTGTTCTTCTGCACAGCTGAAAGGTTTGTTTGAGCGGCACCCTCTACTATACACGCGTGAATTTACAATTCCTTCAGCCTGAGGCTTATTATTTCACTTTTTGGTGTGAAAGGGTCCTTACATTTGCCCAAAAAATGTTTTTACTATAAAAAATAGCCTAAGCCCAGGCCCAGCCCAGGTGGAAAAAGTAACGCAAAAGTAACATAACACATTATTTTTCTCAAGAAGTAACTAAGTAACGCAATAAGTTACTTATTAAGGGAGTAATGCAATATTGAAATGCATTACTTTTCAAAATAACTTTCCCCAACACTGTATAAATGGCATTTGACAAGTAGGCCTATTTGGTGTCCCGAGTAGTTGATGGTGGTAGTGGATCAGATGTCGTGTTCCCGCAGAGCCGCTAGAGGGGCTGTGAGTCTGCCGAGCACTGAACTCTAAACCCCCGCAGATCTGTTCAATGAGAGCACAAGATAATATCATAATATCGAAAGTGCATTAGTGGTCGTTTTTAAGGTTCACCACTTCAGCAAGGAATATTTTCCGTAGCATAAGGAATTCCGATGAATATTCGGTGCAGTTGATGGTCTGTGGCGTTTATACAGTCTGTCCGGAGTGAGACACCGTAGAGGCTGAACCCACTGCAGGTAAGCGGACTCGATTACAGATCTACCCTACGCATGAGCGCTCTGACCCCGACACCGCGTTACTCGAACAACGAGGCTTATTAGCTACTGTAGGCCAATGTTTACATTGACTTAGAATGTTTATTCAGCCAGCCGTATTGTGTGGCGGTTGCTTTTTCTCAATTAAAAGACGCTGCAATAATTGTGTAAGTTTTTAGGAGATTAGTTGGCAAAGGAGTTTAGATTAAACGACTATTTAAGCCTAATCAGATGTAGCGCCCCGCTTTTTCGGCCTGATTTAACGGGCCTCCTCGCCATTGTTTTATAGCCACCCTTCACATCGAGTAATAGACACAAACTTCACGTATTTAATAAAATCAGATAACAAAATGTGCGGTTGCATGGGGTTATATTTATATTTTTAACATTTTAAAGCTAAAATTAGCGCAGTATCACGTCAATGTTTCTGTTTCCTGGGTTTGTTTTTAGCATTGGAGCTAACGAGGGAAATATCAAAATAATGTGTGATTTTGACAGCCAGAGTCTCAAACTACATTTTAAACTGGTAACAAAATACGGATTTGCTTTAACAGTAGCACAGCTGTCCAAACGCTGGCTGAATGTGATGTTTTATGAGTAATTTAGCATAACGATTTGATGACAGCAATGTTTATTTAATAAAATCGATCATTTGTTCAGTACAAACTTAAAGGAAAGGTGATATGATATCCGCGTTTAAATTCATTATTTCAGTGTCACAATAAAATCAACATCTACCATAGTGTTTCCGAGGTTTTCTTTGCCAATTACTTTGATTTACCATGTATATCACATGATATATTAATTATGCTAAGAGTCATTATATATAAATATGTTTACATATCAAAGTATTTTGTGCCACCACATTCATCATTATCTTATTTAGCAAAATAATACGTAATTTCTAAACATGTCTGCCACATGCAAGCTGAACCGTCCTGTCAATTATACGGTTTTGTCAAAATCAAGCTGATGATATAATATAATGTCACATGCCTGTTTGTTTTGGTCCCACTGATCCCTGACCCGTGTGTTGAGATCTTCGTAGTTAACCTCTGACCCCATCAGCTGTGACTCTGGGTTGACATTTAGTTCAAATATTAAACCAAAACACAAGGGCTGTCAGTAGATATTACACGTATATGGTTCATGTAGTATAGGGCTTGCATTTGTGTATTGTGAATGAGTCTGTCATTACTGTGTTGTAATGTAGACTGTTTTCTGTCTCTGGTCAGCTGATGTTCTCAGGGACCAGAGTCACGTGATGTACGAAGGTAAACACATCCATTTCTCAGAGGTGGATAATAAGCCGCTGTGCTCCTACAGCCCCAAACTCTGCAAGCAGCGCAGATTGAACGGATACGCCTTCTGCATTCGTCATGTTCTGGAGGACAAAACCGCTCCGTTCAAACAGTGCGAATATGTGGCGAAGTACAACAGTCAGCGGTGCACCAACCCCATCCCCAAAGCAGAGGAGCGACGGTAAGATGAGGAGCCGGATGAGTGTGTACTGAGTCACCAATCATCCACTGGTGCTCATTCAGATGCTCAATTTAATTTAATGATTTATTCCATTTTCATTTCCCTTATTGGTTATGGAATACCAGGTAAAGTGTGGCTTGCCTGTGGTAGGGCCCTATGAAACCTGTTTTATTTTTCCATCTGATTTTTTTTTCCACCTATTTAAATTTTTCTGGACTCTGGTTTAATTGTTAAATGTAACAACAATTTATTTAAGTTGAACAACATTTTTTTTAAGGCTCTGCGAAAAACTTTTTATTTTTTTCTCAAATTCTGTGTTTCCACTTTAATGGTTTAATAGAATTTTAATAATCAAAAGCATGTCTCGTTACAGAGACACGCAGAACATCTATTCTTCAAATTGAAATGTTGTGGTTTAATATTCACTTATACAGTTTATATACAGACATTAGTCCATATTAGTCCAAAAGTACATGAAAGTTGATACCACAGTAAAAAACAAAACAAATTTTATACATATTTTAAAAAACAAATTACAATTATCTCACCAAAATGTTTGCTCACTTAATGTATTTGTGTGTTTATGATGTAATTTGTTGCAATAGTCAATAATAAAACAAGAATGAATAAACACGTTAGAAGCAGTAGCATAATTAAATACAGTAAAATAAAAATACAAATTAAACAATGCTGTTGGCTATAATTTTTCAGGTAGGCCTAACAGTAGTTTTCAATTAAAAATACCACAGACACTGAATGGTCAAATATAAAATAACTCTTATTTGTATGCCTACTGTGGTAAAATCACTGTAATGCACAGACTTGAGTGCGTTATTGCTGTTACTGAACAACGGCTACTGTAATATGATTTTCTACAGTATCAATGCAACGATATAAGCTGCACTTTCTTAATCTTTTCAGTGATATACTGTTATCGAACTTCCTTGCTGCTGAGAGCGACGATTAGATGAATATTTTAAAATGTGCTGCACGAAAAAATGATAGCGGTGAGAAAACAGCAGTTAAGAAGCAGTGATAGTGGATTTGTTTGCAGCACCGCTGTCACGTTTATTTGCACAGCGCTTTATACAAAATATTGCTTTAAATGAAAATTCAGTCATTATTTACTCACCCTCACGTCGTTCCAAACGCGTAAGACTTTTGTTAATCTTCGGAACAAAAATTAATGTATATTTAATGAAATCTGAATGCTTTCTGTCCCTCCATTGACAGCTACACAACTAAAACTTTCAAGCCCCAGAAACGTAGTTAAGACACCATTAAAGAAGTACATGTGACTCCAGTGGATTAACCTCAGTTTTATGTACTTCTAATTTTAGGTACTAAACCTCAACCAAACTCTAAACCTTGAGACTTGTTGTTTTCTTTTCTTTATCTTTTTTTTGTTGCAAGAATTGTATAATATAATTTATTGCTGATTTGTTGTTTCTGTCCTGTAGAAATCTGAATATATCTAATTGTTTGACAATAGGCAGTAAATGCAATAAGAACTGTCTAAACATTGTCTATTCTTTCTTCAGAATTATATAAAAGGTTTGTTAGTTAACCAGAATTAAGCAAAATCGCAGCCAGAATCATTACATTTCATATAATTCTCATCCTTAAATGAATGGATAACAGGGTTATTATTGTTTACTGAAACTAAAGCTAAAAGCATAACACAATTTGTTTGTTACTTGAAATAAACGTTAACTGAAAAAAAAAAACTTAAACTAAATGAAAATGAGAAATGTTGTCAAGGCAACTACCTGAAAAAATGTTTAAGTTGGAGTACTAAAATTACTAAAGCTAAATAATAAATAAAAATTAAAAACTATATAGACATATTTGAAGAAATAAACATCAACAACTTTTAAAATTTAAGTGCAATTTAAGTGCAAGAAAAAAAAATCTAAACTAAAAAGTATATCAGTGAAAATAAACTAATACTCGTGGAAAAGTTCCTGATTTAATAGCGCTTTTACCAAAGCCTATGGATTACAATAATACTATGTATATTTATTTATTTATATATATATATATATTTTGATGCCTTTTTTAATAATGAATTGTATGTTTGTTCACTGTTGATTTGTATTGAATAAAGGCCCGTTCACATCAAGCACGATAACTATAAAGACAACGATAAAGATAACTATATATGCGTTCACACCAACGACCGATAACGGTCTTTTTGTTCTAAGCACGCGCGCGCCCGCGCTGCCGTTTCAAAGTAGCGAAAATGGATGACCTGCTGCTGCTTTACGTTACAAAAAATATCAAAAGAAAAGCAGGCGCTTTTGGGTACACGATATCCTTAAAAGACGAGAGGAGTTGGGGGAATCCGAATTTTATTATAATTGTTGTTTACAACATGTCATTGAATATGTTTTTGCTGTTCTTATTGCCTTTACACGTCTTTGCCAGCAGATGTCCTCAGCCAGCATGCTATGTCCCGAGCGCATCTAAACAGTGAATCTAGCAATCTAGTGTAATCGATCTAATCTAACAGTGAATTTAGCTGACGAAGTCAATGATGGGATAAAAATATCGCCTTGTCAACACCTTTATGTATACAACGCCTTTTTCACTGCAACTTCAGCAATGTTGTCAAAACTAGCGCTGGATAGCCTACCTGAAGTAATTTTGTTACACTATGCTAAACTGCATAATATCTCATCGTTAATACTTCTCACCATTTATTCCCAGGATACGACCGATTGTTTCCCTATATATCCATCTTTTTATCCTTGAAAAGGGGGTTTGACTTGTCAAACAGTGGAGGATTTTTTGTACCTCGACAACTTCTCTGCAATGTCATCTGCCATTTTAAATGTGCGAGACCTTTAAATTGGAATGGATTCTGATTGGCTGTCAGTGTTTTATCGTTCGACAGCTGGAAAAAAAAACTTTCTGAAAGTGATCCCAACGATATCGTTCCTCATATCTTTATCGTTATAGCTGTGGTGTGAACTTTAATAAGGAGAACGATTTTTAGAATTATATCTTTATCGTTATCTTTATAGTTATCGTGTTTGGTGTGAACTTGCCTTGAAAATTTTCTATCGCCAGTGATAGACAATAAAGTTTTGTTAAATTCTAAAAGTTCCTGGCTTAATAACGCTTTTACCAAAGCCTATGCATAACAACAATTTTACATGAGAATCAAAGAAAAAATCTGTAGCATGGCTTAATTTGACAGAACTATTATCCCTTCATGATCTAATGGTTGAAATGTTCTTTTCCATGTGCGACAGGTGTTGTGGTGTGTGTGTGATTTGACGAATTGTTCCTTTGCTCGGGCAGATACTGTAACAGCCACCTCCAGGTGCTGGGCTTCATCCCGAAGAAGGAGCGCAAGAAGAAGCATGAGGCTCTGGAGGAGGTTCGCTCGCGCGCTCATGTGGAGTCTGTGGCCCTCAACATCACCGTTCCCTCTCTAGCCCTGAGAGACTCTAACGGGCTCGGCCCGTCGCTGACCCCGATGCACCTCTCGGACGCAGACCTCCTCGACCCCTTCGCCTTCTACGAGGAGGACACGGACGGGGAGGAGAGTGTGGCGCACAAGAGCTTCGCGAGGCCTGTGATTGGCCTGAGAGTGACCACCCGTGACCCGGAGCACGTGATCTCTGAAACCGGCACACTTCCACCCTTCCCACACTTGCCACAACCCCCTCCCCCCCCACCCCCGGCTCCACCTCCACCTCCACCCTCGGCGCGGCTCGTCCAGCCGCCTCCGCACACGGACCGGCCCTTGCTGTGCAAGCCCGCTCCTCCTCAGACGGGGCCTTCTGTGTCGTCTGTCCCTGCGGGGTCCCCTCGCCCCCCCGACGGCCCGCCGCCCCGGTCCGTGGCCATGCGCCCCACTGCCTTCACAGCGCCCCCTGTCTGCCTGCTCCGACTACAGCACCTCGTGCAACTCTACGCGCACAGACAGCGAGAGCACGGAGATCTGTTCCCACATCTCGGTACGGCATACTTGCTTCATCAACACACTTGAAAATGCAGTAACTACTTGTTTTGCCACTGTTGAGCTTCTTCAGTTGGGTGTCTTGGGGCTTTTACTGATAACCACTGTTGGGGAAAGTTACTTTGAAAAGTAGCCTAATGCATTACACTGTGTTACTCCCATAAAAAGTAACTAATTGGATTACTTGGTTACTTTTTTAGAAAACTGTCCTATACACTGCAGAATACAGTCAGTAACTACATGTTTTACCTTTGTTGAGTTACTTCAGTTGGGTGTCTTAGGGTGTTTTAACAGAGGTCGACCGATAGTGGATTTTACCGATAACTAGTGTTGGGGAAAGTTACTTTGAAAAGTAATGCATTACACTATTGTGTTACTCCCTTAAAAAGTAACTTTTTTTAGAAAACTGACCTATAAACTGCAGAATACAGTTAGTAACTACTTGTTTTGCCACTGTTGGGTTACTTCAGTTGGCTGCCTAAAGCTGGGTGCACACTGTACGATTTGGCCGTCTGAGATTTGTAAAATCCTAAAAGATTCCTCTGATGATCGGCTAAAATCTGAAGTGTTTGATCGTTAGTTTGACATGTTCACCGACAGATTTCACCTCCTCCTAAATTTTAGCAGTGTCAGAAGATTTGACTCACAGTCCTGCAGTGTGACTTTCCTACGACCACCGCCAAATTGTCTTTGTTTTTCAGGACAAGCCATGATCCAAACTAACGTTAGAGATTTCTTTGTAGGGAACAAACGCACTCGGACCGCAGCAAACGTGCCCAGTGTAAAAACGCCCTTAGACTATGATCTGTCCTGTGACACTTGGGTTTGGCTCAGGTATACTAAGATTAACAGATAACTGAGTGTGGAAATGTATATGAAAGTAATCTGATCTTGCAACAAGCAAACAAATTCTTGAATTAGTTTTATTGGGCAGGCTAATATTGTGAACCTAATTGTATTTGTGTGTGTATGTATGTATGTATGCATGTATGTGTATATGTATATATATATATATATATATATATATATATATATATATATATATATATATATATATACATATATATACATACACACACACACACACACACACACTAGAATACAGAAGCTAGTTTCTGCCGCGGAATAAAAAAAGGAAATTGCGACTTTAAATCCCAGATATAAACTTAGTCAGAATTCTTAGATAAAAAGTCACTGTTACCTTTATTTATTTATTATGTGGCGGAAACAGACTTCCATGCTAGATTGGCACACAAAGCCAAAACAGACAGTAAAAATATTTATAATGTTACAAAGATTTCTATTCATTAAAGAGTCCTGAATAAAAACAGCAAATCAGCATATTAGAATGATTTTTGAAGGATCATGTGACACTGAAGACTATAATGACCTCGATATCGGATTATACGCACGTGTGTTTTCGCAGGGCTAGACTGGTCTGAGGACAGTTCAGATGAAGATGCAGAGGAGCTTGTTCCTTTATTGCCTCAGGCCTGTAGACTTCAGGAAAGAAGCCCTCATCAAAGGTAAGACATTCACTCCTCACCTGCTTCTCTCAACTTCTGGGGCGGCAAATATAATGCAATGTACAGTAGTTCAGTTACTTCATGAGTGCAGATAAAAATGTTTGAGACAAAGAAGCTAAATGAATAAATGTAAATGTAATGAAGCATTTAATAGCCATTTTTTATTTATTTATTATTTTATAACTTTTTTTGGTGTGTGTGTGTCAGCTCCTCAAATGAAAAGCCTCTATCCCGGCGGGCACGTATGGCACAGCTCTGCTCATACCTGCAGGAGAGGTATAAACACCTGTGCCGACAGGACCGGGCAGCCGCCCGGCACAGCAGATACCGATACGCCTTCCGGAAAGCTCTGCTTCACGCTGCGAGCAAAGACCCCGACTGCACTGCACAACTCATCCAGAAGCTCAGCAAGAGCTCACAGACCTCAGCCTGGTGCGTGCAACATGTGTAAAGCAATTTCAGGACTTGTGTATGTGTGTTTTAACTTTAATATTTGTATAATTTTGTTTTTTATCAGTTCAAGGTCTGCAGTACCACAAAAGTATGAAAGGATAATATGTACGGGAACCACAAAGGGTCAAAACTGCAGCGACATAGCTTTGCCTTTTTCACGCCACTGTTTTCAACGTATCCTTTAACATATGCATACTTCAGGTAAAAGAGCATGTGTTAGTGGTGGCTTAGTGAAGAGACGATGTCAGTTTGAACAAGTAACAGCTACGTGCAGTTGTCAGGTGTGTGTTGTGCAGTTGTCAGGTGTGTGTTATGCTCTTGACAGCATGTCACTGCAGATATCTTACTGAACCGATCTCAGCAGCTGTTCTCCAGTTGCACCGCACGGTTCGCTGATGGACAGCAGTGCTCCGTTCCTGTGTTTGACATCACTCACCAGACACCTCTTTGTGACGAACATGCAAAGAAAATGGTGAGAAACCACACCTCATATGGATAACCATAAAGGGATAGTTCATGCAAAAATGAAATAAGCCCATGATTTACTCGCACTCAAGTCATCCTAGGTGTATCTGACCTTCTTCTTTCAGACGAATACAATGTCCTGACTCTTCCAAGCTTTATAATGGCTGTTTCTGTTTTGAAGTCCATAAAAGTGCATCCATCCATCATAAAAGTGCATCTATAATCATAAAAGTGCATCTATCCATCATAAAAGTGCATCTATCATCATAAAAGTGCATTTATCCATGATAAAAGTGCATCCATCCACCATAAAAGTGGATGCACATATATGGATGCACATAAAAGTGCATCTATCCATCATAAAAGTGCATCTATCCATCATAAAAGTCCATCATAAAAGTGCATCTATCCATCATAAAAGTGCATCTATCATCATAAAAGTGCATCTATCCATCATAAAAGTGCATCTATCATCATAAAAGTGCATCTATCATCATAAAAGTGCATCTATCCATCATAAAAGTGCATCTATCCATCATAAAAGTGCATTTATCCATGATAAAAGTGCATCCATCCACCATAAAAGTGGATGCACATAAATGGATGCACATAAAAGTGCATCTATCCATCATAAAAGTGCATCTATCCATCATAAAAGTGCATCTATCATCATAAATGTGCATCCATCCATGATAAAAGTGCATCCATCCACCATAAAAGTGCATCTATCCATCATAAAAGTGCATCTATCATCATAAATGTGCATTTATCCATGATAAAAGTGCATCCATCCACCATAAAAGTGGATGCACATAAATGGATGCACATAAAAGTGCATCTATCTATCCATCATAAAAGTGCATCTATCCATCATAAAAGTGCATCTATCATCATAAAAGTGCATCTATCCATGATAAAAGTGCATCCATCCATGATAAAGGTGCTCCACACGGCTCTGGGGGGTTAATAAAGGACTTCTGAAGCAAAGCCATGCGTTTGTGCAATATAAAAATATCTAGCTTCTCGCCAAACGACCATGTGGATTCCACTTAAGTCTAAGTATTAAGTAAGTCTTAAGTATAATTCATAAAAATGTCCGGTTTCCACTGTTTTTCATGGGACCTTTAAGCGTGTACTTTAAGTTGACTGGCGCTTGCCTCTCGCACACAATACGGTACTTTGTTGCGTGACGTTATTCACGAGAGGCTGCCTTGTGGGCGGCTCTGCGACGCGCACACACACCGGGAGCAGAGCAGACAGCGCAGCAGCATTGCACACAAAATGCCGAAGCGTGAGTGCAGGTTCACAATTGAAGTGCAAAAAAAAATTCCCACGGAAGGTGGAGTGTACCATGTGCAAATATTTTTTTTTTATTTGTATGTCATTATTCTATTGTTGCGGGCCAAAAATGTAATGGAAATTATGTATGTATGTATTAAAGTTCAATAGTTGCAAGCTTGTGAATGCATTTGACAAGCATCGGTTTCATTGATGCATTCAACCCCCAGTCCTCTTTTCTGAAGAATACAATATGGTCACCCAAATATGAATATTTTTCTTACACAAATGCATGGCTCTGCTTCAGAAGGACTTTATTAACCCCCCAGAGCAGTGTGTAGCACCTTTATCATGGATAGATGCACTTTTATGATGTATAGATGCACTTTTATGGACTTCAAAACAGAAACAGCCATTATAAAGCTTGGAAGAGGACATTTTTTAATATAACTCAGATTGTATTCGTCTGAAAGAAGAATGTCATATACTGCTAGGATGGCTTGAGGCCGAGTAAATCATGGGCTAATTTTCATTCTTGGGTGGACTATCCCTTTAAAGGGGCGTATTAACAGCACAGAATTGGTTGTAAGTAAATGTGTGTGTATGGCAGGATAATTTCCTGCGTGGAGATGGCAACAGACGCAGTCTGCAGCAACAGCGGCGTCCACGTAAGAAGACCAAACCACCTGCACTGACTAAGAAACACAAGAAGAAGAGACGACGAGGTCCACGCAGACCGCAGAAACCCATTCCCCCGGCTGTGCCACAGGGCAACTTACTAATGCCCTCCCTCTCGCTGCCTGCCCACCACGCCCATGTCAGGTGCCCAGCTTACTCTCGATCCAGCATCACAGTCTTGCTTTACAAATGTGGTGTTGTTGCAGTCCTAAATGTCATAACACATCACACATACCAGTGTTGTATTCAAGAATGGCTCATTCGAGTCCTGTGTAGGTGGAGTTCAAGTCAAGATCCAGACCAGAAGAGGGTCTGAACAGTTCGGACAATATAAATGTGTTCCACTGAGGCCAATGAAGCTTGGTATTGCATCAGTTTTGCACAAACTTCTACACAATGTGTGTTTGATGTATGCCGTCGAAATAGTGCGAGAGTGATTCAAGATCAGTTGGCTGAACTATGTTGAACTTTAGTATTGTACAGACAGCCGCTGTATCAAGCAGGACACAAATTATTGAAAGAAAAGTTTGTTGGTACATAATAGTGTCCTGATACTGGAGTTTCTATCTTTGATACGATACCTTGAAAAATATCGATTTTCGATACAACATTTGCCATACATACTACCGTACAGATATTTGTATTATTATCTCGTAACTTTTTTGATAAGTTGGTCTTTTTTTAATGCCGTGGGAGCATTAAAAATTCTTACGTCTGAAATTAGGATCTCTTGATTTTAAGGCTATTAAAAATGTAAAAAATATTTTTTAAAATTTTAATAAGAGGTAGTACTCTGTCAGTTCCAGGTCCCAGTTCAACAAACAAGTCTACAAGAGCTAAGCGATAAAAGTAGATTATTTTTATTCTAGTTGACATAAATGAGCTTATGTATGATAACATAAAGCTTTGTTATTTGGGACAAGGCCAAAATTACAAACAAAAGATAAATCTTCCTAGAAGGGGGTTAGAAATAACTTGCCTAGAAAAGATAAGAAAAACTAAATTAAATACAATATACTTGACTCCTACTGTCCAATAAACTGGGTATATAATCATCTGGTATGTATCAGTATTGTCGCAAGGATACTATTACAACCAATAGACTAGGACCACTAGTGTCATGAAAGAGCAACAGTTTAAATTCTGTCACTACTTTAATTGCTAGCTACCCGAATAATAACTCATCTGGTTTAAAGGCACACTATGCAGGAATTCTGTTTTTGTCAAACAGCGACTCTAGGGGTGCAATACTTGCACTGTCGTAAATGCCCCCCACTCCACCCCCCACACTGGTACCTGTTCGGTAGGAAATAGAAGCGTCGGGCATGCAACAGGCACAGATAGACTCGCAAGATATTGACCAGGTAATGTTTCACGATTTCATACAAATATTAGGCTACTGCATAGTCTTCCTGAACTACTGATGATGATAAAAGGATATTAATAACTATATGTCAAGTGTTAGACTACTTTATAATAATAAAGTAGCCTACCACGTTTGCTGGCTTATAACGTTTTTACATGATTTCTGCTAAATCACAAGTAAAAAGCCTATAGTCTAGGACTACTGTATAATTTCATTTGTGTTTTTTGATTGTAATGTAAACATTACAAAATGCCAGATGACATCAATAAAGTTAAATGTACGTCGCATTATTTCATAACATTCGCCGTTGTGATGTCATTAGACATGATTATTACAATTTATCATAATAGTTTGCAAATTGTGCTCGTTTACACTTTTTACAACCTTCTAGGCTTAACTTTATTTGTGTCCTGATAACTTTGTGAGATATTGACAACGGTTCTCATGATAATCTCATGATAAATTATTGGACTGGTCTAATTATTAACAATGGATGAATGAACAGCATCGTAAAAAATGACATACTACAAGCAAGCGCAACAACATACAATATAGAACGCAAACAAGTTTACAAATAAGATATTTACTGACTAGTCCATCAACAAGATCGCCAGGTCAGCATTGCTGTTGCATCCAGTGCTGCTTTTTAGCTCGCGCCAACGAGTAAATGCCCGACCGAGTGGGACTCTTGTCCGGTTCCTCACGCGGTCAGATTCTCTTTTCCTTTTCAGACTTTCTTCCGACCGATTTTTCTTTGCTCGTTCCATCGTCTGAAATACGCGCAAGTGTCTGCGTGCTTCATATGTTGTTGTTGTGTTTGACGTAGTTGCCTTAAAGCAAGTCGTGATTCTCGGAGATTTGTCGAGGGCGCTCGTCTCAAACTTACATTGCCGGTTTTTCCAGCGGCGTCCCCCCCAAGCTTTACTACCAGGATGATTCGTCCTACTATGAGTTTATTTACCACCTAAATTACTTTGAAGCTGTTATATTAAGGTGCAATTGGTACATAGTGTGCCTGTAAGGACAAAGAGAAGAGAACTTTTATGAACCCCTTGAGAACTGAGGTTTATTACTGACATCGGCAACAACACAAGAGGATCTGTGCTTGTGATGTGTTGGCAAACCGTTCATATGCATGTATTTCATAGATTATGTTTCTGACATGATTCAAAATCAGGGTTTGTACAAGGTGCTTAAAGTACTTGAATTTGACTTTTTGAAATGTAAGTCCTGGAAAACCTTTGGAAAACAGAGATTTTTTTGAAGAAGTACTTTGAAAGTTCTTGAATTATTGAAAGACAATATATGGGAATTCTAATTTTATTCATAAAACTATCTTTTCACACAAAATTAAAGCTGTAGTCCGTCTGATATAGATATAGAGCCATTTTGCACGGCTGTGAGCGTGATATTGCTCATATAAATATCCAAGTATATGATATAAGTTTTATTCTTCAAGTCAATCATATATTCATGGGGGGAAAAAAAGGAAAGCGAAATCTTTGTCATAGTATCCTTTCAATGGTTAAAGTTACCGCAGGCATTGCATGTGCTGCACTTTATTTGTACCGTTTTTTAATTTTATTTATCTATTTACCTTTTTTAGATTTTAAAAGATAATGAAAAAAGATATTGTTTGAGAAATGAGATCTCTGATTGTAGTCCTTGGTGAAAAAAAAGAAAAAAAAAGTAGTGATTAAAGTCCTTGAAAGTCCTGGAATTTGATTTTAAAGTTTCTATACAAACCCTGTAAAATTTGACTAACTTTATTTTCCGCTTGCATTCGCTCTTGCAGGAGTCCGTCGACCCCCGAACTCAGTGCAGATGAGCTTCCTGATGACATCACAAACGAAATGCCTGACATTCCCAATGACCTTGAGCTGAATCAGGAAGATTTCTCTGACGTGCTGCCCAGACTAACTGATGATCTTCAGGATTTCGACCTTTTTGAGGGTACGGTCACATATAATTATATGACAATAGAATATCGTAGAGACTTGAGGGTGGGCTCTATTCACCCGGGGCCAGCAAGCCCTCACACACACTGCCCTAGCATTGTGGCAGTTTTTGCACCAGTTTTTCAATCAGTTTTTTTCCCAGAAAATGTAGAAATGTTAGTTGGCATGTGTGCACTTGTCTGAGTTGTCTTTGTGGATCCAGGTAAGAATGGAGAGTTGTTGCCCACCACAGAGGAGGCAGAGGAGCTAGTCCGAGCCCTGCAGGCGATGGGCTCGTATCCCGACTCCCTGGTGTGTTTGTCCTCAATGGGTGAACTGACCCCAGCGGACGGGGTGGACCACCGCACCATGGCTGTGTTCTCCGGATCAGGGGTCACGACGACTGGCATTGGAGATCTTCTAAACAGCCGAATCACTTCAGAGACCTTTCATAATCTAGAACTGGAGGGGAACCTCCTTCATGCCCCAACAGACCACCATTTCCCAACATCCCCTTCTCCGCAGCCAACCCAGAGCAGCACCGCAAGTTCAAATGGGGGATTAACACAACGAACGTTTTCCCGAGCGCCCAAACCGGATACCTCCCCACTAGGTACTCATTACAGCAGCGAGCCCTACAGGGATCACATCTCCCCCCGACACGGTGCCTCTTATCAAACCGACCCGCCTCTCTTATTGGAGGTGCCTTTGAGTGGAGCACCGGTTCCTCCGCGCACCTCCTGGAATAACCTCCCTCTCTCGCTCACCGACCCGGCACAGTTCGGGAACCTCCTCACTGCTGAAACTCACCTACTCTCCACCTCTCTGTCCACCCCTCCATCCACGTCCCACTCCACAATCCTGCAACCCAGCGCCGCGCTCTCCGCTCTTCCCCAAACCGGCCTCACCTCACCGTCGTCCTCGCCCTCCTCACGCGACCTCCTCACACACACCCACACCCAACCTAAACTACAGCTCCCACAGTTCAGTGCAGCCTTCGGCCACCAACTGGCTTCCCACAGCGGGATCCCCAAAGACCTGCAGCCCAGCCATAGCTCGACAGCGCCACCTACTGGCTTCAGCATCACTAGTGCCACTGCTGCCACTCCCCCATTCCCTCAGAGCAACTGAGACCATCCCATCTCACATTTTAAAGAAATGGTCATCATTTACAAATGTCATCATTTACTCACCCTCATTACTTTTTCATTCATGTAACAAGAAAGAAATTTTGATCAATGTTCACTCTCTGCTCTTTTCCATAAAACGAAAATTCCATATTGATCAAGGTCTGTCAAGCTCCAAAAAAGCAATTTCTGCACATTCAAACCTGTGTATAACGGCTAGTTATGACGTGACAACCGAGGGCGTTTTGGCAAACATGTTTTTACTCCCAACTCGTTACTTATTGACACTCGGTATCACATTTTAATGCACAGGGTACCTTTTCGGCGTAATTTTACGACGAGCGGGTAATCTGATTGATACGCATTTAATTCTTTGCATTTGAAAAAAGTAGAATGGATTTTATCACCCCTACCCTAAACCTACTCACTTCTCAACAATATGAAATACATAACTGGCAAATAAAAGTAAATTATTCATTATATTGCATTATATTATAAGGTATTTATTGCAAAAACTGAAAGTAATAAAAGTATTACTTACAACTCATGTTGTATTCCAAGTCTTCTGAAGCCATACGATATCTTTATATGATGAACAGAGTGGAAAAGGTTTTAATCTTTGAAGATGATCCTGCTCTGTACGCAGTCTTATCTCCTTCAAAAGATCTGTCACGAGACACACAAGAGCCAATGGCGACGGTGATCCCTTTTCTGTCTGTTCTCCACACAAATCAATCGTTTGGCCTCTGAACACTTGGAAAATACAGATACAGGTAGGTTTATGGGTTGGTGTAGGGTTACATGGTCAAACATGGCTAAATAGTGTGAATAAAGAAGTAAATAAAATTATGCTGGCTGATTAAATTGAAAACGACATTCCAACATATGTCTCAATAGAAAAATGATACCCCGATATATAATTTCATCATGATTAAATCCACATGCTCATTGCGTCTGTCTATTGATGCCAAAGGTTTCTCATTGAAAGCAATGGATTACCCTGCTCGTTGAAAAATGACGCTGAAGCGTTACCTTGTGTGTTAAAAAATGATAAGTTGGGAGTGAGAATGTGTTGGTTTGTCATCATTGATGTCAAATCTAGTGTGACACGTCTTCACATGCCATATTATTATAAACATATTTGCACACAACTTTTGATTGCTGCAAGATTTTGAGTTAAGGCCTGTTAACACAACCAAGACAAGTTTTCAGTGCGATACACTTTTAATTAACGTATCTGAACAGCTATTAATGCGACTGTTTAGATGAACACAAACATTTGTACGCTGTCATTTTGTACTGCAAAGAAAACGGGCTGACCAATAAGTCTCTTGCTATTGAAGACTTGGAACATAGTGTACCAAGTCATTTGGATCACTTTTATGGTGCTTTTTTTGCCTTTTTTGGAGCTTGAATGGCTCAGCTTCAATTTACTTTAAATGCATGGAGAAGAGTAGCATGAACATGCTTGAAAATATCTTTTGTGTTCTGCAAAAGAAAGTCAGTCACTGGTTTAGGGGTTTTCTCTTTTGGGTGAACTAACTCTTATGCCCTGACTGACACCATAGACCAGCAGCAGATTTGAGTCTTTCTGGACACTTATCGCTGCTTGGTCCGTCAACAGTGTCCACCCCATGCTTATTGTTCTACTGAACCAATAATTGTGTTCTGCCCTCATATATACCCCTTTTTCACCAAATGGTGCTAGTGCTGGAGCCTGTGCTCACTGCCGCCTCAGACCCGACCCATATTTCTACTGACTTAAGAGCAAAACGATGATAACTGACTACATTACTACATTACCTGCTCATGTGCATTGCAATCTTAGTTTACTCCTGGTTTTGAGAATTTATTTTCACATTCAGAGTAATTATCGTCAGAAAAAAACTACGTAGAAATGTCAACTGAAGTAATATTTTTACACTTTTCACGGGAGTCTTTTGCCATCCAGTGGTACTCCACAGGCTCTAAATGTCACTATTTCTCCGATTGAGACCAACGGGTTAAGGAGCTAAGGATCAAAACCACCTTTTTTCAGTGAAAACGTGCAAAATAGTGCCGTGCACCAGCACTGTGTCAGTGGAAAAGGGGTGATGGTCTGCTGTACTAACGCTAGTGAATCGTATCCTATCATATTACTGATTCCATTAGTTATTTCTCAAATGAAATGAGATTAGCAGGTGTGCTGTTGAGTCCTTGTGTTAAGGCCCAGGTATACGTCATTTTCCGTGTTCTGCTCAAGAGCACAAGCCTTTCAAAGTATACTCCTTTAGCCGTGCGCACTATCTAGTGGGCTTTGTTATCAAGTCACATGTGCGCTGTTGCCACAAAAATGAGGCTGCATGAACATGGTGGACGAAGTATACTTTGAGCTTTAGGAAGGTGCTTGTATGTGTGTGTGTGTGTGTTGGCTGGAGAAAAATAAGGGCAAGACTCAGATTTATACTTGGTATTAACATCTTTCTCAGGTGATCTGATCACAAATGTTTAGCTAAGAAATTCTCCTTTACACCAGGCATTAGCATGCATCTCCTGTGACCTTATGAAGGTTTTTTTCGAGGGTAGGGTAGTGATTTCATGACTATATCGTGCAGCGACACGATACCAATCATTTCAATGGACAGCTGGAGATTTCCAGTGGCTGTTGGAGAAAGGATTGAGACAAAGTAGAGATGTTTAACTTTATGCAAATCAAGAGCAACTTTCGGAAGCGACAACCAATAGGAGTGAAGTGAGTGGAGCAAGCTGACATTCAGTACAATCTATATCTTTTATTTAGAATACATACAAATGTCATTTACGTCTTTTAGTTTGTCAAGAGATTTAAAGCGCAGTTTTTGAAGAGTGCATGTGCGAACGTGCTCTAGTACGCAAGAACGAGCCTATGATTGGATCTGGAAATAAAGCAAAATAACAGAACAATGAGAATTAGTCGTCAGATGCCATGTCCTTAATTTATAGCAAAACATCTAGATTCTCAAAACATTCGATCTCAAAGAGTTTTATTAAAAGTGGTTATTACTCCACCACCTGCATGACATCATTAACCAACGTGGTTGAACGACCAATTTGTGACAATACGGTTTCGGGAAACTGGTTGATTTCTTCAACGATGCGTCGTACTCCAGTAGTGAAGCCGCGAGTTACGTGAGCCCGGATAGACCGGCATTTGCCCTGTTGCTGCAGATAAATAGCAGCGATGCCAAAGAGCACTTGCTGTTTCTCGTTCATCTTAAAGTTTAGCCATTTTATATACTGATTCCATTTATATTTAGACTTTTCTGAATGATGAATGTCATTCACAAGCGTTACTACGAATCTCTTCTCTGATTATGTGTGCAATGGTGAAAAGGAGGAACAATCATTTTCTCTAGCAATCTGTGACTCGCGTAAGATCGCAGCAATTAGCAGAGACAACAATCAATTCCCGATGGACAAAATCAAGTCCTGCCCTTCATTTTTTTTTTCCTAGTTCAAGAAGCCGTTTCACTCTGATACACATTGCAACACAGAAGACAAATTTGGTCACAATTCCGGTTAATGCCACTTTTATAGTTGTAACTTGCTTGCAAAATGTTGTCCCAGAGATTAAGCATTGCATGAGAAGTTGGTCCTTCTCTGTTGTCCAGGATGGATGTGTAATGTTGCATCTCTGAAAGTGTGTTTGGGTCACCCAAGATGAATACCAGGTATAAAAAAAAACCAAGCTTGTACAACTTTCAGCCTGTAGCCCAGAATGAACAGCCAACAAACCTCCTGTCTCTCAGATATCAGGGCTGGTCTAAGCTTGATGTGGTCTCAAGAGAATCTACCATACGACTTGTAATCAGGACACAAATCTGTATGACTGAACAGTATGATTCGTTGATGGGTTTCTGCACACGCTCAGTGGACCAGGCCTGGACTGCTCACATCATCACACGGTTAATTAAAGCAATAATCTCGTCAGCAGAGCCAGTCTTCATTCCCAGCAGCCTTGGCCCGCAGTGACCAACAGCTGGACCTCATTCTCCTTCAACAGCAGAGATCTCAACCTAGAGCTGGCGAATCGTGTAAAAACACTGACATGGAACTCGTTCAGCGACGAGTAAACCGAATAATGACACTTTAAGGTCATTTTTTTGCCAAATATATGGGTTAAAACGTTAGTTTTTCTTCATGGTGCTTAATCAGTTTAGAGCCTCGTTTGGCCTTTCTAATACAAGAGCCGTTGGTGGCAATGTTTCAGAGTACAGAAGAGGTGGCGAGGTGGCGGGCGGGGGGGCGGGCGGATGTCAACTCAAATTACCCAGTCTTTGCTGTGCAGACATTTGGTGCAATTTCTTTGGAGAATGGTTTGTGCAACCTGATGGTTTTTCTCCAGATTTCCAATGAAGTGTCAGGTTCAAACTCAGACATTTTTAGCCACCGTATGTCAGCCTTGGGACCAGCGTTTCCTGCAGATTTCGTTTTCTATTTCGGAGTTATGACCGTAAAACCAAGGTTTCGGGTAGATTTTAGACACTGAACGATTATCATATATGGTTAAGTATTTAAATATATTTATCAAATAGAAACCTATAGATTGGGTTTTATTGGTTGAATTGAGTGGCGAAAGATAAACATGAGATTTAAAAAAGAAAAGAAAACTAGTCATTTGGAAACTACTTGGTGGAACTGAAGCATTTAATGGGATAATGTTTGGTAGTTTTAATGGCTATCAAAACTCCTCTTGATTGATTGATGTTGTGTATCTGTGTCTTTTATTCTGACGAAGAGACTGTGATCATGTGCAACGGTATTTTTGATAGCTATTAAAAAGTCAGTGGTCTCTAAAAAAACATAAAACCACAACCATGGCCCTTATTCACTCTTACTTTGATCCAATCTCGCTAGTCCAAAAGATAATGGGTCTCATTCATGAAAAACCATCAGAATGAAATTGTGCAAATCGCCATAAATCATCACACTGAATAAAACCAATGTGACTGTTAACATAACAATGGCTTATAGAAAGGATTCAGTTCATTCTCACGTCAACAGTCTCTTTGAACAGAACGGTTCCTAAAACTGCTGTTACGTACATCGAATTCATTTGTAAAACCAGTATAATATAAACTTGCATTGAATCAGTTTAAACCCACTCAGATTCAGTTGAATCATTCTTATTTAAGTGATGATATTGTATCGATTGCAAGAGTTTATGTAAGAATGGTTTTATGAAGATTTGGCGTTTCATGAATGCGATCTGTTGGGTGCCAGAATGATCACAGGCCATTACTGAGTTTTGACTGTTTTGAGGGATCCTTGAGTAAGTGAATCTCATGTGTTCAGATGCACTTTCACCTGCACTATGTCCCACGGTTACTTGTGAACGAGTCGACTTTGGTTATTCCCCCACCTCTCCGTTTCTCTGAGGAGCTGAGATGTTGTGCAGTCCACGCTTCCCCTGTGTTACTACTGTGTGTGCGTGTGTGCGTGTGTGTGTGTGTGTGTGTGCGCAGGTCCGCTGCACAGAAACCGCTTGCACTGCGTTAGGATGGCTGACTGATTCCTGTACTCACTGAATGTACTGTAGAACCGTTTTGAAAAACTCATAGGATAGTCTAGTCACCTTTTGTTATTGGTCTTTAATTTGTCTAAGGTATTTTTTTTGTATACAAAAGTTTACATTTTTATGTATATTTTTCTTGTGTAAAAAAACGATGTAATAAGTGTATAAACATTGTATGTAATATCTGTATATAGAGTGACAAATTTTGATGTAAGAATTAAAATTGTGTGAATTTGCTCAGTTTTCACTGCGGTTTGGATTGGTTCTGCGGTTCTCTACACACTCGTCTACTATAGACCGGTTTAGAGACACAGGTGCTTCCTCAAATGATGCCAATATGGGTCATCATAGCAGCGATTGCTCGGAAATGTGTTAGCCTGATTTGAACTTTAGCACAGATTTATAGTCCTATAATCCCACAGGAATTTCTGTTACATAACAGCGTTAAAAGTCAGGTGCGATCAGAAGTGCTGTAACTCAGAACCATTGGAGATACAGGGAGGACAACACAAATGGTTTACTTCTGAATGAAGCATCTAATGGGTTTCCTTTAAAAAAAAACAAGTGAACTTAAACATTTATTTTTTGCGATTCTGATTGCTTGTGGTTTAGACATGACACACTAGCTTTAGAGTACCATTTGTTTGCTGTACAATAATTAACTATTACAAAACCCTTAAACTGCCTTTAAAAATGAAGATTATAGATTCTAACCTTGCTGCTCCATCTACAGTCCTACACATGTTATTGATACAATAATAAGCAAGATCTCTTGGGATATTTAAAAAAAAAAAACTAAGTCAAGAACAGCAACAACACAGAAATCAGTTTAGTACAGGCACTTGTGATAATAACACAAAGGAAATTACAATGTAAAGGAAAACAAATCTGTTAATATGTTTTTTTTAATATTTATAATATTAAGAGCAATGTTAGCAAAAAAGGACAATCAACAGTTATTTAATTATTGCGCCATTACAGCTCTGTAAAAAACAGCAGATATACACACAAAATCCTTGTTAGTTCATGTCTCTGAGCTTTGAACCGTCAGTAGGCTAAGTTGACAATTTTATTTTTAACAGATAAAAATATATATATTTACACTTCCAGGAAATATTGAGAGCTGTTCATTTTGCAGCTTTGATGTAAGAGGCCACTGGTTTTTTAAATAAAAAAAGGACAATTTTACATATCCCGACCCGCAGCAACATCCTGTTTCAGTAGAGAACTGGTGAGAATGACGTATTTGTGTAGGCCAATACCTGCAATCGTGTTTAGCCCAATACCTGCTATCGAGTTTAGCCCAATACCTGCAATCGAGTTTAGCCCAATACCTGCAATCGTGTTTAGCCCAATACCTGCTATCGAGTTTAGCCCAATACCTGCAATCGAGTTTAGCCCAATACCTGCTATCGAGTTTAGCCCAATACCTGCTATCGAGTTTAGCCCAATACCTGCTATCGAGTTTAGCCCAATACCTGCTAGTGAGTTTAGCCCAATACCTGCTATCGAGTTTAGCCCAATACCTGCTTTCGAGTTTAGCCCAATACCTGCTGTCGAGTTTAGCCCGATACCTGCTGTCGAGTTTAGCCCGATACCTACTGTCGAGTTTAGCCCAATACCTGCTGTCGAGTTTAGCCCAATACCTGCAATCGAGTTTAGCCCAATACCTGCAATCGAGTTTAGCCCAATACCTGCAATCGAGTTTAGCCCAATACCTGCAATCGAGTTTAGCCCAATACCTGCTATCGAGTTTAGCCCAATACCTGCAATCGAGTTTAGCCCAATACCTGCTATCGAGTTTAGCCCAATACCTGCTGTCGAGTTTAGCCCAATACCTGCAGTCGAGTTTAGCCCAATACCTGCAGTCGAGTTTAGCCCAATACCTGCTGTCGAGTTTAGCCCAATACCTGCAATCGAGTTTAGCCCAATACCTGCAATCGAGTTTAGCCCAATACCTGCTATCGAGTTTAGCCCAATACCTGCTGTCGAGTTTAGCCCAATACCTGCTGTCGAGTTTAGCCCAATACCTGCTGTCGAGTTTAGCCCAATACCTGCTATGGAGTTTAGCCCAATACCTGCAATCGAGTTTAGCCCAATACCTGCTATCGAGTTTAGCCCAATACCTGCTGTCGAGTTTAGCCCAATACCTGCTATCGAGTTTAGCCCAATACCTGCTGTCGAGTTTAGCCCAATACCTGCTGTCGAGTTTAGCCCAATACCTGCTATCGAGTTTAGCCCAATACCTGCTATCGAGTTTAGCCCAATACCTGCTGTCGAGTTTAGCCCAATACCTGCTGTCGAGTTTAGCCCAATACCTGCTATCGAGTTTAGCCCAATACCTGCTGTCGAGTTGAGCCCAATACCTGCTGTCGAGTTGAGCCCAATACCTGCTATCGAGTTTAGCCCAATACCTGCTGTCGAGTTCAGCCCAATACCTGCTGTCGAGTTGAGCCCAATACCTGCTATCGAGTTTAGCCCAATACCTGCTATCGAGTTTAGCCCAATACCTGCTGTCGAGTTTAGCCCAATACCTGCTATCGAGTTTAGCCCAATACCTGCAATCGAGTTTAGCCCAATACCTGCTATCGAGTTTAGCCCAATACCTGCTGTCGAGTTTAGCCCAATACCTGCTGTCGAGTTGAGCCCAATACCTGCTGTCGAGTTTAGCCCAAAACCTGCTATCGAGTTTAGCCCAATACCTGCTATCGAGTTTAGCCCAATACCTGCGTTCGAGTTTAGCCCAATACCTGCAATCGAGTTTAGCCCAATACCTGCTGTCGAGTTTAGCCCAATACCTGCTATCGAGTTTAGCCCAATACCTGCTATAGAGTTTAGCCCAATACCTGCTGTCGAGTTTAGCCCAATACCTGCTGTCGAGTTTAGCCCAATACCTGCTATCGAGTTTAGCCCAATACCTGCTATAGAGTTTAGCCCAATACCTGCTATCGAGTTTGGCCCAATACTTATACCAATAATCTTTTGTTTGTCACAGAGCTTATTTTCTAATCTAACAGCCAATGGAAAAATCCTATTGTGTTTGTCAAGGGAACCAGAGAGATGATAATTTACAGGTTGACCAACAAAAATACGTCATCTCTGCAGCCCTCTATAGGAAATATCAGCACAGAAAGGGAAACTGTTATCAAATGATTCTGTAGGGTTGTTAAACATATCCAGTCCACATTCTTCACTTATGTACACACAAGTACCTGATTTTGTAAATGGCTTAATCAGAATCCCACCATAATAACAAGGCATAACCCAGACAGCAACACATTGTCGGCCCAGATCCGGGCCGCATCCGGTACATGTGGATTCAAAACGTACCAGATCTGGGACATCACTATGTTGCTGTCTGGGAAAACACGTCATACACAGACTATAATGCTACAACATCATCCTAAAGAAACCCACAACATTCAGTGTGTGTGTTTTGAAGTGCACTGTGAGCATCACACTCACAGTGAAAGTCTTCATGCAGTGTCAGTGATGAGAGGAAAACCTGTCCGGAAGAAAACACACATCAGAAACACAACTCATCCCCAAGCCACACGTGTGATGTCAGGGTGCTGTGAATACCTCTTTAACCTCTGAACCACCCCCGTCACCATCGAGTCCGTGATCCCGGGACACGTCTCCTCCGCCAGGAGCATGGCCTGCTTCAACTCTTCTAACACCGCCGGCTTATACACACCTCGCTTCTGCTTCAGCTGCCAGAACAACACACACACTCATCCTCTGACTGATACACTGATTTGATACAGCAATGTTAGTTCAGTATGCACTGATTTCCATTTGTCTGATCATTTGAATCCAACCCTAACCCCCACAAAACTATGTTTTCTACATATAAGCCAGCCAATGAAGAAAAAATCAAAGTCTTACCTCTGCAAACAATGGGGTCATAATAGAGGACATACACTGGGACGGGGACCTTTTTGGACTGTCTGGAACCTAAACAATGAGAGAGACACAGATAGTACAGGCACTTGTGATAATAACACAAAGGAAATTACAATGTAAAGGAAAACAAATCTGTTAATATGTACCTGCTGTCGAGTTGAGCCCAATACCTGCTATCGAGTTTAGCCCAATACCTGCTATCGAGTTTAGCCCAATACCTGCTGTCGAGTTTAGCCCAATACCTGCTATCGAGTTTAGCCCAATACCTGCAATCGAGTTTAGCCCAATACCTGCTATCGAGTTTAGCCCAATACCTGCTGTCGAGTTGAGCCCAATACCTGCTGTCGAGTTTAGCCCAAAACCTGCTATCGAGTTTAGCCCAATACCTGCTATCGAGTTTAGCCCAATACCTGCTATCGAGTTTAGCCCAATACCTGCAATCGAGTTTAGCCCAATACCTGCTGTCGAGTTTAGCCCAATACCTGCTATCGAGTTTAGCCCAATACCTGCTATAGAGTTTAGCCCAATACCTGCTGTCGAGTTTAGCCCAATACCTGCTGTCGAGTTTAGCCCAATACCTGCTATCGAGTTTAGCCCAATACCTGCTATAGAGTTTAGCCCAATACCTGCTATCGAGTTTGGCCCAATACTTACTGACTGATACACTGATTTGATACAGCAATGTTAGTTCAGTATGCACTGATTTCCATTTGTCTGATCATTTGAATCCAACCCTAACCCCCACAAAACTATGTTTTCTACATATAAGCCAGCCAATGAAGAAAAAATCAAAGTCTTACCTCTGCAAACAATGGGGTCATAATAGAGGACATACACTGGGACGGGGACCTTTTTGGACTGTCTGGAACCTAAACAATGAGAGAGACACAGATGTGTGTGTACTTTGGCTGCAGGAGCTTTTCTTTTCACTTCACTTATGCTCATCGTTTTTGCTCAATTTGTTTAGTTTTTTGTGATTTTTAGTGCATGTAATCACACTTTTTAGTTCGATTGGCTTGGTTCGTTTGGTCATGTCCCAACAAAAAGTGTTTTATGACGTATTACCTATTTTGAGACAGAACAAGCTTAACGAACATCCAAAGCAATGCTATGTGCTGGGATAAATGTGCTCGTTGTATGTGCGTAGCAACATGATATTTTGACCAGCTGGGAACTCGTGAAGAGCTTTCCCAGACAGCAACATAGTGTTGGCCCGGATCCGGGCCACATCTGGTACATGTGGATTCAACACATACCAGATGTGGGCCAGATCGTAGCGTTCACACGTATTCAAATGAACCGCACTAACAGAGCAAACACCCCACAGTTTGTTTTAATCCATCCAAACATGCAAGTGTGAACACACCCTATGAAGCCGGTTCTCAAGTTCACACAGGTGCCCTAGCAGATTAACCACGTGAACTAACAACATGATCTACTAACATCTGACAACCACAAACACTGTATCTTTTATCGTTTCAAAATGCAACAAACTTATTTTGGATACTTAATGCTATTTTTAAAATAAACAACTCCTGCTTTGATATTTTGCATCTAATGCAAAGACACTGGCCCATCTGATTCCTCACCTCATTCTGAATGATTTCTTCATTCTTTTTGACTCCATTCTGTTTCTGTTCTTTGTCTTTGATAGTGTTGAAGATCCAGTCATCATTCACAGACTCTCCAGATGCTTCACCATCATCTCTGAGAACATGTACACACAATATTTCAATATTTTCTAAGTGAATAAATAATTATAATATTTGTATAACTAAATGTTGGTTTCGTGCTTACGAGTCTGAATCTGAGCTGGACTCATCACGGGCCTGTTTCACTTTCCATCTCTTGTACTTGTCTATGAGATCTGTCAGGTATGATGGCTTCTTGGAGTATCGAAGGATAAATTTGTGTTTCAAAAGCTCTTTAGCTGTTGGCCTCTGGCAGAGATAACACGAACATTGTCTTTTTGGTTATTCATGACTATACATTAGGGTTGGGCTGCTCTGGCCCTCAAGGGTTACTGTCCTGCAGAGTTTAGCTCCAATCCTAATCAAACAAACCTATACAAATCTGACCCAGATTTTTTACAGGATTACTTGAAAATTATAGGCAGGTGTGTTTGATTAGTGTTGAAGCACAACTCTGCAGGACAGTGGCCCTCGAGGGACACAATTGCCAACCCCTGCTATAGATGCAGAAATCTAAAGACCAAATAGAGGGTATGCGCTTGATGTCACCGTCAGCCGGAGTGACTGCGGTTATGCCCACTGAGTGGCAAATAGACTGAGTGGCAGCATTTGTTTTCAGCCTGTATGCCGCGAAAAACATGTATAAAACAGGAAAGAGCTTTACAATTAACTGTACAACTAGGTTTGACAAGAAATCTGAGGTACATACTGATAATTGTTTGTTTTACTTGCATTTTCGCAGTTTTCCTTATTAAATCCAGTCACACAGCGGCTCTTTTGCCACGCAGTCCGGCTGAGGGAGGGGTTTTCCGGTTGGAAAGTAACGTCAATGCATTCCATCTATAGGAGGGTTACTCAAATCCGGCCCTATTGGGCCACTGCTCTACAGAGTTTACCTCTAACCCTAATCTGAGACACCTGAGCATGCTAATCAAGGTCTTCAGAGTTACTACTAGAAGAGGTGTGCCCAAACCTGCTCCTGCCGATGGACTGTCCTGCACAGTTCATCTCCAACCCTAATCATACACACCTGAAGCAACCAATTAAGGTCTTCAGGATCTGAAGCAACCAAATAAGGTCTTCAGGATCACTTGAAAATTAAAGGCAGGTGTGTTTAATTAGGGTTGGAGATAAACTGTGCAGGACAGTCGATCGGCAGGAGCAGGGTTGGGCACCCCTGTACTAGAGCATTACAGGTAGGTGAGATTGATCATGATTTGAGCTAAACTCTGCAGAGCAGTAGTAGCCCTAGAGCTTGATTTGAAGAACACTGCTAAATCAGAGCTGTCCACTCTTGCTCATGGAGGGCCTCCTTCCAGCAGAGTTTAGCTCCTAACCTAATTAAATACACCTTAATCAGCTAAAGGCAGGTATGTTGGTGCAGGTCAGAGCTAAACTCTGCAGAGAAGATCCACCCCAGAAACAAGATTGGATCCCCCTGCGATAAATAGTTTAGCAACACTTACAAAGTTGGGATCTTTATTGAGACAGACATCTACAAACTCTTTGAGAGCTTTATTGCAGTTTCCTTCCAGTGTGGGTGAATTTTCCTTCGGGATGAGAAATAACACCTTCATGGGGTGAAGATCAGAGTGGGGTGGCTCTCCTTTTGCCAGCTCAATTGCAGTTATGCCCAATGACCAGATATCTGCCTGCAAAACACACACACCTGAATGACCGATACATTACATGTGGCTGACTATACTATGTTACATGTCATTCTCTTTTGATCTAATACCTGCTACAGACTGTGCAATCCTATAAAATCATTACAAATCACACTGTACGACATGGATCTAATAAACTTGGGTATGACATGTATGTAAGACTGTATGATGATGACACCTATTGAATCATAGGTTACGACGCAAGTTAGTTTAGAAGAATAAAACATCATCAACATACGCTAGTGGTAAACAAATAGAGCAAGGTGAATCACACTTTTGTGGATGTTATGTGTGTTAAAAAAGAGGAGTAAGCGAAAGAGGAGAATATGTACGTAGTCCTGGCTAGGGAAAAGAGGCCAACTTGGCATACTAATTTTGCCAATGGAGCTTGAGGTAAGTGGTTTTAAGTTTTAGTGCAATGTTGTGTTGATCAATACACCATTTTATTTTGCATTTTTATTAGCTAGTCAGTAGACATAGGTCGTAGCAGCAAACACACTGTGAGATCATGCTAAATTAGTAAACTATCGCAGGCCATCTTTGGTTTAAACCTCTCTCACTGTAAGACGTAGGAGCCACGACCACAGATATCGCCACAGTTGGTCATCTTTCGCCTCGGACAGTCCAAAATCGTAAAATGTGTTCCAGGCATTAAGGGGCGATTCTTGGAAAGTCATCATCAAACTCTTAATATCATTAACTATAATAGACATACAGCTGTAATTACCCTAAAGATGCTCACTAGACCAGCATTTCTGGGCCGTTAGGTTTAGGGTTAGGGACCTCTGATGGTACACAAATTGTGAGCACAAATGTCAATTGCTCTTGCTGAGAACTAATGATCCACAAACAGGCAGAGTTTAGCTTCAACCCCAATCAAACACACCTGAACCAATTAATCAAGGTGTTCAGGATTGGAGCAGGGTTAAACTGAAGTCTGCAGGAAGGTAGTCCCTCCATGACCAGGGTTGGCTACCCCTGGTCTAAATGCCAACCCAAGCCTGGCAAGGGCTAAGACTTTGGGACATGCATTACATGGTGAGTGGATCTGACCTTTGAGTCGTACTCTGACTGTTTAATGACCTCTGGTGCCATCCAGAAGGGAGTGCCCACAAACGTGTTCCTCTTGATCTGTGTGTCTGTGATCTGCCCAGCCACACCAAAATCAGCTAGCTTCACATCACCCTGCTCGGACAACAGGACGTTGGCAGCTAGAGAAAAACACACAAACACACATCAGCCATCTTGATTTGAGCTTTCAGAACAGAAGTTCATCTTGAAATGCTGGAGATCATTTATTATAGACTTCAATAGTAGAAAAATGTGCAGGTACCACGTCATCATTCACAGGTACCTTTAATATCTCTGTGAATTTTCTTCTCTGAATGTAGGTAATCCAGACCCTTAAGGATCTCTCTGAGGATGGTGGAAATATGAGACTCATCAAGAGCTCCTGGTCCCAGCTGTAGATCAAAGAACTTGTTAAGGTGATGATACATGGGGGAACTTTTTGAGGAATATGGCTGGGCAACCAAGTGAGACCAACCAATCTAAAGTATCCAGATAGAAATGTGTTGCCCATTCTCAATGGGAAAGTGCCCAAGCAACATTGGTCAATAAAGTTGCCCTGTGTATCATCCCCTTTAGACCTGTTAAGGCCAATTCACTCTGCACAAACAAACGCCAACAAACATGTTTGTTGGGTTTTGTCGGATCAGTGTGTTACCCCTGACGGCATCTGTTGCCATTGGTTAGGGTTTGTTTTCATCTGACTGGCCATCGTCAATCAGTGTTTTTCAGTGTCTGTTGAACATGACAGTTATTTTTCATAATATTCTAAATCCAACAACCAACTTGTTTGTTGGTGTTTATTGATGTTTGTCTGTGAATTGACCTTTAGAGAATCTTAATAAATATATGTGTAGAGTTGGACTCTAAACCAACTCTAAACCTCTGGACAAACACAACTTTAAGCCCTAAACAAATTTCTAGTTCAGGGGTAGCCATCCTCCTGGAGGGGTAAGGTATTGCAGAGTTAAGTTCAAACTTTAGGGGTTGTTTACACAACACCTTTTTCAACTAAAAATGTTAACTTTTTATGTGTTTTGGCCGTTCGTTTACACAACAACAGCGCTTTGGGTGCCTGAAAACGCAAAGTTTTGAAAATGGGTTTCAAAGTGTGCTTCTGTGTTGTACGTCACACGTAGGCTCACTATTGGCTGACGCTGTCATGTGTTCTCGTCGTTTGATAAACTTAAGATTGAGCCACTTTAGTCACTTGGACTATTTTAACGATGTCTTTAATAACTTTTCGGGGCTGGCAAGTTTCAATCCCTTAGAAGCCTATGGAGGAGTGATCCAGCTCTAAGATTTAATCAAAAATATAAAAATGTGTGTTCCGAAGATGAACGAAGGTCTTACAGAGTTGAACAACATGAGGGAGAGTAATTACTGACAGAATTTTCATTCTTGGGTGAACTATCCCTAGTTTAAAGCATATTATTGTCATGTAAATTTACCCTAAATCAAAACACCACAAGCAGCTAATTAAGATGCTCAGGATTAATAATTAATAACAGGCAGGTGTGTTGGAGCAGGGTTGAACTGAAAGTCTGCAGGTAGGTAGTCCTCCAGGACTAGGGTTGGCTACACCAGTCCTGGTGATTTTTTTATTATTATAACAAAGTCACATCACCAACTTGTCATCTGTACTAGATGGATTGGAGAATTGTCTAAAATGAAAACCCATGTCCTAAAACTCAAAATATGTTCTTTAGACCAGTGCTTTCAAACCTTTGCTGGAGAGCCCTCAAAACTGCACATGTTGGACACAACCATTTAGGGTCTTGCAGTCTCTATAACGAGCTGATGAGCTGAATCAGGTATGTTAGATGAGTGAGACATCCAAAATGTGCAGTGGTGGAGAGTTTATGGGACAGGTTTAAAAAAGCAATCATTCAGACCAAGGGACTTTGTCAGTTTAACCTGACAAACTTAACCAGCCGTTCATTTACACAACAACAGCGTTTTGGGGCCTGAACAAACTTTTGAAAACAGGTTTTAAAGTGCACATTTTTGAAAACAATACCATTATCGTCTCCATGCAAACAACAAGGCAAATTTGCTAACATGGTAATGTCATGCGCATGCGTATTACATGTTCAGTCAATAGGCGAGTAGTGTTTCTTTGCAAAATTACATCTACTGGTCTGGAATGCACAATACAGCGTTTTTAGTAGTTTTCACAGATCAATGTGAAAGGGGATTGTTTTGACAGCCTTGTCATCTGTGTGAAAAATGCAAAGGAAAAACCTTTTCATTTTTAGTACATCATTGTCATGACATGTTCCTGGATCAGCATATTTTGTTGATCCTGGAACAACATTCCTGTCCCAAAAAAATAAGTCCCAACCCTATCCCTACCCCTAAACCTAACCCTACCTATAACTCATAATGATAGGTGAATAACACTGATGTAAAAGCACCTAATCCTGGTTGTGAACCTAAACTTGACATAAACTCTAAACTTTTTCCCTCAAATCTGATTGGTCAATTGGAATGTTGTTCCAGGATCAACAAAGATTTTTATGTTGTACTTGCTGAAATCATGTTCACCTTTCCCAAACTTGTCCTGGTCTTGGTTTGGGAATCATTACACATTTTGCACGTCTGCCTGTTCCCTGTTTCAACTAATCAGCTCATTAGTAGAGTCTGCAAGACCTGAATTAGGTGTGTCCGATAGGTGTGTTAACAGCAGAAAAATATACACTTTTTTATATTTATTGTTTTAAATGATAAATGTTTGTAAATACCAAGGTGACTATATGAACAATTATTAGTAAAGTTAAGGGAATTAAAATTCTTACCAGATCCAGAGCTGAGCCTCCTCCTAAATATTCCATGATGATCCATAGTTTTGTGTCCTACAAGAGACATCATATGTTTCCAATTTGAACTGACTTGTTACGGGCGAGTCTTGTCTTTTTGTCTGATGTGCTGCATTGATTTTTAAAACCTCTAAAACTGTACCAAACCTGTAATTTTTAATTTTATGAAATGCCACTCATCCGTCCAGATGTTCCCATTAGCTGTAAAGGGTATCAGATCACAAAAAGTGATTCAGGAACAATGGGATCCCTGGCACATGGAAGAGCCTCAAGAATCTCAGCCAACCCTGTGTGGGTATTCTTGCACTCTGTTATTAGCCATTTATTTTATGGTCAAACTTACTTTTTTTTTATAATGTTTGTAGCCAGTTTAATCCACATTAGGCCTATTTACATCGACTGATTCAATAGTGATCTGATCACGAAAAGACAAGTGCAAAGGTCCTACAAAAACGCTGTCGAGAAAGAAAACACCTCTTGAGTGAATAAACCAAGGTGTAAGTTATCCTGGTGTTCAAGCCACAAAATTAAACTTTCTCAGAAACTACATCAGCATACAATATTTTTAAACAATTAAATGCAAACACTAACTGACATATGGGGTGTTTACAGTGTTAAAATGATAATATCATTGCCCAAAGTTAAAATCACCGCTTATCCTTTCTGCAAAGACACAATTAGGTTGGAGAGCAGTTCAAATCACCAACGTGCATACAGTGATCATCTGCTAGGTCACATAACAACATTACATACTACAGCTTGTCACCACGAGCTGCCTGACACACATTAAACTGCTCCACATGGGACTCACCTTCAGATAAGAGCCATAGTATTTAGTGATGAAGGGGCTATCACACTGGCTGAGAACTGTAATCTCCTGTTGGATGTCCTCCACTTCATCTTCAGCCTCCTCCAGGTCGATGATCTTGATAGCAACTACCTGTTGCGTGCGATTGTCAATGCCTTTGAAGACTTCTCCAAAGGACCCCTTCCCGATCCGCTCAAGCTTGGCGAACAGCTTCTCCGGGTCAACGTTAAAATTCTACAAAAGAAAGGAAAACAAGTGAGTAGTTTTGTAGTTTAAAACTATTTATGGAATCAGAAATGCTGCACTTTTCCACGAGCTGGAAAATAGTAAATCCCAAATTGTGTAATATGCTTCTTGTCTTTTTACAATAGAGAAAGTCCAACATACAAAAAGCTAAAACTCAAATAGTGTAAAACAAAGTGTCTACACATATCCATACTTCTGGGTAGTCCATCTTCGTCCGATGATGACTTCTCCAATAATTTGTGGGTTCTTTGATGACTGTATTGTCTGATGCGGGATGCACACTGTCTTTTACAGACAGGGCATATGAAAGTTTCTCTTGATTGTCTTAAGGGGACAGAAACAAGCATGGTCTGCTTTCTCTGATGTCTTTTAGTCAGGCGATGTTCAGTTCTCCTGTCTTCATAGCCTTGTACTCCATTTTGACAAAGTTGCTGCCAAAGCTTGCGATTCACAGCACTAGTTTCCAGAGATGTGAGCCTTATCACACACTTTTTAAGAAAGCCTTTTAGTTTGTCTTTCAGCCTCTTTTTTTGGCCTCCTGCAAATCGGGAGCCAAGATGTAATTGACCGTACATTATCTTATGTGGAAGGCGACTTGGCGGCATTCTCACAACATGACCAAGCCATCTCAGTTGGTAGAGAATTTAGGTTGCTTCTATACTCCAACAATTGTTTTTTTTTTTTCAGGATCTCAATATGTGGAACTCGATCTTGCCATGTCACTTCGAGGATGTACTGCAAGGATCTAATGTGGAAAGATTACAACATTTTAAGATGTCGAGCATAGATGGTCCATGTTTCACAACCTTACAGGAGGGTGGTAAGGCAGATTGCCCGATATACAGCAATCTTTGTGTGTAGATGTAAATTAGTATTACTGAATACTCTTTTCCTCAGTCTCCCGAATGAAGATGCAGCCTGCTTGATCCTGTGTTGAATATATTTGATCCATGCTACAATCACTAGATAAATAAGATATTTTCTGCCAAGATATTTGAAGTGTGGCACTGTGGCAAGTGGGGAATCATGAATAGTGAATACTGGAGGTTTTTGCAGGGGATCCAATAACCATACAATATATCCGTGAACATACAGTTGGCTTAGATATGGAAACAGCAATGCTAGTCAACTCAACCTGCTTGACTTGAACACAAGTTCTCATCTTCATCACACCCTCACACAGTTCTCATCTTCATCACACCCTCACACACTTCTCATGTCCATCTCTGGCAATACAGCTTAAGAACAATCTCTTGGTTTGCCTGATTTTTGCCCTGGTTTTACTGACCGTAAACTGAAAGCATCTATGCACACGGCCAATGAAACAAAGGTTCAGCATGAGAGAGGCATTCAAACACTGATACAGTTACCAAATGTTCATTTTAACAGTCAGAATTAATCATAATGTCATCCAGGTAAGCCTTGTGATTCACATGAAGTGCTGGAACATCGCAGATGCATTCTGCTCTCCCAAAGGCATTACTGCATATTGGAAAAAAGTTAAATGGCGCTTCAAACCCAAACATTTTTGTGGCTCAAGTGGTCAAAC
Source organism: Siphateles boraxobius (assembly GCF_051911475.1). Lineage (NCBI taxonomy): Eukaryota > Metazoa > Chordata > Actinopteri > Cypriniformes > Leuciscidae > Siphateles > Siphateles boraxobius. Next base: position 257,660 of record NW_027509212.1, read on the forward strand.
TCTTCACCAGTTTGGCAGCATCTAGCCTGATATAGTTTTCCATAAGGTGAAATGGGATCCCTCTCTAATGTAGGCAGTAGTCGCTACATTAATGTTTTGACAGTAAGGGACTCTTTGCACAGGCCACTGACAAGCACATTATGACTCTATAAATGTTAATGCAGCTTGTGCTGAATCAGGACATGCACACAACTAATCTAATCTCACACACGTCATTTACAATAACCACAGTCACGGCCTTTCCACTAACAGTGGCACTTTGACCTTCAGATAGTATGTGACTCTGGGAAGAAAACAGCACAAATTTGGGTGGGACTGAATTATAGATGAACAAACCCTTACAGTGGTAAAACTCAAATTAATTTACTTTTAGAACATTTCTGCTGGTAAAACAATGCTCTCTCTCTCTCTCTCTATATATATATATATATATAAAAAGTCAACTTTCACAAATATTAACCTCATACACTTCAAGAGTCTTCCGACAACCGCTTTTTCAAAAAGTCCCCGTTCGTCTGACATCAGGAACATGCTGTCAACAAATAACAACAACCAGAAAAGCCTCTTTTACACACAAACACACAGTACCTTTAGTCCGTTAGCTTCCATGACTGTGGCTGCTGCTTCCTGGATATGCGGTTCACACTCATGTGTTAGTCAGTCCATCAGGACTCTTTATCATAAGGGTGTATCGGGGCGGTAACACAGCCGCCCTCTGCTGCCGTAACGGGATCAAAGAGCAGGTTGCCTCTTATAATGTTTATGAATACAGTCTATATACAATTAGTTCCACAAAACTTAACAATAAATGTAACCTATAAACCTGATTTAAAACCAATGGGAAAGTTGTGTCTGATGCAAAAAGTGATTTCTGTCACAAGTATCACTGTAATCACATTTATTAAAGGGATTTACCCAAAAGTGAAAGTTCTGTCATCATTTACCCTTGTGCTGTTCAAAACCTGTATTAACATCTATCTTTAGCTTCAAGCTCTAAATAGGACAGAAAAATAGATCATACATTTGTTATTCACTGACAATTGTTTGTCCTTTGTGAAGCTTGGTGGGGTATATATTGTGGGGTATATTGGCTACATAGTTATCAGAAGGACATCATTGATAAAAATCAATCGGGAAACTTGGGCCGCCATGCCAAGGTTACATTACGCTCCCAGTCTTTAGGGCTTTTCCCACTTGAAATAGTCAAAACTGGGTCATTGTAAACTTAAGCCCAATTTATACTTCTGCGTCGAACTTACGCCGTAGCTACGCCGTAGTCTGTGCGTAGCGCGCGTACCCTCCGGCGTACCCTCAACTACTTGAGTCTCTCCAAAAATGTTACAACGCGTCTATTCTACGCGGACGCAAGCGCTGTGATTGGTCTGCTCAAACCGCTTCCTCGGGTTTCACATGCTCCCTCTGCGTGCGTCAAAGCGGACAACGACGCAGAAGTATAAATTAAAACCAAAGGAAGGCTACGGCGTAGAGGCTCCGGCGTAGGTCCGACGCAGAAGTATAAATAAGTCCTTAGGCTTCACAGAATCCTGGGTTATCTTGTTTCACGTTTCACAATGCTACTACTTTACCCTGGATTTACAATTAATCCTGGGCATTCATAAACTGATGCTTCACACAAGGGCTTTTCACTGTGCTATTGTCTTTTCTGAACCAAAACAACCAGTTCTAAGATTAATCACAAACTCAATTACACCTTTAAAACATTTAATAACTATTACAAACTTGTAAAGGTTTGAATCAATTATGTATATAAGGTAAAAAATAATAATAATTAAAAAATTGATTTGTGATTGTCATCGATTATGAGTATAAACAATTTATCACAAAGTATTTATATATATATTAAAATATAAAGTAGATAAAAAGTGAAAAGCTGCCGAACTGTTGCACCACAACATTCATTTCCATTTGCTGAATCCAAGCAACTCAGCAGAATTACATGTGGATTTCTCTTCAGAATTATGGGTGTTGTTGTTGTATATTGGGAATTTGGCCCCGAGTTGAAATCACTTACAAGTAAGAAAGAAAGTAAAGCTTTATTTACATAGCATCTGTTAAAAAACTGTGTTTACAAAGTGCTTTACAGAAGAGAAATCCATGTGTGCATTCATAGAAATGAAAAAAAGAAAAAGAAAAACATCTACACATCGTAGAAATATCGTAAAATAATCAAATGAAATACAACTAAATAAATAAATAAAAAATAACAATAAAATAAAATCAAGGAAAGGCATTCAGTAGGGAAACAAATTGTGCCTTCTGCAGAAGCATAGCACATATAATCACTTAATCTCTGATCTCATTGTTAGGTCTGTATTGAAATGTCTTCAAAAAAATTTAATTCAATTTATTTATTCTATGGAGGAAAACGGATTTTACTTTCAGAACTTACTGTTATGCTTTGATCAATTTCTCAAGTCAAGTCACCTTTATTTAAATAGGACTTTATACAATAGAGATGGTTTCAAAGCAGCTTTACAGTGATAAACAGGAAAATAATGATAATGATTAAATGATGCAAACAGAGCTCAATTCTGTTGTACAGTCATTATTCAGTTGAAATCAGTTCAGTGTTGATTCAGTTCAGTTCAATGACTGTGTAAAGTTCCTCAAATATGAAATTTAGTTCAATCCAGCTATAAAGCAACTCAGTAGAATACAGTAATGTTATCATTCAGCTCAGTAAGTGTCAGTGCAGTCAGAAGCAATAATATTGCTGAAGATTGGACACTAAAATCGCTAATTGGGATGCTAATGACCCTTGCACTGCTCTTTATTAAAATGTGTATATTGTTGTTATTTATGTATATTGTTAATTGTACATATATTGTGTTGTTATACTGCCATATAACAGAGACTTGCACCTAAGAATTTCACCGTTGGTACATGTATGTGATGTGTGACAATAAAGAGAATAAGAAATAGTAAAAGGATCTACCACCCGCAGTCAGTTTTGATATTCTAGGTATTATCAACTGGCCAGAATTTTGAGATCGCAATAAACGTGAAGAACTATAATGCGTTAAGAGCTCGCTACACTGAGGAGCTCAACCATTTAGTGCTTTTCAGCGTTGACAGCGTTTCTAATTTGGTCATAATTCCTGGTTCTAGTGAGAACTCTCTTGTTGAACCAGCTGGAGTTTGTTTATTAAGCGTGCAGGGCAACCACCCAGTAGAGCATTACGATAATCTAGCTTTGAGGTCATGAACGCATATTTACATTTTTCTATATATAATGTATAAATATTTCATCTGACATTGAGAGCATATCGTAATATTTATATTTTTTTAAGATGGAAAAAATTTGCTTTTACAAATGATAGAAACGTGGCTTTCAAATGAAAGATTGCTATTGTGAAAGAAATGTTATATGTTTGCATAACCTTTAAAGCATAGAATCTTAGAAAACATGACTGGACAATGAGAAATGTGTGACTAATGTATGACTGAGGCAAAGGGCCTTTACTCAAGGGAAGTAGGATGCAACAATGTGTTAATTATGGATGTTGTTCATTTAGTCTCAATGACATAGAGGGAGTAAACTATAAAGAAGGGACGATGCCCTCCTGTAAACTGTCACACTCTGCAGCCGCTCTGTGTGACTTTATGACTGCTGGCCTTTTCTTGCAAGAAAATAAATAACCTTTAAAGACAAATCTTAATTTTTGAAATTTTAATATGCAAACGACACATTTCTGAGCGCTTTATTAAACAGAAATTTGCTGTTGGTGTAGCCAAAAACGACATGCTCGCCAGATTGTTTATCTAAATAGCACATCTAAATGTTGTTAGAAATTACTGTTTACCAGGTTTTAGGTTTTTGGTCATTTCCATGATTTTTTTTATTTTATTCTTTTTTAAATTAAAACTAACATCATAAAGTATGATATATTTTTTTTTACTTTGAGCAATTCTGGAGCTAATTGACTCTTCTTAGGAGCATATAAAACAAAACAGCTCCTTGGAAAAAATGAAATGTAATATTATAGTAGTTATAAACAAAGGTTTATTTTAGTTCAGATTAGTTTGAGGGCAGCAATTGTATTCATAATGTCAAAATAAAACCGACATGAAAGCATTATAGCCTACTATTCCTGCCAAACTTCCATGGTTGCAGTTAGTGTTACTACAGTAAATCCATGGTGAATGTTGCTGATCTGTGGACACTGGATAGTCAATTCATGACACAATGTTTCTTCCTGGTTTCCACGTCAGTGCTGTTTGACCCGTTAATAAAGGAGAAATGTGAATGTTTCTCACTAGATCTCGCAGGAGTCGCAGCGATGTTATTAATTTTGTGGCAAATTCAAATGCTTCCTTTACTGGATCTCTTATTAGCGCTGTGTAGTAACCATAGATGATGTCTAGGTAGTAACAGTGCCGCTTGATCAAGATCGGCTCGCGCTACTTTGGTCTAAACTGATAAACGGTCCGTCAACCACACAATAACGAGCAGTTTAGTTCCGCTTGCATTACGTTTGCCATTTGATGTTGGGCAATGTTTTGGTGGCTCAGGCGGAGTATGAGCGCGCTTACCACGCGCAACGCGCCTACATTTGAAATAACGATATTTTGGTCAGCAGGAAAAATGGCCAACCGACTCAAAAAAAAACCCTCCCCGGTTCTACACGATTCACGTAAATGACCCAATTGACCAAGAAAACGGCGATTGTCGCCGATAAGCGACAAGTTTGCAGGTATGCCGTACTGATAGGAAACAAGACACACTTTCATTCAAACATCTAGTATGTGATCAAGCATAATAGAAACATACAGAGGCTGTACATACAATATTATGTAGTTGAACAATGTTTGATTAGAAGTCCGTCAATATTTGTTTTGGGATGATTTTATATAATTTTAAAGTCTCAGTCTCTGTGGTTTTAAGAGATTTCAACCATGGGGTCATTCAGAGGAGGAGGTCGGTTTTCAATCCTCTGTCTTGGGATGAAACAACCTCTGCCGTTATCTTGGTGGGTTCTGAGCCGTGCCATCTCTGAACCAATCAGTCTTTTCCAAACTATCTAACGTGACAACCTTCTTCCTTTAGTTGAGCACATCTCTTTGAAACTTTCATGGTCGTAAAGTTCTTAGCTGGGACTGGCTGGAGCCCACTCCATTTATGGCCCGAGAATAGACTGGTGTTTTGGGGGTCTGGAGTGTTGAGTTCTGTGTGTAATTATGTTTGAACGAATCAACTGGAAGATTAATTTGTGTTTGGTTCGCCCTCGATTCCTACAGCAAAGACAAACTACATAAACTCAAAAGACTAAAGATAGACAGACCATTGTTTCATAGTTCCTTGTTTATTAGCTTAAAAAAATCTTCACAAAACGCAAATGATCACCCCTAACCAGACCATTTACATTTTAAACCATGTCTAAAAATATTATGACAGGTTTTTACACAACATTTAAATGAATTTTTTCACAATACATCTGATAGTTCTCTCAGTAGGGTCTTATCAATACAGCCAACGGTAACACTGAATCTGACAACAACGTCTGCTCACAGTCATTTTATTTACATAAATATGGAACTAAAGGGTTGATCTTAACATATAACAATCCAGTCTTCATAAATGTATCACAGTATCTTACATCTTGGTTTGTTTGACCTCCTGCTCATTCTTCTGGTCTTTATCTTTGTCCTCCATTTCTAGTGTCTCTTTCTTCTTCTCCTCTGGCTCAAGCCCATGTTCCCTCCTGATCTGAGCCTCAATCTCAGCTGGGTCAATGTAGGTGTAGAAATAAGCCATGACGGAGAAGATGATGCTCACAGCCACCAGCATTGACGCAAACAGCAAATACTCTGCCCACTGTGTGGCAAAACACAGACATTGAATAATTCAACAAAAAATGAAAATACTGTCATTATTTTTTTGTTGTTTGAAATCTGTACGCTGTTATTTTTGTCTGTATTATATATTACAATATTCCTACAGCTTGGCTGAATGTGTGTATTAGGTCATGTGATCATGCATCACCTGTTTCGGAAGCTTTCCCAGCTCTGCCACAATCAGCACAATAATGTTTCCCACGGCATTAGTGCACAGCCATCCGGCCTGCAACACGGACTTCATGTTCTTTGGAGCCTAAAGACACAGAAGCACAGCTGTTGAGGGGGAAGCGCTCACAGATACTGATTGGAGATTTCATATGCCATTGACATATACTGTATATTCCAGTTAAAAACACACTTTTAAAGGGATAGCTCACTCAAAATTTAAAATCATGTCATCATTTACCTACTAGCCCTTATCTTGTTTCAAAACTGTATGACTTTCTTTCTTTGGCTGAACACGAAAGATATTTTGGAGGATGTTGATAACCAAACAGTTTTGGTTCCCATTGACTTCCATTGCATGTACAAAAACTCTTGAAACATTCTTCTAAATATCTTCTGTTTTGTGCTGAAGAAAGATATGCATACAGGTTTGGAAAGACATGAGGGCGAGTAAATGATGATTGAAATTTTAGGTGGACTATCCCTATAATACCACATAATATTTGCTATTGAGAGTAAGCTTTGTGATATTGTCAGTTGTCTAAACAAACATGATAAAACAGTTTTTTGAATATGAATACAGATTTAAATGAAAAAAACTGTGTTGCATCTGTGATTTTGAAGAACCAGTTAAAGCCTTTCACCTTTGGTCCGTCAGGATGTAATACGGCTTTAAAGGATGTTTTTTTTTTTGTAAATCTACTAAATAAGATTTGAAACAAATCAATTTTACTGATATTTATACATTTCAAGTCGACATGAATTGGAAATTGAATATCTATTTTCTAAATGCATTTTATTAATCTCATTGTGAACGTTTCATCCATGTTTAATTTTTTTAAACTTCTCTCTGGTAATGTATGTTGGACTTCTCTAATCATTTAAACCAAGTCGTTTTCTTACAATCGACTGCAAATTTGCATTCAGATCTGCTTCCATATAAATGGAGTAGGCTACTTTCAATAAAAGGTCCAACACATTATGAGTACTTTTAAAATATCTACACTACCCTGTTTTGTCTTTGAGGGTCTAAATGCAGTGAATTTCCTGTAACTGAAGCTGAATGTCTTTTCCCGTGTAATGCATCAGCCATGGTCCCTACAAGGCTGAACACCCTCTGGCTCCGCCTGCTACAGTAGCCCCGCCCCCAAACCCTCACTATTGGCTGAGCTGGAAATAGACTGACATCTGAGCAGAAACGCTCTCAGTGTTTAGATGAGGCTCAATGTTTACACTGTTGGGGGAGATAAACCCATGAATGGAATAATAATTGTTTTTCAATTAACAAAAAAAATGGGTTAAGAGAATGTATTTTGCCATAAAAATCTTACATACTGCACCTTTAAAGATCTAACAGAATATGTGACTCTGGACCAGAAAACCAGTCACATGGGTCAATTTTATGAAATTGAGATTTATACATCATATGAAAGCTGAATAAATAGCTTTCCATCGATGTATGGTTTGTAAGGATAGAACAATATTTGGCCGAGATACAATTGAAAATCTGGAATCGAAAGCAAAAAATCGAAACATTGAGAAAATTATGAGAAAGTATGTTCGCGATTGTGCTGTATACTCTCACAAAAATGTTTTATATATTTATGGTAGGAAATTTACAAAATATCTTCATGGAACATGATTTTTACTTAATATCCCAATGGTTTTTGGCATAAAAGAAAAAAAAAGTTTTTTTGCCACAAATATCCCTGTGCGACTTGTGACTGGTTTTGTGATACAGGGTCACATATTTGATATCTTTCTACTGTCCATCTGGTAACAGCTGATACTGTATTGGTTGTATTGGTGATGACTGTTCAAACAGTGTAAAGGAAACATGTTGATTGTTTTCTTTGGAGTGCTTTGAGCCGGTGTCCTACCTGTGAGTATGAGAACTGCAGGCCGGTGACTGAGAACATGACCTCTCCTGTAGTAATGAGGAAGTACTGAGGAATCTGCAGAGCCATGTGGACCGAGTTGGGCTGAATGTCCTCAACTGCCTTTATAGACTCACACTGCACATATAAACAACATATAGGGGCTATATAGAGGCTTCTGCTAAATGACACAGATAGGTATACACCTATATATGATATACACATATGAGGCATGCTGAGGGTGGTTACACACATCCGCCGAGAACAGTGTGCTGGGGATGAGGAAGGTGTATGAAGAACCAAATCCAAACTTCTGGGAAAACTCACACGACTGCGCGCCATTGCGGAGTACGAACTTCCGTCTTAGAAGATAAACCAGAAAACAGCAAGTCAACATGAAATAACATTCAAAAACCATTTTAATCCTGAATGTTTTATAAAACTGGGTAAGACTTAATGTAACTTACATGTACTTACTATAGAAACTAACCCTAAATGAAACCCTAACCTTAACCCTTTAGTAAGTAGTTGTTTTATTCTTTTCTTTGTGTTGGCACTGTCCAGTTTGTATTTTCTTTTTTTTTTAATTATTTTGGCTTGATTGTAAATAATAATTCTTTGCTTACTTTTTTTTTCTACCTTATATATCTTGGCTGATCATTGGACATAATAAATTTGTTCACGTTCTTCTGCTCCTCGGTGGTCTTATTAACTCTCCCTGTATTTTAATGGTAGCGATTGATTAAGAGTGTCCTAATGTTCCCCTTCTCACTTCCTAGACCTCTAAAAACCAGTGTAGGGTCGTAACATTATCCGTTCTGTTGTAATTGTTTTGATGAAAAATTCTATAAAAAAAAGTACTAATATAACTTTGATAAAAGCAAGTCACAAATTATGTAAAAGCATGTTAGCAATCATAATACTTTATTAAACATCAATGATAAATCTGAAGAATTGACTTACGTCCCCTGAGAAACCAGAGAGTAGTTTGAAATAACTGTTGGCTCCAAGTTATCATCCAAGTTAGTGATGTTGAGAACTGCTGTCCAGCCATTCACAAACCTGTGACATCCAACAACATTAAAGGAAAGATCAATTCCCGTTCGGGAAACTCTATGCTGCGTCTGAAGGGATGACGCTATGGGAACGCTCCTGCGTCTGAAGGGATGACGCTATGGGAACGCTCCTGCGTCTGAAGGGATGACGCTATGGGAACGCTCCTGCGTCTGAAGGGATGACGCTATGGGAACGCTCCTGCGTCTGAAGGGATGACGCTATGGGAACGCTCCTGCGTCTGAAGGGATGACGCTATGCGAACGCTCCTGCGTCTGAAGGGATGACGCTATGGGAACGCTCCTGCGTCTGAAGGGATGACGCTATGGGAACGCTCCTGCGTCTGAAGGGATGACGCTATGGGAACGCTCCTGCGTCTGAAGGGATGACGCTATGGGAACGCTCCTGCGTCTGAAGGGATGACGCTATGGGAACGCTCCTGCGTCTGAAGGGATGACGCTATGGGAACGCTCCTGCGTCTGAAGGGATGACGCTATGCGAACGCTCCTGCGTCTGAAGGGATGACGCTATGGGAACGCTCCTGCGTCTGAAGGGATGACGCTATGGGAACGCTCCTGCGTCTGAAGGGATGACGCTATGGGAACGCTCCTGCGTCTGAAGGGATGACGCTATGGGAACGCTCCTGCGTCTAAAGGGATGACGCTATGGGAACGCTCCTGCGTCTGAAGGGATGACGCTATGGGAACGCTCCTGCGTCTGAAGGGATGACGCTATGGGAACGCTCCTGCGTCTGAAGGGATGACGCTATGCGAACGCTCCTGCGTCTGAAGGGATGACGCTATGGGAACGCTCCTGCGTCTGAAGGGATGACGCTATGGGAACGCTCCTGCGTCTGAAGGGATGACGCTATGGGAACGCTCCTGCGTCTGAAGGGATGACGCTATGGGAACGCTCCTGCGTCTGAAGGGATGACGCTATGGGAACGCTCCTGCGTCTGAAGGGATGACGCTATGGGAACGCTCCTGCGTCTGAAGGAATGACGCTATGGGAACGCTCCTGCGTCTGAAGGGATGACGCTATGCGAACGCTCCTGCGTCTGAAGGGATGACGCTATGGGAACGCTCCTGCGTCTGAAGGGATGACGCTATGGGAACGCTCCTGCGTCTGAAGGGATGACGCTATGGGAACGCTCCTGCGTCTGAAGGGATGACGCTATGGGAACGCTCCTGCGTCTGAAGGGATGACGCTATGCGAACGCTCCTGCGTCTGAAGGGATGACGCTATGGGAACGCTCCTGCGTCAGAAGGGATGACGCTATGGGAACGCTCCTGCGTCTGAAGGGATGACGCTATGGGAACGCTCCTGCGTCAGAAGGGATGACGCTATGGGAACGCTCCTGCGTCTGAAGGGATGACGCTATGCGAACGCTCCTGCGTCTGAAGGGATGACGCTATGGGAACGCTCCTGCGTCTGAAGGGATGACGCTATGGGAACGATCCTGCGTCTGAAGGGATGACGCTATGGGAACGCTCCTGCGTCTGAAGGGATGACGCTATGGGAACGCTCCTGCGTCTGAAGGGATGACGCTATGGGAACGCTCCTGCATCTGAAGGGATGACGCTATGGGAACGCTCATGCTTGATCACTGAAGCAAGAGTTTAACAAACTCAATAAGTGAGGCAACAGAGACTGAAAACACTGCGAGCGTCACGCGTGCTTCAGTGTGTGTGTGTGTGTGTGTGTGTGTGTGTTTGTGTGTGTGTGTGTGTGTGTGTGTGTGTGTGTGGTAAATGAAACTGCACGTCTGCTCCATTCATTCACACAGACACGCAGAACATGCAGGATTCGTATTTAAATAGTCTTACTCTCACGCCCAGATTCATTCTCAGGTACTGGAATTTGGCACCGATTGATTTGATGTGAATCGGTAGTACCGACATTATTGGGTTGATGCTCTTAAAGGTACAGAGTTCAGTACCAAACCCTGACGCCGTCACACGTCACGATTTTCACGCAGGAGTGTTCCAATAGCGTCATCAGCATCTCGTTCCCTTCTCAGGGAACCATAGTTACAATCTGAGACGTTTTAAGAAACAGTAAAAAAAAAAAACTGACCTAACAGCATTCTTTCCTTCCCTTGGTTTGGACTTTATGTCTTCTTGCTGGGGAAAAAGTCAAAAGACAGGGAAAATTCACTGTTATAATTTCAATGTTATATTTTCACTGTTATATTTTCACTGTTATAGTATCACAGCAGGTCAAATTCAGGTGTATCTCAGCTGTGGCGAGTACAGGTCACTTCTAATAGCCACTTTGGTGGGTTGAATTTTATATAATATATATTTTTCAATTATAGTCTTTTAAAAAGGCATCTGAAATAATAAACTAAGTGCAATGTAGTGTTGTCAAAAATATAGCTGTTTTCGGTACATATCGATACTGAACTATCTGAAATGCTTCCGCAGGATATATATATATATATATATATATATATATATATATAGCAAAAAATCATTATATATAATACCAGCTGCTCTTTCTCTCTCTTTAATCTCTCACACAGCGAGTGACACACAAACCTGCGTCCCTTTTCTCACTCGCTCCGGATGAATATTGTTGGTGTTGATCAGTCTTCTATTGGTCACACATTTTACTTTATACAAATTTGCATATCAGAGAAATGTGAAACGTGAGCTTGTGTTTCTGATCTCCAGATTTCGCTTGCGCATGAATGCAAGTGAATGAAATGAAAAGTGTAGTGTGACCACTCATTTATTGAGAGGTGTTGGACTGTTTGTAAAGGAGTTTGATTGACAGGCGATCTGACCAATCATAATCCGCCTTCCGCCAAATCAGCCATTTTGTCCGAACGAGCAGTCAGGAGAGTTAGTAGAGATAACGTCGGTGGCCTTGAACTTAAACTTTCCACGGTTGAAACAACATTCCTTCTGATGTTCATTCATTATTTGATGCTATAAATGAACTAGAAGGAAGAGATTATCGGTTCACGAGCAGCTTTAACTGAGGCTCTAGCGATCTGTCGGACACATTAACGAGCCACAAAACTGTATTTATTGCTTAAATTTCTTTAAAAAATTACCAAATTTGAAAGTTGAGACTTTGTTTCATTATAAAGTAACCTGCTCTGTCCTGTCTGTCAGTGTGTTGTCAGTGTCCTCTTTGCTCCGCGATGTATTTTTCACTGCGTGAGAACATGATGTGTGTCGTGAGAGAGGCGTGGCTTGTCGGACATAGCAACAGCAACTAAAGGGGGCGGGTCTTTGCGAACGGTCAATTTCAAAGATCCGTGCAACTGCCGCTAGGGGGTGAAACGCGACTGTTAAAAAGGCCATTACTAATTAGAATAATATGCCTTCTGACTTGAATCTTTTTCTTTGCCGAGATTGATCGACACACAGCATCCAGCGCTGATCTACGTGCATGCGAACATCCCGCCCACAGCGCTCAGTGTGAAGCTGAGAATTGATTCTGTCGGAGCACTGATGCTACACTGAACTTTGCTGTTGTAAATAACATATAGTTTGTTCATTTAATGGGTGTTGTGCGTCAATGCAAAGTAAGTGTATTTTATTTGATCTCTAGCAATCATATGTGCAATACTAGACCTGTTTAATATTTAGTTTTGCCGTTATAACGTGCATTAGCTCGTTAAGGTTAATTATAGGAGTTGTCACGTCTTTGGAAAGATGTTGCACTGTTTATAAGATATTATCTTAGTTATTATGCTTAGTTGTTTATATTGATGTCATTCATGTATATTTGATCTGTGTTTGGTGCATTTCAATTCATCCTGCACCTGTTTTAAAACACTCAACGTTATTATCATGTTTGTTTATACTTGATTACATTTTCTGTTTTTATAGAAAAACCACACCCACTTATACACCCTAATTAAGGACAACTGCTTTATTATTTGAGTTGATGTGGTGACGAATAAACGGGTTATTCCCAAATATCGGACATCTACTGACCAGTCTCTTACCAGACACCCTGTGGTGGGTTTTCAACTTAACTGGAAACATAAATAAATGGGATTGCGCTATCAAGAGCCAACTCATTTCTTCAGCGACAATCGTATATGGAACACTTGTGGATGGGGGTGGAGCTCTTGTCTAAAGGGGTGAAGCTCTTGTGTAAAGGGGTGGAGCTTTTGTGTAAAGGGGTGGAGCTCATGTGTAAAGGGGTGGAGCTTTTGTGTAAAGGGGTGGAGCTCATGTGTAAAGGGGTGGAGCTTTTGTGTAAAGGGATGGAGCTCTTGTATAAAAGGGTGGAGCTTTTGTGTAAAGGGGTGGAGCTCTTGTATAAAGGGGTGGAGCTTTTGTGTAAAGGGATGGAGCTCTTGTATAAAGGGGTGGAGGTTTTGTGTAAAGGGGTGGAGCTCTTGTGTAAAGGGGTGGAGCTTTTGTGTAAAGGGGTGGAGCTCTTGTATAAAGGGGTGGAGGTTTTGTGTAAAGGGGTGGAGCTCTTGTGTAAAGGGGTGGAGCTTTTGTGTAAAGGGGTGGAACACTTGTGGATGGGGTGGAGCTCTTGTATAAAGGGGTGGAGCTTTTGTGTAAAGGGATGGAGCTCTTGTATAAAGGGGTGGAGCTTTTGTGTAAAGGGTTGGAGCTCATGTGTAAAGGGGTGGAGCTTTTGTGTAACGGGATGGAGCTCTTGTATAAAAGGGTGGAGCTTTTGTGTAAAGGGATGGAGCTCTTGTATAAAGAGGTGGAGCTTTTGTGTAAAGGGGTGGAGCTCTTGTGTAAAGGGGTGGAGCTTTTCTGTAAAGGGATGGAGCTCTTGTATAAAGGGGTGGAGGTTTTGTGTAAAGGGGTGGAGCTCTTGTGTAAAGGGGTGGAGCTTTTGTGTAAAGGGGTGGAGCTCTTGTATAAAGGGGTGGAGGTTTTGTGTAAAGGGGTGGAGCTCTTGTGTAAAGGGGTGGAGCTTTTGTGTAAAGGGGTGGAACACTTGTGGATGGGGGTGGAGCTCTTGTGTAAAGGGGTGGAGCTTTTGTGTAAAGGGATGGAGCTCTTGTATAAAGGGGTGGAGCTTTTGTGTAAAGGGATGGAGCTCTTGTATAAAGGGGTGGAGCTTTTGTGTAAAGGGATGGAGCTCTTGTATAAAGGGGTGGAGCTTTTGTGTAAAGGGGTGGAGCTCTTGTTTAAGGGGATGGAGCTCTTGTGTAAAGGAGTGGAGCTCTTGTGTAAAGGGGTGGAGCTTTTGTGTAAAGGGGTGGAGCTTTTGTGTAAAGGGGTGGAGCTTTTGTGTCGGGTCTTTGCAACCTGTCAATTGCGCTACAATTGCGCTAGTATACGACTTGAAAGAGCAACCACATAGCAACATGTTAAAAACTACTCCGAACACCGAAGCAAATACATAGCAACACCTTAGCAACAACCCAAGGCACTCCAGAATGGTTGTGGTGACTTTTGCATGAGCAACCACCATTTTTCTTCAGAAAAACATGAGTTTTTGACCATTGGAACTGCAAAATGTTTGCTCGTTTCACACTTACCAGATACATGATGGATGGGTCGGAGGGGATGATCAGGGTCTGGCGGCCTCCTTCAACTAAACTGAAAGCTTTAGTGATCACAGGACTTGTGTTTAAGGACACTGTGATGTTCTGGTGATCCAATGTCACATAACCTGCACTGCTCTATAAGAAAAATGGGAAACAATGTTGAAACATCTCTCTTTGTTATGTGAGGCTGCAGGAAGGATATGTGTGTGTTGGTATAAGATGTGTGTAGTACCTCCAATGAGTGTATCAGAAGAGTGTCTTTGGGTGAGATGGTCACGTTCAATGAACTGTTGAACATGTTCACCACCTTCAGCTGGCTCTCAGAGGATGATGGGAAATCTGGCAATGTTTTCTGAGGAGAATAAGATCATTAGATTGTGGAGCTCTTTTTCTGAACGTGAATACTTTTTTTCTGATTCACACATTTCGCACTCACATCGATCTCAATCTGGACTAAAGCTGCACAAACAAACGCTGTGGCAGCGAACAACATGCCAACCGTCATTCTCTTCAGAGGGCTGGAGCGGAAAACAGATTCACACAATACAACATTTATATCAGGATCACTGCATCATCATCTCTCACAGCAGAGATTCATCTTTTCCTATTGCGCAGTAATTCATACCTGAAATCCAGGCCACACTTTTTGATGAGAGGGAATATAAGCCGGTCCATGATGGGCACCAGCGTCAGGATCAGGATGGGGTTCACAGTCTGACAGAGAACACACAGTTTCAGTCACAGGTTTCTTTCACACTGTCTTTCAAAAGCTTAGCGATATTCAATTAGCTTCAGCAAGGATGCATTAAGCGTATCAAAAGTGACGGTAAAGACTTTAATAATGTTACAAAAGATTCCTATTTCAAATAAATGCTTTTCTTTTGCACTTTTATTTATCAAACAATCCTAAAAAAAATGTATCCCAGTTTCCACAATTCAATTTCAATTCAATTCAATTCAAATTTATTTGTATAGCGCTTTTCACAATACACATTGTCTCAAAGCAGCTTTACAGAAATTGCAAACATATGAAGCAGCACAACTAATAATCATAAATGTTTCTTGAGCATCAAATCATCATATTATACTGATTTCGGAAGGATCATGTGACACTGAAGCCTGAAATTTCAGCTTTGATCACAGGAATAAATTACATTTTACTATATATTCATATAGAAAACTGATATTTTAAATGGTAAAAATATTTCACAATTTTTACTGTATTTTTGATCAAATAGATACAGCCTTGGTGAGCAGAAGAGACTTCTTCCAAATACATTAAAAAGTCTTGATGAGCACACATTGTCTTTCAGTGTATTGGTGTTATAATCTTAGGGCATTATAATGAAGAGCGAGATGAATAACTGGTATTGTGTATTAGTGTTATCAGACCGCGTGTACACTAACAGAACAGGAATACTCTCACCTGCATCTGGTCTGGCTGAAGGATGAACGCTTTCTACAGACAGGAGGAAACCACAGCCATTTCAAAAAGTGATATTTCATAAATCTCTGTGTATTGAGCCTAGTTCAGCTAGATTTTAAATAATCTCTTAATCGTGACTATTATGTTAGACTGATAACAAACATAAAATGAGTCACTGCTGACTAACTCTCCCATTAACTCAAATCAAGACACTCACGAAGTCTCCGCTCATGGTGGTGGCCTGGAGAGTCCAGCGGGAGCCCTGGACACACACACACACACACACACACACACACACACACACACACACACACACACACACACACACACACACACACACACACACACACACACACACACACACACACACACACACACACACACACACACACACACACACACACACACACATACCCCGTTACTAAACACAAGCCCAACATACACACACTACAGATTCACCAGGTCAGATCTGCACCTTTTGGTCAAACAGGGTCCAGAACATGGGCAGGGGGATGTAGAGGAACAACACCTTCAACACCATCTTTATCTGCGCGATGAGAAGCTTCTGTAGACGAGGGAGAGGGAATAGAGGAACGTGTGAGTGTGTAGTTCATGGTATATCCTTCATCGTGGCCCACATGTCCCCACAGAGATAGTAATATCAGAAATGTGTGTGTGTGTGTTTGTGTACTTAACCCTTGTGCCTCCTTAGGGACATTTTTGGCCTTTTCAGTTTTGTTTTTTTGATCACTTTGCCTGTGTTAATGCTAACTGCATAAAAGTTGGCACAGGTGTGTATTTGTTTTGTAATTTTACCATTTCACCGCTATTTCCTTAAAAAAATTCTTTTTTGCACTAGGTACAAAAAACGTCCCTCTCAGCGCCTTTTGGCCCCATTGAAACCCATTAAAACTGCAATTTTTAATCCCAGGGCCATTTAACTATAAAATGGTGCAATCTTTTATAAGAGGCTTTCATTCTGTTGTCAAGGCTTACAAATTTAAATTTTGACAATTTTTTACCAGATGGTGCCATTTTTCCAGCTCACTTTATTCTTGTTTTCTGCTTTGGCATATTATAGAGCCAATTGGATAAATTGTGCAGCGATAACTGTGTGGGTGTTTTGGTATGGATGTCTGAGTGTAGTTTGTATGTGTGTAATAAAAAAAATTGTGTGTGTATGTGTGTGTTTGTAATATTGAGAGAGAAAAACTCAACTGCAAATCTAAAATCCAATCACTGTGTGACCAGTGGAGTTTTGCTGCATCCAATGGGGAAAATCTGTCCTGAGCCCAAACAAACTCTCACCGAAAGATTTTTTTATGAGATATCAACCACAACTTATTTATATTTATGGCTTTGATTTTCTAGCCGTTTTAGAGCTCAACTTGTTTTATAAAATATATATTTTATATAAAACAATGTTCATAAATAATTTTCATAAACTTAAACCTATATAACTTTTTTGGGATTTACTTATTAATTTTTTTTTACTTCAGCAATAATCTGCCAGGGGTCTTCTTTAAATTTATACCAAACTTACATTTTTATGACAGTTTTTTTTACATGGATATTTTTGTCCTCTATGTACCTATGTGTAACTTTTTTTAAATGAGGCACAAGGATTAACCATGTTTTGGGGACAATTTTTAACCCAGAAGTGAGTTAAATCTTACTCCTTTTGTGGATGTCCTCATTTGTATGATTTTTGAATTGTACCTTTTTTTTTACAATTTTATATAGATATATTTTTAAACAATAGACGTCTATGGAACGTCCCCAGTTAGATAGCTAAGTAAACGTGTGTGTACAAAGATAGCATACATCATATTTCTCATTGGCCCAGTCCATCCAGTGCTCCCTCTTCGGATGAACGCTGCTTCTGTGCCGGAAACGGTTTTTGATGGCAAACTACAGAAAGAGAACACACACTTTATAAGCATTGTAATGCATTACAAGTGACGTGAGTTACACACTCAAGGACTAGACTAGATGAGAGCATGCGCTCATCTCACTGGCTTAAAAACACATTCAGTATAAAAACAGTGAAATGCAATCTTAATATGTTTAATTACACAAATCTACTTTATGCACTTAATCTCACTTTACTAATTAATGTCTTGGCTGATGACCTTCGATCCAATTCAACAATACTAATAATCAAAAATGACTGGTGTGAATTTGCATTTCCTTTTGCATTTGCACTTTGGGTGTAAAATGCTCTTTATTTTTTTTGTTGCCAAAAAAACATATTTTTTTGCTAGCAAGCCCAGCCCTGGTGAGAAAAAGTAACACAAAAGTAATGTAACACATTTATTTCCATAAAAAGTAATTATATTAGTTACTTTTTTTAAGAGAGTTACTCTGAAAAAGTAGAACTTGGATTATAGGGCTAGTTCACCAAAAAATGAATAATCTGTCATATTTACACATTCATATTGTTAAAAAAAACCCATTTGCACCAGATTTGATCACTAGTGTGACTGAGATTTGACATTTCTATTAAGTGAATAAACTTGTGTTGTTCCTCAAACAAAGGTATCATATGACCCTGAGAGTAGGACACATTCACTGCTTTCATGACACTTTTATGGTTCATTTTAGTCTCTACAGTTCCTGAGTCACCAGTGTGGAGTTTGAACAATCTGCAAAATATCTATTTTCATGCTCTACAGAAGAAAGAAAATCATGGTTTGAACCCATAAATGATGACAGAATTTTCCTTTTTGTGTTAAATATTCGTTTGAACCGAATCTCGACTCACCCCTATGCATTTACACACGGCCCAGATAATGTTTCCCTCTGGATCTGTTTTGACATACATGCCACTGCCAGCGATGAACACCACTGTAACACACAGCACACATCAGAAACACACACACACACACACACACACACACAGATCACAGTGTGTGTTCAGCTGGCACTTAGTCTTACCCAGCGATACGACCATGAGAGCGGCTGGGACCCCGAAGGCCAGAGGATAACACTGTTGCTGTGTGTGGATGCCACACTCCTGAGCTGCACACACACACACACACACACACACACACACACACGGAGGAGGAGCGTTAGACAGGGAGAAGGGTGTTATGGGAAAAATATTATGGAAATGTGTGTTAAAGTATTTTATGCTGATTATGCTTTATCCTATTATGCTAATTTTGCTTTTGAGTCTCCTGCGATAGTTTTACACGCATCCAAGGTAAAAAAAAGGTCAGATGACCCAGTCTGTTGTGATTGGTCTACTCTACTCTGATTGGTCACATGACTCAGTCTGTTGTGATTGGTCTACTCTACTCTGATTGATCACATGACTCAGTCTGTTGTGATTGGTCTACTCTACTCTGATTGGTCAGATGACTCAGTCTGTTGTGATTGGTCTACTCTGCTCTGATTGGTCAGATGACTCAGTCTGTTGTGATTGGTCTACTCTACTCTGATTGGTCAGATGACTCAGTCTGTTGTGATTGGTCTACTCTGCACTGATTGGTCAGATGACCCAGTCTGTTGTGATTGGTCTACTCTACTCTGATTGGTCAGATGACTCAGTCTGTTGTGATTGGTCTACTCTGCTCTGATTGGTCAGATGACTCAGTCTGTTGTGATTGGTCTACTCTACTCTGATTGGTCAGATGACTCAGTCTGTTGTGATTGGTCTACTCTGCTCTGATTGGTCAGATGACTCAGTCTGTTGTGATTGGTCTACTCTACTCTGATTGGTCAGATGACTCAGTCTGTTGTGATTGGTCTACTCTGCTCTGATTGGTCAGATGACTCAGTCTGTTGTGATTGGTCTACTCTACTCTGATTGGTCAGATGACTCAGTCTGTTGTGATTGGTCTACTCTGCTCTGATTGGTCAGATGACTCAGTCTGTTGTGATTGGTCTACTCTGCACTGATTGGTCAGATGACCCAGTCTGTTGTGATTGGTCTACTCTACTCTGATTGGTCAGATGACTCAGTCTGTTGTGA
>NW_027509212.1:282500-292500 GCF_051911475.1 Siphateles boraxobius
ATCAGTTTGATTGTGAACACAATCCTCTACCGTCACTTTCTCTGTCCGCGTTTGGATTTCGGCAAATCAGTTTTGGCGAATGAAAACAACGTGATTATTGTTCATGTGTCCAACATCCAAGAAAACATGTAATCTATCTGAGGTAATAATATCCTGATGTGAAACATTTCTGATTATTATTAATGTTGAAAACCTTTTTTTTTTTTTTCAGGATTCTTTGACGAATAGCAAGTTCAATAGTGAGGAGCTTGTTTCCGCCACAGAATAAAACATGTTAAAAGATAATTGTGACTTTATTTCTCAGAATTGCGAGATATAAAGTCTCAATTCTGTGATATAAAGTCAGAATTGCAAGAGAAAAAACAAACAATTCAGACTTTTTTTTCTCGCAATTCAGACTTTATGCAATTGGGACTTTATAACACATAATTGCGAGTTTGTATCTCGCAATTCTGACATATTTTCTTATATATATCTTTGACATATATAATCTTGCAATTGCGAGTTATAAAGTCTCAATTCTATGGGAAAAAAAGACTGACTTTTCCCCCCTCAGAATAGTATATATATCTCACAATTCTGACTTTATAACACGCATTTGCTACTTTATATCATGCAATTCTGACTTTATTTCTCCCCATTACGTATTATAAGGTCATAATTGCGAGATATAAACATACAATTCTGAGAGAAAAAGTCAGAATTTCAAGTAGCCTAGGTTTATATTTCTCGCAATTGCGAGTTTATATCTCGTAATTCTGAATTTACAACACGCAATTGCGACTTAATATGAATCAATTCTGCCTTTACATTTCACAGTTCTCACTTTATAGCTATCTCGCAATTGTCAGAAAGAATTGTGAGATAAAAAGTCTCAATTAACTTTTTTATTTTTCATTCTGTGGGGAAACAAGCTTCCATACAACAGAGATGTATCTGAAATAGAGCGCTTTTCTTACATTATAAATGTCTTTACTGTCACCTTGATTTGTTTAATGCATCCTTGCTGAATAAAAGTAGGCCATTAGCCTACTTTCTTTCATTTCTTTCCCAAAAAACCCCAAAAAACAGTCTTACTGACCTCAAACTTTTGAACTGTAGTGTCTAATGTTAAAAAAGCTTTCCATTTCAGAAAAATGCTATTATTTTGGTATGGTTTGTGTGTATTGTGACATTTTCTGTGAAGATTCTTTTTAGAATTAAATGATACATAAAAAGGTTGCACAAAACCAATGTGTTTAGCCTATGTCTGAGAACCTTTTATACACACACTTACTGCAGACACTGAAGTGTATGTGATACACATTTCATATTTAGAGTGTCTCATATTTTCCTATAAAGAACCACGATTGTCCTGTTTTTTCCTTTTCTGTAGTCGGCAACCGTGGATTGATTCGGCAGACAGGGAATTTCCCAGAAAACCTACTTGAACTTCCCGAGCCAGGAGTCAGCGATGATGGCCCCCATGATGGGCGTCAGGTAGCACAGCGCCACGAACGCATGATAGATGGAGGTCGCCAGGTCATCGTCCCATAGCAGAAAATAGCGGAAATACAGTACCAACACAGCTGGACACACACACACACACACACACTTTTTTTTTTCATCACACTTTTACACTCGTCACAGTGGGCTCATTTTAGATTTGTCTCTTTTGCTATTGTATTAGTTACTATGCAGTCTGTTGGGATTGTATTGTGTTTCTATCAATTTTTGAGATTAGCGCTTATTTCTGAAACCATAAAAGTGTCATCAGAGACTGTAAAGATCCTTCACTTGATTAGGATATTCTCAAATCAATCACACTCGCTTGACAGGCAAGAGCAACGACACGCCGCAAGCTCTAGGTGGCGCTGTAGTAATTACTGTACATTGCTAATTTACAAAATATATAATAAAAAGAAACCTGAACCATATGGGCAAATAAAATGCACTAGCTACAAATATTTATAAATTAGGGAAGAAATGTGGAATTTATGTGTGAAGTGTCTTTAAGACCTTTTCCAGATTCATATAAAAACTGGCTGCTTCTCATTCAAAGACACTTGGCGGTCAAATTATTGTGTAAATATCAATGTGAATTTTTCCACAAAGTCTGTAATGACTAATTGAACCGTCGGTATCTTGCGAGTTCTCACTTAATGATGTTGGGTTAAAAATAACCCAACGAGTAACTCATCTATAGGGTGGTATAGCACCTTCCCAACTGTGGGTTATTTTAACCCAATGCAATGCATTAATGCATAAAGGTCAGTTGGCTTAAAAGTAACCCAACAGTTGAGTTAAAAACAACAACAACGTGTTCTACTGTGTACAACATGCAAAGGTCCACAAATCCTGATATAAACAGTTTCTGTCTGCTCTGTATTACTGCGATGATATCGCTGCATCGACTTTGATGTTTATGATTGACAGTTGCTGCAACAGTATTTTATGACACATGCACTAGTTATGTTCACTAGTGTTTTACTTGTCTTTAATAATGTGCCCGTTTCGTTATGAAGAATCACACACACTCTTACCTCGCATGCCATAGTAGGAGAATCTCTCGCAGAACTCGTTCACCACGATGAAGAAGATGCTGATGGGATATCCACAACACTCCGCCGTCTGTACAACACACACACACACACACACACACACACACACACACACACACACACACACACACACGCACGCACGCACGCACGCACGCACGCACGCACACACACACACACACACACACACACACACACACACACACGCACGCACGCGCACACGCACACGCACAATCACACGCACGCACGCACACACGCACAATCACACGCACGCACACACACACACACACACGCACGCACGCACGCGCGCGCACGCACACACATACACACACACACACACACACATCACATGAGCATCTACTACACAAATAGCATATATTCAATGTTGTAATATTTCTTTGTGGAAGCTTTTTTTGTTTGTTTTATAGCTGTTATTGGTTCCTCAAATACAAACTATTTAGATTGATGTTTCTGCAATATATGTAAGAAAAAAGACAGGATGAACATAAAGCGGAAGACAATAATGGCGTTACTGTATAATCATTGAGATTATCACTTTGATAAGTCAAATAAACACGTTTACTTACAGTAGCTGTCTAAATGAGAACTATAATTTTATTGATATTATATAAAAGTTAATTATTACTATTACACACTAACCCTAAATTAAAACATGTATTTTGAATAAAAGAAAACGGATTTTGTTTTGTTAATGAATTTATTTTCCAAATGCGGATTCGCCCGAATATCCCGAAGGATATTTATATATGGAACACACACACAAACACACACACACACACACACACACACACACACACACACACACACACACACACACACACACACACACCCGACCCCAAAACCTACCCATCACACAAAACTTTATGCATTTTTACATTTTCAAAAAACATCACTTAGTATGTTTATTAATCCATTTCCCTCGTTGGGATCAGAAAATGTCCCCACATGGACAAGGATTTCAGATATTGCAAGCTTTTTTCAAGTAAATGTAGGAGTCCTTCCACAAAAGGGACACTTGGAGACTCCAAAAGGACACCAAATAACCAAATGATATAAGTAGTCCATTCATAAATTTATGCATACCAATACCAAAGCACCCATTAAAAAACATTACAGAAAAAGTAAATTCATAGTGTAGTAATAAGTGTGTCCAGTGCGACAGCAAAGAGCTGGTTTATATTTAAGTTGCGATACTGAACACGACCACATGGAGACGCCAAACCCCCCTAACCCAACCGCCTTAACCTGACTGCATTATATCCATTCAGAATTACTAAACACAGCAACTTACACACAAATCAGAACATTATTCTGAATACGTGTGGAAACAACGTGAATGCAGTGAATGTGTCTGTGAGCAAATACAACGTGTGATCAGTGTGTTAAGAAAGCCACGCGGTTTGTTTGTGCATCAACATAACGGACTCGCGTGCATCAATATCACGACTCGTGTACGTCACCGGAGTTCATTCATCACAACTTTCCAGCGAGAGCTGGTTTACTTTATCCAGCCAAGAAACGCACAGTAGTTTGCGTGTCTGGTCATACAGCGCTGGGAGGTTTTGACCTCCAAACACTTTAAAAACACTTTAACTCGAAACTATCATTTTGTCCGTCAGAGTGGAGACATTTTTGCGTTCATGTGACCAAAAATATGTAAGACTCATCAAATCTGAATTAAAGACAATTTAATAATTTTTAAGGCCCTTTTATTAGGAATAATTTTTAAGGACCGCGAAGGCCACCCTGATTAATGAAGGGTTTAATATGTAGTGAAATTATTTCATAAATAATCTTACCTTTTTCCTCTTTTTCTGAGTCTCATCCATCTTTTCGTCTGTGAGATGAACCATATTTTAGTTCACATACAACATCAAATTATCAGCATCAAGTTGTAGGCTACCGATCATTTCTGAGTTTAACGTCCTCACCTGTCATGTTGGCAGCAGGAGTGTGTGTGTGTGTGTGTGTAACTGGAGAAAACCTGTGTGAGAAAAGCGCAGGACGTCTCTGTAAGAGCTGCTAAAACAGGTGTGTGTGTGTGTGTGTGTGTGTTATTAGCATGGACTGTGTCCTGTCTGCTTTATGACACGATCAAGAGCAGGACAGATCGACAGATAATACGCAGGGGTCCATAGGGTAAGAACAGCAGCACACACTGTGTTTCACACCGGTTACACTGCTGTGTAGAGATGGAACATTACATCAAGTCACATCTTCAGTTCTCAAAGACAAGACGAAAAAATAAAAGACAAGACATACAAAAAACAAGACAAAACAAAACAAATCAAAATTGACAAAAACAAAACAAAGATGATAAGACAAACAAAACAAAAACAAGTCAAAACAAAAAAGACAAAACAAAAACAAGACAAACAAAACAAAAACATGTATAACATATTATAATGGATTATATTATAGAATAATTTGGCTATCCGAATGCCGTGCGGAACTGATACTGGAATATGATGGTTGTTTTTGTGACTGTTTTTGATTTATTGTTATGTCTGTGTGGTGTGTGGATGTAAATGTCGCCTCGGGGTTCTGCCCGTCACCGGCAGCGAGCAAGTGCATTCTGGGAGTTGTGGTCTTTCATCCACATGAGCCAAAAATACATTTTCTGGCTTTTCTCAGTCTAGAAGGCACCAACTTCTAAAATAATTTCACATTTCCACTACAGAAATCACCCCATTACACACATTCATCTTTCCAGCGGTGAAATATCCCTTTATATCCCTAAGTTTATTGAATTGAACAAGACAAAAACGCAAGAAAAAACAAAACAAAACAGGAGAAACAAACAAAACAAAAATACAAGAAGAGACAAACAAAACAAAAGCAAAGACAAAAAACAAAGACAAAACAAACAAAACTAAATTAATATAAAAACAAAAATAAGACAAAACAATACAAAAGAAATACAAGATGAGACTAAACAAAAAAGACAAACAAGAAAAGGGAAAAAGACAAACAAGACAAAAACAAAAAAGCAGTCAAGACAAAACAAATATGATAATTAATGCTGATATCTTTGGCTAAAAGATACTAAGAGAGCGTTTGGGAATTGTTTGAGATTTATTCAAAGCATTAGGGACAATGTTCGTTTAAATACAGCAGAGCAAAGACTGTTAAATACAGATAAAAATAACATCACATTCAGCTGTGACCCACAGTATAAAAATATATGATAACTGATCAACATTAGCATGTGTGTGTGTGTGTGTGTGTGTGTCCGCCGCACCTCCAGTGTATCACATGCAGTGCCACACACACTTCTGCAGAAACATCACACACACTTCAGGCCCTCCTCTGTGCTCCAAGAAATGATACAAAATCAGCAAGATAAAAAACATTGGCAGAGGACGCAGATATTTATAATATGTAAAAAGCCATTGCAGTCTGGTGCAGTTTCTGAGCCTTTCTTCTTTACTGTGGTTACTGATAAAACTGGCAAAACGGCCACATGTAAAACACACAGTTTGTGATGAAGTCTCCACAGGAAACAGTCGGTGAAATCCCCGGATGAGGCAGAGACATGTAGATCTCCTTCCCTCCGTTATGACACGTGTGTGTGTGTGTGTGTCAGGGTCGCAGAGGTCAAAGGTCACACCACCGAGGAGGAGTTGGGCAGGCCCTGGACGGTGGCGGCAGTGGGCGTCCCGCTGATGGCATTAAAGATGTGCAGTGAGTCTGGAAGAGGACTGCGCATCCCATCATCCACTGGGCATATCTATGGAGAGAGAGGAGGAAATGGAAATAGAAATAAAAGATCAGAAATAATGCAACAACTGGGCGTTGGGGTCAGATCTGCAGAATCTGAATCCTGTGGACGATAGACTTCAAGAAATCGATGACATCATTTTGAACAAAAACAGGCCAAGACCAAGTTTGTTTATTACATTAAGTTTCCGGGAAAGTTGGTTCCGAAAGGATAAACACCTTTGTATGGAAGCTTGTTTCCGCACAGAATTAATCTTTCTTTCTTTTTTTTTTAATGCTTCACACAATTCTGACTTTTTTTCTTAGAATTGTATGTTTATATCTCACAATTCTGACTTAATAACACGCAATTGGGACATATAAAGTCAGAATTGCATGATTTAAAGTTGCAATTGTGTGTTATAAAGTCAGAATTGTGAGATATAAACATGCAATTCTAAGAAAAAAGTATTTTTTTCCCTTAGAAATTGTAACTTGCAACTTGCACTTTATAACTTGCAATTCTTACTTTATAACACACAATTGCGACTATATCTCAAAACTCAAAGAATTGCGAGATGTAAATTGCAATTGTGAGATAAAAAGTCGCAATTATCTTTTAAAATGTTTTATTTTGTGGCGGAAACAAGCTTCCATCCCTTTGAGTTTATCACTGAAGAAGTATCAAACTCCTCCATCTCTCCTAATGAAGAACTTCTCAGTGAGTGTACGAGTGTGTTCAGTTATGAGAAATCATTTACCATTCCATCTGACCACGAGAGCAAACGAGGAAAAGAAAACAGGGAGAGATTAAAGAAAAGCATGTAAATCATGATGCGTGTGTGTGTGTGTGTGTGTGTGTGTCTCACAGGCTCATGCATGATGGCCGAGAGCTCTTTGGTGAGATCTCTGTAGTTGGCCTTCATCTCGTCGTGATACTCCTGCTGATCTTCCTTAATCAGACGCTCATTCACTCCTAAACCCAGACCACACGCCTCCACAAACTGCCTGCAGAACACACACACACACACACACCAGCTCAGATCACACTTACATAGTCCAGGTTTATATATACACACTGTATGCATGAAATTAGTTTTGTGGAAAAATATATATTGTTCAAATTTATGAATTTCTTAGCCAGAGGTGGGGATTTAAAAAAAAAAAAAAGGATCAAATACAAGATTTAAGATTAATTTAAATAATAAATGTGTAATTTAGTTAACTTAATTCCCATTTTTTACATTTACATACTTGTGTTTTTGTTTATTTAGTAGTTTTTTCTCCATTTTTAATGGTTGATTAAAAAAGCTGTTGCAGTTTCTTTAAAGAAGTCTCTTCTGCTCAGCAAGGCTGCATTCATTTGATCAAAAATACAATGAAAACAGTAATATTGTGAAATATTATTACAATGTAAAATACCTTCTTTTAAAATTTTAATATTTAAATGTTTATTTTTAAATTGTCTTATTATTATTATCAGTGTTGAACACAGTAGCGCTGCTGCTTATTTTTATGGAAACTGATACATTGAATTTTTCAGGATTCTTTGATGAACAGAAAGTTCAAAAGAACAGCATTTATTTGAAATAGAAATATGTTGAACATTATTAATGTCTTTAATGTCACTTTTGATCTTTAATGTCACTTTTGATCTTTAATGTCACTTTTGATCAAAGTACTGTCATTGCTGAAAGAAAGTATGAATTAAAAATCAAGCTTTTGAAGGATATTGTATATGTGTGTAATGTTCATAGGAAGGAGTGTGTGTGTGTGTGTGTGTGTTTACCGAAAGACTTCTTTCAGCTGTTTGACTTTGTTGTCTGGATATTTCTTGGTGCTGGCATCATCCAAGAAAGCCCTGGCGTAGGCGAGAGGACCGGCATTAACCTGGAGCGAGAGAGACATTATAACCCTGCGCGAGCGTGAGGCGTGTGTGTGTGTGTGTGAGTGTGTGTGCGCACCTGCACACTGATGCTGCCCTGCAGTTTGAGCTGGAGCTGGATCATGTCCACGTCGCTGCAGGAACACAGCTGTCGGATCTCCAGCACCTTCTTGCTCATCTCATCGATGGCCACCTCGATGGGGTTCAGGTCCACATGATGCTGGTACATCACTGCGATGCGCTTCTTCACATACGGGAACGAGTGTGTGGCTGGCCAACAAAGGTAACAGGATTTACCAATAAAGTCACCAAGAATAAAGTTATTACATTTTTCTTTTAATCACTAGGACCCATTTCTCAATACTTTGTTTTTAAACTCTTCACACAGTGAAATACTGGAATATAGTTGATATAGTTGAATGCAAATATTTCTAGCTAGAAGTGCGTTTCATGCATCATTACATTCTGAGATGTATTACGTTCCCAAATAAGGGTCATTATGGTCCATAAAATGGCTAGTTATGTGTTTGAGGGCAACTGCATATTTAAAGTTGTAGTGTGTGATTTTTAGCGGCATCTAGTGGTGAGGTTACGAATTGCAACCAGCAAAAGTTACGGTGGCCGACAGGAAGTGATGTCGTCGTCTGAGACAGCAGAGAGTAGCAGTTCAGCAATAAGGTTTCTTTATAAGGATAAATTAAGAAATTATGTTTACTCAATTATTCAGTAAAACTATATGTTATTGCGAATATTATTGTTACCTGTTCATCATTGTGTCAGTGTTTTATTCGCTGAACTAAGCTTGCTTCCTTGCACGAAGAGCAACATAGTAACGAAACGCTTGACGAGGTGCATCCTGGGATGCTTTTAAACGGTTAAGAAGGAGTTGACGTGTGCGCTGACACTGAAGATAAGAGCTGTACTCTGTGATTGGGACGATCATATAACTGTAAAATCAGATTCAGCTGAATCATGGCTCTCTCTGGAGTCTCTAACGTAGCTGATCTCTTCTTCTCCGTGTTGAGTATGCAGTGTGTAAGAGTGTGTACTCACTGGTCAGTATAGTCCTGCGTTTGCACTGTTCCTCTACGCCGCCTTGTTTTTTGCCTGAAACAGTGAAGGGCATCTCAAAGACAAAGCGACGGATGTTGTGGCTCCTCTCGAAGTCCGTCCTCCTCTCCAGAAGCTCCTTCTCCTCCAGGAACGGGCTGACGTGAGTCACCTGGATGTAGGCGTACTTCGAGTCCAGATCCTTTGTGTTAATCTGCACCAAACAGAAAAGCACTTTAGCTAAGAGGAAGTTCTAGGTATCATGCTAGTAAAGATGCACCGCTCAATGTCGTCTACATTTAATGGCAAACATAAATCTTGATGCCTATATCTTAAAATGTTCTAGAAGAACATACTCCAGGTAATATACCATAACAATTGAAATGTGCACATTGCAGCTTCTGTAATTTAGTCTCAGCTTCAGGACAAGAACGATCAGTTTGATAACAGAACATGAGTAAATAAGACATGACTGAGTTGTTCAGGACCAGTGAGGTTTTTTCAAGGATGCATTAAATTGATCAAAACTGACAGTAAAGACATTTACAATGTTACAAAAGATTGTATTTCAAATAAACTCTGTTATTTTGAACTTTCTATTTATCAAAGAAACCTAAAAGATAAATGAATCACTGCTTCAACAAAAATATGAAGCAGCACAACTGTTTTCAACACTGATAATAATCATAAATGTTTCTTGAGCAGCAAATCATCATATTAGAATGATTTCTGAAGGATCATGTGACACTGAAGACTGGACTGAACTGAAATTCAGCTTTGATCACATAGAAAATAGGTGAGTGAGTGA
>NW_027509212.1:295000-310000 GCF_051911475.1 Siphateles boraxobius
CCCTGAAACAACAAGCAAATCTGAATCAATCAGAAGAATGCGTTAAAACTCAACTTTAAGAAACTGCTGCTCACCATCTACACTAAAAAAAGGCCAATTGCCTACTAATTTTAAATAATAAATGGGTCACAGGACACAGATATTTACAACAGCACTCTGGAAATACTGGGATGTACAGGTGCTGGTCATATAATTATAATATAATCAAAAAGTTGATTTATTTCAGTAATCACATTCAAAAAGTGAAATTTGGATATTATATTCATTAATTACACACAGACTGATATATTTCAAGTGCTCATTCCTTTTAATTTTGATGATTATAACTGACAACTAATGAAAACCCCAAAATCAGTATCTCAGAAAATTAGAATATTGTGAAAGGTTCAATATTGAAGACACCTGGTGCCACACTCTAATCAGCTAATTAACTCAAAACACCTGCAAAGGCCTTCAAATGGTCTCTCAGTCTATTTCTGTAGGCTACACAATCATGGGGAAAACTGCTGACTTGACAGCTGTCCAAAAGACGACCATTGACATCTTGAACAAGGAGGGCAAGACACAAAAGGTCATTGCTAAAGAGGCTGGCTGTTCACAGAGCTCTGTGTCCAAGCACATTAATAGAGAGGCGAAGGGAAGGAAAAGATGTGGTAGAAAAAAAGTGTACAAGCAATAGAGATAACCACACCCTGGAGAGGATTGTGAAACAAAACCATTCAAAAATGTGGGGGAGATTCAAAAAGAGTGGACTGCAGCTGGAGTCAGTGCTTCAAGAACCACCACGCACAGACGTATGCAAGACATGGTTTTCAGCTGTCGCATTCCTTGTGTCAAGCCACTCTTGAACAAGACAGCGTCAGAAGCGTCGGAACTGGGCTAAAGACAAAAAGGACTAGACTGCTGCTGAGTGGTCTAAAGTTATGTTCTCTGATGAAAGTAAATTTTGCATTTCCTTTGGAAACCAAGGTCCCAGAGTCTGGAGGAAGAGAGGAGAGGCACAGAATCCACGTTGCTTGAAGTCCAGTATAAAGTTTCCACAGTCAGTGATGGTTTGGGGTGCCATGTCATCTGCTGGTGTTGGTCCACAGTGTTTTCTGAGGTCCAGGGTCAACGCAGCCATCTACTAGGAAGTTTTAGAGCACTTCATGCTTCCTGCTGATGAACAACTTTATGGAGATGCAGATTTACATTTCCAACAGGACTTGGCACCTGCACACAGTGCCAAAGCTACCAGTACCTGGTTTAAGGACCATGGTATCTCTGTTCTTAATTGGCCAGCAAACTCGCCTGACTATAACCCTATAGAAAATCTATGGGGTATTGTGAAGAGGAAGATGCGATACGCCAGACCCAACAATGCAGAAGAGCTTAAGGCCACTATCAGAGCAACCTGGGCTCTCATAACACCTGAGCAGTGCCACAGACTGATCGACTCCATGCCACGCCGCATTGCTGCAGTAATTCAGGCAAAACGAGCCCCATTCAAGTATCGAATGCTGTATATGCTCATACTTTTCATGTTCATACTTTTCAGTTGGGCAACATTTCAAAAATCCTTTTTTTTGTATTGGTCTTAAGTAATATTCAAATTTTCTGAGATACTGAATTTAGGATTTTCATTAGTTGTCAGTTTTAATCATCACAATTAAATTAAATAAACATTTGAAATATATCAGTCTGTGTGTAATGAATGCATATATCTAAATTTCACTTTTTGAATGGAATTACTGAAATAAATCAACTTTTTGATGATATTCTAATTATATGACCAGCACATGTATAAAGACTGTAATGTTTAGAGGGATTCTGATGACTTCCACACACGTGACACTCATGAACAGTTTACCTGGTTGATCTCAGAGTCATTACACTGGTACTGCTAGAGACAGAAACAACCCATCAGTTTAACACTCACTTCTCAACACTTCTTTCATCACGCCTTAGGGATGGTAATGGTAACCATCGACTGCTTGCCAGTTAATCACATTACTACTAATATTTGCTGGCAAAAGACATTATTATGAAGGCTCGTTTCTGCCACAGAATAAAAAATAAAAAAGTTAATTGCGACTTTTTATCTAAAAATTGCGAGTTTATATCTTGCAATTCTGACTTTATAACACGCAATTCTGAGAAATAAAATGTGGTTTAAGTGTAGCTGAATGTACTGATAAAAATGTATGCAAATTTAAAATAGACTTTAATCTCATTTACATTGAATCTTGGACGTCATGTATATGAAAAGTTATGATCAGGAATTTTACATGTGCTTTAGTGTGTTAGTTAACACATCAAAATAAGTAAACTTCTTTAAAGCACAGCAAAAGATTATTAGAAACAATGAATGAATTAAAATGTACTTTAAAGTAAAAAATGCCTTTAAGTGTACTTAAGTGTTAAGAAACAGTCATGAAACTTTACTCTCTTTAAGTGCACTTAAATGGCCTTTTATTTCATTAATATTATATTTTCTGCAAGTACAGTTTAAAAAAAATACTCTTAAGATTTGAAGTAAACTACAAGTGCACATTCAATACAATCAAGTGCACTTCTTTTTCTCAAGTGTTATATATTCATGTACTGTAAATTTGAACCAAAAAATCTTGATGTTGATAAAAAAAAGCTCATAGTTGGTGCCGATAGTCTCGTGGGCGAGTGGTAACACAGATAACAGATCAACACACGAGAGATGAAGAGTGTGAAGCGAGGACACTCACCTGACCGAAGAACGCCACTCTGAAGTATGTTCCCAGCAAGCGCTTGCCCGTGTGCATGACCTCTGTGACCTTACTGTAGGCCCGGTGCAGCGTGTCATACAGGTGGGACAGTTTCTGACACACACACACACACACACACACACACACACACACACACACACACACACACACACACACACACACACACACACACACACACACACACACACACACACACACACACACACACACACACACACACACACACACACACACACACACACACACACACAGCTTACAAATCAAATCTTTACAGCTCAGATTGGTTAACACTTTATTTTACAGTGTCCTTGCAGTTACTATAGTAATAACTTTGCAACTAACCCTAAATTAAACTGTAATTCTATGAGATTTCTCATCGTTCATGTCAAGCCCTTTATTTTAGAATTGGCTGTAACAAAAAATAGTAATATAGTTAATACATTTTACTCAGTGATTAAATGTATGTAACATTGGCACATATATTTTAGTGCTGTTGTTACACGTTACATGTAGTTACTCTAATAATTACTATAAATTGTGCATAATTACATGCAACTAACCCTAGTCCTAACACTACAGTAAGTACATGTAGTTAATTATTATTACTTAGTACTTCGATGTATAATTACACTGTAACACAGACACCTTAAAATAAAGTAACCATATAAAGTGTAAATAAAAATGTATTTTGATGGTCCACTTTAGACATCGTATTAACTATAAGTAACTTTGCGTCTGTCAACGTATTCGACCTTCCTTAACTCTAAACTAACAGTCTACTAATACTTATTTGACATGCAAAGTTACTTATAGTTAGTATAATGTCAAAAGTGGACAACTGAAATAAAGTGTTACCAAAAATGTCCCTTCAGCTTTAACTTATTCAAAAAAACAAAACAACAACAACATATAATCAAGGTAAGTGAGTGAAACCTTTCAATGCATAAACGTGAGGGCCGTTCACACAGGACTTCCACTTGAAATGAGTTTGAGTTGAAGTTTAAGTTCAGTTAAGCAGATCTGTGGCACAACAGCCAAAGACATTCATCACTCATTGAGAAGCAGTGACTAAACAACTCAGTCTGTGTGGACATCCTCACACATCCAACTCTATGGCATCAGTGTGTGTTACTGCTGTACCTCAAAGTCTCTGCGTTTCTCATAAATGGGAATGATGAGTTTGTAGATGTCAGAGATGAGCTCGTATCGCTCGGCTTTCCATAATCCATCCGCACACGCTTCCAAGAGCTCCATCAGGACATCCTGCCAGAGACAGGCCAGAGTCATCAGTGTGACATCACACGCCTTTCTCTCGACTCAGTGTGTTTCTTCATCACTTCTGCGTGAGTTTAATCAGTGTTATGGTGATTGTTAGTTCTGCAGAAGTTCACACAGGAGTCGTGTAGAGATTCACATCAGCGTGATCTTTTAGTATTGCTGAGATTTAAAAAAAAAATATTCAGAATTTCTGCATTTTCTGCTTTCTTTTTATTTTCTGAAGTTTGTTTTTGACATTGTTATTAATTATAGTTTTTTAAATATGTGTATAATTTTATAATAAATAAATATATATAATTTTCTATTTATATTATTAAATAATTTATACATAATTTATATACTATTTATATTATAAAATAATATTTTTTATATTATTTATACTATATTTTTTTCTGTTTTATTTTTATTTTTAGTTCAAGTGAGGGTTATCATTAACTTAAACTAAAACTATTCAAAACATTACGGCAAATTGAAATAAAGCTAAAATAAAATAAAATAAAATATAAATATTACCTGAAAAACTTCTAAAAGAAAATTAGATATGCATTCTGGTCAAGTTTAAGCACTAAAATTATTAACAGGAAAATAATAAAAAGTAAAACTGAAATAAATATATTAAATAAAACTACATATATTAAACCTTAATAGCAATATTTTAAAAAATTATAAAAATAAATAAATAAAATGACAAAAGCAAATTACTAAAAATGAAACTAAAATTAACATGAAAACTGAAAATATATAAATAAAAGCTAAAACTAAAACTAAAATAAAACTGCATTAAGTTAAACTAAAAAAGAAAAAGAAATGTTGCTTTGCCAACTGGTTAAAATAAAATAAGTTTAAGTTTGAATGTTTATTTTATTTCAAGTAAGGTTTATTTCTGGTTTTAGAGTCCGTTGACTATAACTGCTTCAGACTGTGATGTGAAATGAATAGTGTTTTATCAGTCAGTCAAAGTGCAGGACTGATGGTGGAGTATCAGCTATCAGGAGATAAGCTCACTGATAATCACCATCACACACATTTACTGCTTCCCTCTTTTACTGTACTAATATTAAACTAAACCTTCACGGACACTATAATAGTGTATCCTAACCTGGTCCGACCTGACAAACAATACGTGACGATTCATTTATTAGAGAAATCTTATTGGACCTCACTATACACATCAAATATGTTCTGATTGGCTGTGACTGTCTGAATCCACACTGAATGCAAAACTGCTACACAATTCACACTCTGCCAGTTAGGACACATGGATACTCAACGGATACTCATCTACTGTTCACTGTTATTCACATCAAGGATATCATAGCGAAAATAAATGTGTATGTATTTCTGCAGCAGTGCTCTTTACTCATATCATGAGCAGAAGAAACACACATTCAATATTCCTCAAAACGAATCAAGCACTTTATGGACTTAATATCACTTCATTTGTCACATTGTTGCTGCTTACTTTTGATTATTAAATTCCAGCGTGCAAATTAATTTACTGTAGTTTTTTTTTTTTTTTATTGAACTTGCTTCTCCTTCATCCTGTTTCTGATACCAGCTAAAAGGAGCTTTTCTCTTCACTCCATCTATTATATTGTGATATTGGATATTAGTTTGACCTGTGATGTGAACGAATGGCCTGTTTGCTGTCACACAGATATTCACCTCATTAAAGTGAACGTCCTGCATCCCCACATCCTCCATCATAGACGCTTCTTCATCAATGTTTGGTGTGACCACTCTGAACGCTGAACAGCCCTGTTTAAACATGCCTACACAAACACACACAAACACACACACACAACACTTCACATCTGGAGAGACGTCAGAAATCAGTCAATATAACAACTGGCAGTTGCATGATAACATCAGATAGAAAAGGTAAAAGATGCAAACGTGAGTAATATACTGAGTGATAACTTATTATCAGGAGGGGCTTTATCATAAAAACCAGAGAGATATGATGAGAAGGCGAGGAAGGAAATACTGCTATAGAAACTTTACACATACTAATCATTACAACAATTACACGTGTGTCCTTGGATTAAATATTAACTTATGTTTTTAAGGAATGTTCATCATTCGGGCTCTTTTTTATGACATAGGAATACACATATAGAAGATCTATACCTTTCTTAATTTTTATTTTCTTAAAAAGGTCATTTTGATGCTTTTTACTCTTTTCCTTTAGTGTGTAATGTGTCTATTCGTGCATGTATATGATCTGCAAAGTTACACAACTCTCCCTCAAAGGGATTTATTCTAACATAAACACTGATCCAGACCTGTCTAAAACCCCTCGATCCAAGCCCAGATTTTACCAAACCTCTGCAAACATCCACGTCACAATGTGTAATATTCAGGGGTGTGAAGTAACGAATTACAAATACTCACGTTACTGTAATTAAGTAGTTTTTTTCAGAAATTGTACTTTTTTGAGTAGTTTAAAATTTTTGTAATTTTACTTTTACTTGAGTACATTTTAAGTGATGTATCGGTACTTTTTCTCCGCTATTTTCCTTCTGTTTGTGGTCGTTACTCGTTACATGCTTGTTTTAAATGTATTTTATTTTTATCCATCAACGTGATTGGATTGAGTAAGCGGTCTCGTGACTGTCATCAAATCAAATTAAGCATAGACAATTTTAACCGCCTATTCGTGCTGTTACTCGTGACTGCTGTGGAAGTGCATTCTTCACGCATCAATCCAGATATCAATCCTCTAATAAGGTACATTTCACATTTCTGCTTAATATGATATTTATATAGGCTGGCCTGTCTAAATGGCCTAACATTTGGTCTGAGGTTGGGGGTATTGCGTGACGAGTTCATAATGCGGTGAATTCCGGCTCCCATTTACTTCAAAATCACATTATAGAGAGACGCGCGTCACAATATGTGCAATGCCGCGTCTCGCGCTCGCCATGCCGCCAGATTCAGAATCAGTGCACTCTATGAACCATGGCGTTAACTTGAACTGCATTTCTGTCAGTGCGTGACTACAGCTCGTTAATAAACAACTTTTTTTGATTGATGCATTACAATCCGTCTTCATTTGGCAAGTGCACTTGCGCAAAAACATTTTTCATGTTGAACTTTTTTTGTGTGTGTGTGTGGATGCTGCTGATAAAACAGCTTCGCCGAGACTACAAAGAGACATGCATTTGTGTGTGTGTGTGTTTGTTTGTTTCTTTTGTAAAAGTTTCCTGGATATAACTTCCCTATTTAATGCACAATTTTCCTTACAAATTATATTATAAGCATTACAATGTGAGTAAATGTAGCCGTGTAAAATGTAAGGGATGATGCCACCCTTCTAGAACAATGTGCATTTACATTTAAATTGTAACATATTTAATAGCATGGAATTAAAGTGTGTAATTAGTGTTAGCTCACTATCTTAGCCTTTTTCAGTGCATTAGGTGAGGTAATCTGATAATATTAGTGATTCTCATTTATCAAAACACTAACATTGGTACCGTTTTGGAGAGAAATTGGGTATTTTTTAATCTCTCTATTTGATGCATTTTAAAAAGATGGATGATAGATATTCTTCAATCTTTCTAACAAAGAACAAAATATAATGTGAATTACAGTATGTACAATTTTTTTTAATTTATAAATTGTAGTGCACAGTGTTTATTGTAAGTGGTAGAATCCGCAGCTCAGTACTCACCACTCATGAGTACTTTTAAATAAACTACTTTTTTACTCTTACTCAAGTAGTTTTTTGGACAAGTACTTTTTACTCTACTCACACTACATTTTTTGGAATGTAATGCTACTTTTACTTGAGTATGTTTTTTCAGTACTCTTTCCACCACTGGTAATATTAGCATAATGGCATACGCACAGAGAGAAGACGAGGCTTCAGGGAACTCTAGTGTAGTCACTGTGTGTTTGCATGCGAAAGCAAAACCCTTAATCTGTTTTTTAAAAATCAGTTTTTACCTTAAAACCCTTCTGAAACCAGATGAAATCAGTGGTTAAGATTCACTGTTCTTAAACAGAACAACCCAAAAGTTTGCACATTTTACAGAGGACATCTTCCTGAACTTGGGAGAGTAAACTGGCGTCTGTACACAAGTTGTGCTTGCAAAGTTCGTTTCAATCGATCGGCTTGATCATCCGCATTTTCAGAATCAGGCTTGAGCTGATATATTAATACAGACGATATTATTAACGTGTGTTTACAGGTTCTTCAGAAGCTGAAGCTCACGATCATAAGGGGCGTCACATTTCTGACACACGCTTGAGAAGTCTGGCCAATCACAACGCACTGAGTCTGCTGGCCAATCAGAGCGCTCTGAGCTGCTCAGGAGGAGGGGCTTTGTAGAAATCAGAGTGTTTCAGACAGACTGTGCTGCAATAATGTACAGTGTGAAAAATTGTGTTTTTTGAATGTAAATCCTAATGCTCAAAATGATTAATTGGTAGGGTAGGGTAAACTTAAATTAAACAAATTAGTTCACAAATCTGACACATTTTAATTAATCTGAATTGTTTCATTGTTTTGAGTTTTATGAACTTGATTCTTTTAATTCAGAAAAACTTAAATTTAACTGAAACTTAACTGGGATTTCTATTTCCCAGCATGCTCTGCCATGGCACTCAAAAGGGAGAGTGAATGCTAAAGTTAAGTGTTATGTAGTGTTTTTTGCAAGATTAATGTTAAGTGGGAAGTGTATTAGTGTTTAATGTTTAGCTATGTTAATTTAGAATAGTTTCTGGGCGGTTTTCATTATGGTGACGAGTGCAGCATGAGCTTGGCTTGAGAACAGATATGTGATAAATGTTCTACATTGTGGTACTCATTTCTATGCTATGCTAATGCTATCAAAGCATGTGTTACCAATTAGCAAGTTAGCATTTACTGAATTAACTAGTTAAAACTTGCCAGGTTTCCACAACTAAAAATATTTAAGTTGAGATTTCGATAATTTTAACTTAGATACATGAATTATCTTACTCAAATATTTAAAGTTAAGAGCAATTAAATTGATGAGTAAAAAAATAAAAATCTGCCAGTCCTGCTTTTGAACCTGTAATTTTTGATGTAACTGATTACCTCTTTTTTTTTTTTTTTAGTTTTGACAACTTATTCGGGTTTACAGTGTATTTTAGTAAATCTAATCATCAAAATAATGTACTTGTGAAAGCATCATATGCCTAAAATGCTCACCAAGGCTGCATTTATTTGATCAAATATACAGTAAAAACAGCTAAATAACTTATAATAATTTATTCCTGTGATTAAAGTTTCATTTTCTGCATCATTACTCCAGTCCTCAGTGTCACATGATCCTACTTTTAACATCCATGGTAAAATATATCAGGAATTCTCCAGTACACACTTCCTTCCTCACACTAACGCTGCACGACTACATGACTAAGCTGGCAATGTGTGTGTGTGTGTATCGGTGTGTGTGTGTGTCTAACCTTTCCTCCTCAGGTACTCGGCCACCAGCGCTGCAACGTGCACATAACACATGGCAGCCTGCAGAGAACCAAACCAGACAGCATGAGATCAGCGTATGTCACACATGCATGAAGATGTGTGTGTGTGTGTGTGTGTGTGTACCTCAGAAAGGTCCCCGTTCTTCACATGTATACGAGCCATGCTGTCCAGCCAGGTCTTGCGGAGCTCAGGTGTGCTGGCGTAAGACTTGGCCAGACTGTACTGCAGGTCCACCAGCATCTCCGGGTCTCTCTCGTGCTCCTTCATCTGAGCCGTGGCCATCAGAACCGTCCGGATCTTCTTTGTCAGGTCTTTCACGTCTGACGGGAATGCTGTGCTCTACAGGAGACGGATGATAACTCTGTGTGTTAATGTAGAACTTTCAGAGTATGAATCAGTGTAGAACTTAAAGAGGACCTATTAAAGGTGTTAAATATGTACGTTTTCACCACCAGAGGTTGCATTTTCAAAAGAATAACAAAGGCGAAGCTTGATGATGCTATGGAATTCACAAATCATGTTCACTGATGAAGTAATAAACTTCTAATAGCCTGTTAATGATATGTGACGTCACTGATAGGCGACAATGACAAAGGGATGAGCCATTATTTAAAACTGGAATTTCTCCGGATTTACACATTTTTGTAATAACATTAAACTTTTGGTATAATGTAAGTACACAACTGTAAACTGTCTCCACTGATAAATAACACCCAGGCTAACTTGGAAATGAGGTCTGATGTCCAAAATCCTGAACCACCCCTTTAAGTCTTGATGTTGTTTTCAGGCTCTACTAGAGCAGGTTTTCCTGCTTGAATGTTGATTATTTTCCTCATATTCTCCATTGTTGCGGCTCCTCTCTTCCCAGTCTGTCAGTAACACTCTGTTTACTTCCTGTCTCTATGAAGCCCCTCCTTCTGAAAACCACACTGTGCTCTGATTGGTCGGCTGGAGCAGTGTGTTGTGATTGGTCGAGTGCTTCAAGCGTGTTTGAGAAATGTCCCGCCCTTTAACATAACCGCCAGGTTCAACACACTACTAACTAACCCAACCAGGCCCCTGCCCTTTAATCTGCGTATGAATTATATAAATGAGGAATATTGTGAAGTGTTCGTTCCCTGAAGAAACTCAAGACGTAAATGGAGGTGTTTCAGGGAGTTCAGAAACACTGACACTGATGATATAGAGAAGAACTCCCACTGGAGGGACTTTGTGCTCACAAAAAAATTGAAATACTTTTGGATCCCACTTTTAATAATGTTTTCTTTAGCCATAAACGACATCACTTCCTCCATAATCGGCTCTGTGTTTAATCTTTGCTCCAGGATCAAGTGTTTGCGTATGAGTGTATTGGAAAGGAACTAACTTTGATGGTTTTGTCATTGTTGGCACAGTTGTTGATGACGGACAGGGACTGTTGGAACCGTGTCCCTCCTATTCCGATGACATCAGCGATCAGCTGACTGACGCCAATCACCACCTGAGGAATCACAGATATCACTGATGACATCATCACATGCTATCTACTCTTAAAAGACCGGATGAAATAATCCAGACTAGGGGTGCGGGAAAAAAATCGATTTATATATGAATCGCGATTCTATCTTCGATCGATTTGCATCGATTCACAAATTACAAAAATCGATTTTCTAAAGTGTTACACTTCTTTAATTTCGCAGTACTACTCAAAGTTATTTAAAGTTATTGACGTTAATCACAATAAGCCGCGAACAAGGACTCAATGCAGTCTCGAATTCAGTTCTCTTTCACAGCTACACACACACAATTATGTCAAAATGCACATTGTGTGGACTGTGGAATATTCAATGTAAACAGAGTCTGTTATGTCCTACGTGAACGAAAACAAATGGGAGAAAATCAGATGTGTAACAGTATATTAGATCCGTGCATTTATTCTTAAAGGGACAGCAGCCTTATAAACTGTTGCCATCCGTTTCATTAATGTTAATTAAAAAAAAACCACTGCTTTTTACTGAATCACTTTTTTATTTTCAATATGAATCAATATAAATTTAAATCATACAGTGAAGACTATACAGTGTATTATTTTTACATTTGATTATTCAATTTCTGTAGTATTTATTACTACATGTGAAATAAACCTATGCTACTGTACCTGAAGTTTTTTTTTCTAAAGTATTTGTCCTATTGTTTGTAATTTGCTTCTTTGTTTCTGTTTCTAATGTAAAAAATAAAATAAAATTGCCAACACCGCTTTAATAAAGAAGTCTATGTGTAATGATTGTAGTCAGCTTAAAGGGCATTTGTTTTATAATATTGAGTTGACTAAAATGGGAAGAAAAACTAAATCAATTTCAAGGTTCACATTTAATTCAGTAGGATTTTTCTCCTTCTAGACCTATTAAACGGTCTACCGCAGTCAAATAAGTAAAGTAACACAAAACCGTAAACTACAATCAAATCTATGCGCATATCAAATCGAAATTTGATTTAAAATCGAGAATCGATTTTTTGAATCGAATCGTGAGAAACTAAAAGATTCCCAGCCGTACTCCTGACCCATCCGAGCACTGTGATGTCAGGGTCACATGTTACTCCACCTGCAGGTGTGTGCGGACAAAGGACTTGCGTCCGGTGTAGTCGAAGTTGCTCTTCATGAGGAAGTAGAGCAGGTGAGCCGCGTCACTCCGGATGGAGCTCAGTTTGGAGTTACAGCACTTCAGAATCTCGTAGCAGAAGGACGCGCACATATCCGCTCGGCCCTCGAAGAACGTGCATGGAAACTGGACACACACACACACCATCACATCACAGACAGGAAAACAGCTTATTGGATGTATATTATGTCATACAGGTTTGAAAAGACAATCTTCATTTTTTTAAAGGGGTCATGAACTCAGAATTAAAAATGTCCTTATCTTTTGACAATTAAGAGGTTGTTATACAATAAAATATCCTGTAAGTTTCAAAACTCAAAACCTAGCTTATATTGAAACCAAGGCCATGAATATCAACGCCTACATCTACATCAGCGCGTCTTTGGCTCCGCCCACTGGAGCGTTACTCAATAGTGACATGAGAACGAGAAAAGATCCACACAGGATCAATACCATTACCTTCCAAACGATCCTAATGCTAGGAAAGCGGTTTGTTTCTCTCAACAATGTGAATGTCTCAGCAGTGCATTATCTGTTTGTTTTCGGTGTATTTCACAGTGGATTATTTGGTAGGCTAATTCAGTCGTAGTTTTGGTGCAGGCTTTGCAAACAGACTTTTATAATATGGATCTGCCAGAAACGCCACAAACATGTAAGTAACCATGTTTATTCCAATGCCTGATCCGTGGTCAGTGATTTTTGATGTGTAATCAAGTTCAGACAGATAATCTTTCTCTCAAAATCGTTCAACACTGTTTATGCATCAGTAAATCAAGCCAGTGACTAAATGATCAACTTCACATCGTTTCTCTAAGTAGGATGAAAATATTCTTATTTAAGCTGTGATAAAATTATACAGAAAGCAATCAAAGAATGCCCTCTTTCCAATCGCCCAAACTGTCAATCACACAGCGCAAGTTTATATGGACATTTGCCAAAACTCGTTATGTTATGACATTCATGAGAGTGCAAAAACTGGGTTGCAATGATGAGATCACTTTATTCACGCGATCTGCTCAATGCTCATCACTGCAACCTTTCATGTGTTGGGAATGCATCTCAATATAATTAAAAGTAAAAGTAAAAACGTAGTAAAATAGTAAAAATAGTTAAAGATTTCGAGAGATTTTCACATGTAATGCTAGCCATTTCATATGCAAGCATGTTAGCCAATCACAGCAGTGGGGGTTTACAGCAGCCAATCACAGCAGTGGGAGTTTACACTGAAGTCTCACAGCAGCCAATCACAGCAGTGGGAGTTTACACTGAAGTCTCACAGCAGCCAATCACAGCAGTGGGCCTTTACACTGAAGTCTCCCAGCAGCCAATCACAGCAGTGGGCGTTTACATTGAAATCTCACAGCAGCCAATCACAGCTGTGGGCGCTTACACTGAAGTCTCACAGCAGCCAATCACAGCAGTGGGCGTTTACACTGAAGTCTCACAGCAGCCAATCACAGCTGTGGGCGTTTACACTGAAGTCTCACAGCAGCCAATCACAG
This sequence comes from Siphateles boraxobius, assembly GCF_051911475.1. Lineage (NCBI taxonomy): Eukaryota > Metazoa > Chordata > Actinopteri > Cypriniformes > Leuciscidae > Siphateles > Siphateles boraxobius. The sequence goes on from NW_027509212.1 coordinate 308,619, forward strand.
CAGTGGGAGTTTACACTGAAGTCTCACAGCAGCCAATCACAGCAGTGGGCGTTTACATTGAAATCTCACAGCAGCCAATCACAGCAGTGGGCGTTTACATTGAAATCTCACAGCAGCCAATCACAGCAGTGGGCCTTTACACTGAAGTCTCCCAGCAGCCAATCACAGCAGTGGGCGTTTACATTGAAATCTCACAGCAGCCAATCACAGCTGTGGGCGCTTACACTGAAGTCTCACAGCAGCCAATCACAGCAGTGGGCGTTTACACTGAAGTCTCACAGCAGCCAATCACAGCTGTGGGCGTTTACACTGAAGTCTCACAGCAGCCAATCACAGCTGTGGGCGTTTACACTGAAGTCTCACAGCAGCCAATCACAGCTGTGGGCATTTACACTGAAATCACACAGCAGCCAATCACAGCAGTGGGCGTTTACACTGAAATCTCACAGCAGCCAATCACAGCAGTGGGAGTTTACACTGAAGTCTCACAGCAGCCAATCACAGCAGTGATCGTTTACACTGAAATCTCACAGCTGTGGGCGTTTACACCAGTGTTAATTTCATTGACGAATAAATCATTATTTTCGTCAAACAACATTTTTTCAAAGACGAGAATGAGAATATAACTAAATATAAAACAATGCCAAATTTTGAATGACAAAAAATATGACGAAAATCTATTGACATTTTCGTCAACGAATAAAAACTAGATGAAAATGTTAGGTAGGGACGATTTGGGAAGAGCTCCGGTCAGGACTGATGTCCTGAGTCTATGCTAGATGTGCACATTTGAACTGCGTGCTGATCTACCGGCGGGACATGAGTGGGCATGCGCTTGATGAAGACGAAGACAAAACGGAGAAACAAGTGGTTGGCGGCAATAAACAGGCAAAACGCTGATGGCGGTGTTTCTGTTTGGCTTCCAACTCAACACAGCTTTACAGTCTTCATTTTGGATCAGGTAAGTTGTCCCCTCGAAGGCTCATGAATGATTTCCCGGAGTTCGGGATCAAATGTTATAAATCCGCTGTTGCCATAGAAATCCGCAATGTTTGTGTGCACTACCATTCAGCATAACATAAGCTTGTCTTAGCCGGACACATCAGGCTCCCAATTTATATATATATATATATATATATATATATATATATATATATATATATATATATATAATTTTGGTTGTTGTTGCTTTAAACAGAAAATCATTTGTTAATCAAACGTTTAGCTGTCGCCCTTTATGATCAGAACATCAGAAAGAGCTTTATTGCCAAGTGTGCTTGCACACACAAGGAATTTTCCTTGGTACTGAAGCTTCCAGTGCACATATACAAATACAAATACAGATACAAGAAACATAGTAATACAAATTCTACAAATAAAAT
>NW_027509212.1:315000-385000 GCF_051911475.1 Siphateles boraxobius
GTCTATGCGCTAATGCATCTACCACAGCACAGCGCTTGCCAGAATATCCCCCATGATCCCCTTCCAGCAGATCCAAAGGCTGTCGCACGTCTCATCATTCACTTCATTCATCACGAGGCTGCAGAGACGCAGACTGAAGCACTGATTCTGGACTCGTTTAAAAGAGAGATCATTTCACAGCACTTCCTTCAGTCAGCAGATCTACTGACTAAACTTCCTGCGACTGGAAGCACAGCTGTAGATTTAGGCAGAAGATCTGCCCCGTTTGAAACACTGATGGAAACGTCTGGAAGATATATTGAAGAGGTCATAGAAATCAATGTATTATCGTATTTTCACCACTGGCTCGTTAGGAGTGTTTGTTTCAGAACCTGGTGTGTTCGAGGGAACACGCACCGCATTGGAATGACACTTTGGGAAACACCCCAACACAACCTGAAGCTAAGCCAATCGTTATTTGGTGTTGTGTCATGACGTAACGTGTGACGGCATACATGGAAGCTACAAAGGGTCCTCTACCACAACAGAGTTAGCTTTCTGTTCTTCTGCAAGCGCTCTCTGTCATTCTGTCATTGAATGTCCTATTTACATTTACATGTCCTATTTACATTTACATTTATTCATTTAGCTGACGCTTTTATCCAAAGCGACTTACAATTGGTATATATGTCATATATGTGTATATGTCAGAGGTCGCACGCCTCTGGAGCAACTAGGGGTTACGTGTCTTGCTCAGGGACACATTGGTGTCTCACAGTGGATTCGAACCCAGGTCTCTCACACCAAAGGCATGTGTCTTATCCACTGCGCCATCACCACCCCATTTGGTGTTGTTTGTCTACAAACATTACATACATATATATATACATTCAATCTTCAATCGGTCTCTGAGGATTCAGGTTCAAGACGCTCACTATTCCCACCACCATGAGTCAGATCCATCACTATTACCACCATCAGGTGTTTTCACGATAGATCTGAAGGACGCATACTTCCACATATCCATTCTTCCATCTCAAAGAAGGTACCTGAGGTTAGCTTTCAGATGTTTTAAGTGTTCCAAAATCGGGTTCTTCCGTTCAACCTAGCTCTCTGCCCTCGCACCTTCACCAAATGTATGGATGCAGCTCTAGCTCCGCTGAGGCTTCAGGGCATCCGGGGGCTAAATTATATCAATGACTGGCTTATGGCCCAGTCGTAGGAGATGTCAGTTCGGCATCGATATTAGAGATGCGCGGATGGGCTATCATTTCATCCGCAACCGCATCACAAAACTCATCATCCGTCCGCCATCCATCTGCACCAACGTTTTTGGCCAATTTTCAAAACCGCACCCGCCCGCCATCCACTGATTGGGCGATAAAAGGCGCTGCTGATGACAGCCGCGAGACTGGAAACCACCTGCCACCCGCCCGAATTTAATTAAAATATTTTCTTTCGTCATGTCATCCGCCCGATCCGCGGTTTATCCGCGGAGTCCGCGGCTATAACCGCCAACCACGCATCTCTAATCGATATGTCTCCTGTGTTGGGAGCGCCATGTCTCCGGAAATCTGTTTCGACAGATGCCTTCCTCACGGGCTGGGGTGCGGTAATGGTCGGCCGCTTTTCGAGAGGTCTGCGGCAGGACCATCATTCCTCATGGCACATAAATTGCCTGGAAATGTTGGTGGTCTTCCGAGCTCTGAGGAGTTTCCTATCAGACATCAAGGGTCACCATGTTCTCGTGAGAACAGACAACATGTCCGTGGTGTCCTACCTAAATCATCAGGGGGGTCTGAAAGCATGCCCTCTATGAAGACTGGCACATCAGATCCTCATGTGATCTCAGGGGAGACTGTTGTCTCTCAGAGCAACATACATCCCAGGGGACCAGAATCGGGACACGGAATGAGGCCCAGGGAATGGACACTTCACCCTGAGGTGGTGGAGTCGTGGTGGAGGTTCGGCCCAGTGAAAGTGTATCTATTCGCTTCTCGAGAGCCGACACACTGTCCACTATGGTTTTCTCTCACACATTCAACCTCACTGGGGTTGGATGCCATGGTGCAGATGTAGCCGAGTCTGCGCCTGTATGCAGTTCCCCCAATCGCTATGCTCCCGGGAGTTCTGGAGAGAGTCTATCGTGACGGGGTCATTCTACTCCAAGTAGCCACATTGTGGCCGGCCCGAGTATGGTTCTAAGACATAGTATCGCTCCTGGACGGCCCTCCATGGGAGATTCCCATCTGAAGGGACCTGCTTTCACAGGCAAAGAGCTCAATATTCCACCCTCGGCCAGAGCTATGGAAACTATGGGTCTGCCCCCAGAGGGGGCACAGTACCTAGAAGCCCCCTTCAAACCTTTAGAGTTGGCTGAAGCCAAGAATATTTCACTCAAGGTAGCTTTCATCCTATTAACCACTAACCACACAAACACACTTAAAAGAATTGGTTATCTTCAGGCCCTCTCTATATCTCCTGAGTGCCTGGAGTTGGCCCCGGGAAGGGTTAAGGTTATCTTGCATCCCAGGCCGGGCTATGTGCCTAAGGTGTCTTTTAATGTGGCACGGTCTACGGTTCTTCAGGCTTTTCATCCTCCACCTCACATGACGATGGAAGACGAGACACTTCATCTGCTCTACCCTGTCAGAGCTCTCAAAGTTTATGTTCAGAGGTCTTCTCTATGGCGGAAATCAGACCAGTTGCTGGTCTGCTTCGGGTCGCCTAAGAAGGGGCTCCTATCAGGAGCATCAGCAACTGGATAGTTCAGGCTATTTCCCTGGCCTATTAGGTGTGCAGTTTGCCTTCACCTTTGGCCGTGAGGGCTCATTCAACCAGAGGGATGGCATCCTCTAGAGCCCTCCTCTCAGGGGCCACTGTCCAAGAAGTATGTGATGCGGCTGGATGGGTCACCCCTCATACATCTACAAGATTTTATAGTCTGGACCTTCTTTCAACGCCAGGGGCACGAGTGCTCCTAAGTGTGCCTGTGAAAGCTTCACACTAGGACAGGCGGGGTTCGCTGTGGCATATTGGGTATTTGTTCCCTCGAAAGGGAACTTCTCAGGTTACGACTGTAGCCCTTGTTCCCTGAGAAGGGAACGAGACACTGTGTCCCTTTGCCACGCCCCCGACCCCCCCTTCTCAGGTAACAAGGGTAACAGTTGTAACCTGAGATGTTTCCTCCCTTACTTTGGTCACACTAAGCTCGCGGATTGAATTTGTCAATCATCTTGATGGATGACGCAGAAGAAACTGACCAATAATAGAACAGTTTTACTCACATGTGATTTGCATAAACACATTTTGGTACGCTTTGAAATGTTGCCTTGTCTAGGTGAACTGAACCAATCCCAATGTAAATTTATGCAAAACATGCTGAGACAGGCATCCTGTTAAATGCACTAGTATTCCTGTAGGAGCCTCTGTTTATGCTTACCATGCACAAAAAACACAAATGCCTGTGAACTGAGGGTGATGTCTGATCGAGTGTCCTTATATTTACAGGCCTACCAGTCAAGCTTATTCTTATTTTATCATTCTAGCTTCAAGCTAGCTTTCCAGCGCAGCCCTTAGGAACGAAGCGGACTTGTATCTGAAAAGCTTTGTCTCGTTCAAACCCCGTCCTGTGGCTGGAGGAAAGGAGGATCATTGAAGTCACACACACACACACTGGGACAGTGCAGGGTGAGAGGTCACATGTGAGCGGTACTAGCAGAGTCAGAGGTCAGAAGTAATGTAATACTTGTGTAGGGTGTGTGTGTTGCTCAGACAGCAGAGAGAAGTCCATGGTCTGGCGTTTGAGACGAGCGGAGAGCGACGTCTCCTCGCAGTCAGTAAAGAAACGCAGAACGCTGGCAGAGTGACGGCGTGTGAAACCAGCCCGCTGAGAGCAGCAGGAGACACACAACCACAGGTTAGCACAAGCACACACACACACACACACACACACACACACACACACACAAACTTAGCACACAGACTAGGGCTGCACGATTAATCGAAATGAAACGGCACGCGATTTGGCATAGGCAGCAATTATTTTATGCGTAGCTTGTCAGTGAAGCACAGCTTTGTGATCAGTAGTAACAGCCAGAGGGCGTCTCATGCCAAATTTGCCCAACAGAAGTAAGATAACGCACATCATTCCAGGAAATCCCTATCCGGCATCATAGTATCTGTAGCTGAATAAACAGAAGATTTAAATGCTTTCATTGATTTTTTAAATGTTATCTTTTGTCGGTCAAGAGGTAAATAAATGCTTCTCATGTTTGGAGAGATGTTTGACGCGTGTTGCTTTGTCAAATGCACGTTATAAGTGACTCAAACTCACAGTGCTTGGATGGAACAGCGTTTACAGAACCGTACATCAATGACAAGCTGCGCTAACAAATAATCACAGCCTTTGCGATTTCATAATCACAATAATTCAAATTGGTTAAGTGCGATTTCTGTTAATTGTGATTAATCGTGCAGCCCTAGCACGCACACACACACACACACACACACACACACACACACACACACAGTAGTGGTCCATTAGTAGTAATTTACTCAGTCAGGTCATGTGGGCGGTACCTTGTCGAGGGGGTGTGGCTTGTCAACGCTGCGCTCTGATAGGCCGTTCCCGGAGTCTGTGCTGATGAGGGAGTAGCGCGAGTCCGTGTGCCGTACAGAGCTGACACTCGGAGTGTGTGGAGACACTGACAAACACAACACACTTCAACACACTGTACATACACACTCTTCAGGGAGACTCAACCACATATAACCATGTGAAGCCTGACATACGAAATAATACAACATTGTCTAATGTAATGGGACAGTTAAATGAACCTTTAGTATAAAACAATATTGTAAAAATTTATATTTTTGTGCACCAAATATGAAAAAAATCTAAAAAAGTTTGCATGTGTTTTTTGTTGAGTATCATATTTAATACATCAGGCTTTTGTGACTCATATAGTCTGATATAGTGAGAATATGAAGCTCAGACTCGAGGAGGAAAAAACAGGCACAAATTGAGCCAAAATATGCAATTTGGTGCAGATATTTTTTTATATGGTCAAAAAGATAAACACAATTCAATGACACTTTTATAACAGTATAGCAGCTTCTTACATAAAATCATATAAATATCAATAAATCACTGAACAAAATATACCAGCCAATAATATGTCTTAGTAAGATGACATTCAAATGCTTAGTTTTATGATCAAAGCTCTGTAGTTTTAAAACATATAATGCAGTGCAATACAATGATTGAGAGATGAAACAATAAATTTTCCTCAAAACCCAGATTATCATATTTGAGACTCATGATTTTTCTAATAAATGATGATGGATAATCAACTAAAGCTGCTTCAGTCCAGTAAGTGTTCATCTTGAAATATTACTAACAATATCAAAGTTATTCTAGTGTTTCCTTGATAAAATCAGAGCAGATTTGACACAGAAAGACACGTGAAGCTCGAGCTGAAGGAGGACGTTTGTACAATTATACTGAAAGACTTTTACTGGATAAAACAGTGTGAATTATCAATAAGAGACAGAAGGACTGGAGGAGATTGAGTGAGACGACAGGCTTATCAGCAAAGTTTTGATCATTTAGTGGCCTTAGAAATGTGAGTATCAAACACTTTATAGTACAGTAGGCTTCATAGGGCTGAATGTCCAGTACAGTTAGTCGTGATTGTGATGTTGCTCAGCATTTTCAGTTTCCAGTGAGGACAATTAAACGAATAGTGTGTGTAAACGGTCCTATAGTGTGTAGTGTGACAGCAGAGGGTCTCACCTGTTCCTGAAATCACCCCGAACACCTCTTTATGCAGGCCGCCGTCCGCTGGACTGACCGAGTGTTTGGTAGGTGTCGTCATCACATGATCATCACGGCCATTCTGAAGCAATACACAGAGAGATCAGTGTGAAGAACCCCGTAAACTGTACAGCACTGCATACTTCACTAGACGTTTCTCTAGCATGTTAGAAAAACAGTTTTTTTTACTCTGAGAATTACACTTGCAAGAATGAAGAATGTGTAGAAATACAGATTTTCTAAAAAACATAAATTCAAAGATCAAGATGTATCTTCAATTTAGACCTTTTTCAATGAGTATGTAAAGTTTGAAGTTATTAGGATTTTTTAGATGCTTATGAAAGGGTCTCTTCTGCTCATCCAGGCTGCAGTTATTTAAGTAAATATACGGTAAAAAGAGTGAAATATTATCATAATTTAAAAAAGCTGTTTTCTATGTGACCCTGGATCACAAAACCAGTCACATGTCACACAGGGATAATTGTAGCAATAGCCAACAATACATTGTTGGGGTCAAAATGATCGATTTTTCTCAAAACCATTGGGATATTAAGTAAAAATAATTTTTGTAAATTTCCTGCCGTAAATATATAAAACATGTATTTTTGTGAGAGACTGCAGCACAATCGTGAACATAAATGCACAACTTTAAAGGCGATTTTCTCAATGTTTCGATTTTTTACACCCTCAGATTCCAGATTTTCAAATAGTTGAATCTTGGCCAAATATGTTTCTATCCTAAAAAACCATACATCAATGGAAAGCTTATTTATTCAGCTTTCAGGCGCTTTATAAATCTCAATTTCAAAAAGTTGACCCCTGTGACTGGTTTTGTGGTCCAGGATCACATATAGAAAAGTGTAATTTATTCCTGTGATCAAAACTGAATTTTCAGCATCATTTCTCCAGTCTTCAGTGTCACATGATCCTTCAGAAGTCAGTATAATATGATGATTTAATGCTCAAGAAACCTTTCTGATTATTATCAGTGTTGAAAACAGTTGAGCTGCTTCATATTTCTGTTGAAACCGTCATACATTTATTTGTCAGGATTCTTTGAAACAGAAATCTTTTGTAACATTATAAATGTCTTTACTGTCACTTTTGATCAATTTAATGCGTCCGTGGCTGAATAAAGGTATTCATTTCTTTCAAAAGAATAATCTACTGACCACAAACTTTTGAATGCTAGTGTAGATACATGCAACTGGAATATTTATAACTTTCTCCTTAAAACTGCAGTGAACCAAAGACAGTCTCAAAAACACGGTTTGAAATCGCTGGTGTTTCTGACGTCACAAACTACCTTGTAACCAATCAGATCAACGTGTGATCGTCAACACGTGGATCTCTGAGCTGGGTGAGTGAGTGGAGGCGGGGCTCATTTGCATATTCATAGAACTGTGAATACTAAATGAGGCAAGGGTGTTGAGTTACATTCAAGATATTTTAAGACATGAAGACATTTTTTTTAGATATGTAATTTTGGTGATCAAAGATGAGTTTTAAGGGATAAAATTATTGACTAAAGGGGGGCTTTGATAACAGAGAATCAAATGAAAATCGAACTGAATTAAAGCAACACTAGGTGTCAGTCTCACCATGTTAGTCTGGCTGGTTACAGGAGCCGCGTCTCTGATGTTGAGTCTGTGGACGTTTTCTAGCATCAGACTGAACAGAGGCAGGTACAGCGTAGCCAAGCGAGCCTGCTGACCCTGAAACACACACACACACACACACACATCTCGTATTTAAAGTGCATTGTGTAATATTTAGGAGGTTCTGTTGAGAGAAATGCAATATCATATACATAACTATGTTTTCAGTGGTGTATAAAGACCTTACTTAATGAACCGTTATGTTTTTATTACCTTAGAATGAGCAGTTTCTGTCTACACACACCTCGGATCCCCTTACATTGACATGTTTCTAAAGTGGCCCTGAACGGACAAACGCGTTTCGTCACCATGTTGTTCTTTGTCTAAAGAAGCTAGCTAAAGTCAGGGAATAAAACACTAACACAATGATGAACAAGCAACAATAATATTCGCAATAACATTGTTTTACTCAATAATTAAGTAAAACTAATTTCTTAATTTATCTTTGTAAAGAAACCTCATTGCTTAACTGGCTACTCTCTGCTGTCTCATACGACATCACTTCCTGTCGGCCACCATAACTTCTGTTGGGTGCAATTCACAACCTCACCACTAGATGCCGCTAAAATCTCACACAGCACCAGAATGGCACAGGATGCGTTGAAGCACGAGTGCTGGTTCACCTTGGAGGAGTAGCGGTCGTCGAAGGCGTGTTTGATCATCAGGTTCTTCAGCACCTGGAGTGCGATCTGACGCACGTCTCTGAACTCCTGCATGGCTCCGCCCACTTCCCTCAGCAACAGGCCCACCAGGAAGTGATGCTTACAGAAGTCATCGGTTAAAGAGTAGTCCAGCTGAAGATCTGACAGAGAAACAGGGCCGGGGACACAACATATCACTCCTGAGCTAGAGAAAGTTTATATAATCAAAGAAATACTTTTTCACTCTCTCATGACCATGATGCATGTGAATGTTTTAAATGAATGTGAATGAGAAGAGAGAGCTATGATGGAGAAGATTTTAAAACATAGTCCAGTTTTTTTTTATTGATTGATTTATTAGACAATATTGAAAGATTTTTACTAAGAGGCATCATACATCATTTCGGAAACTGTCGAGGATAAGATACACAAAAAAGCCAAAGGCTTATTTCCATTGTGATCCTCTATGTTTACAAAATGTAAGAACATATCATATATGGAGAGAAATCACAATCAAGTTCAGTATCTCACACTACATCACTTTTAAATCAATGATAAAAAGCCATTTTTTAACTTCCTGTCTAAAAGCATTTTCAACTTTTATCTGGTTTATATAACAAGGTAAATTATTCCAGGCTACAGCACTAGTATATAGAAGAAATCATCCTTATTAAACTCTTAAATCTACAAGGATAAATATCAGTGCTACTCCCCCTTGTGGAATGACTATGCACTTTTTTCACATGTACATACTAGAGGTCTGCACTCCCGCGGGAGTCCCGCGGGACCCGCGGTTCCCGACGCAAAACAGTGCGGCGCGGGACAAATTTTTAAAGGTCATTGCGGGAGCGGGCGGGATGATGAGGTGCACTTGCGGGTGCGGGCGGGAGGGATGATACGCTGCACTCCCGCAAATTAAATATGAGTATAAAGTAAAATATATAAATGATTAAAGTAGCGTACATAATTTGTAGTTGTGAGGGAGATTCTGATTGGCAGCAATAAAAACGTTTTAAGCAGCTTAAACTTGTGAATGTTGTTGGGTAGGGCGGGGCCTAATCTCACGCACACTTGTTTAGAGACAATTCCTTTCCCGCTGCTCCGAGTTCGAATTCGAAAGCTAGTTCAAGTTCAAAATAGACAGCATGGACGAGGAACAGAGCCCCTCTAGTGCTTCAGATAAAGTACTTTTGTGAATATTATGCTGTTCGTAATATGGGACCAATAAATATGTTACCAAGTATTGGTAAGGAATTTTGTGTGCACGCATTTTTTTCCCCAAGACCTTTCGTCAGACAGAAAGTGCGGGCGGGAGCGGGACATTATATCACAGATGCGGGCGGGAGCGGTACTAAAAATGACAAATCTTTGCGGGAGCGGGCGGGTGCGGGACTGAACACTGCGGGAGCGGGCGGGAGCGGGTCTGAAAATTGTGTCCCGCGCAGACCTCTAGTACATACTAATCTATCAGGTACCCAGGAACACTTTTCGTAATTTTTTTTAACGCCAACACCAATTTAAGAAATTTTACCCTTTTTTCAACTTTTAAAAAACTAAGCTCAATGACAAACTAATGTTTGCCATTCAGATGCACCTGTGGATGTGCAAAACGTTGCAGCATAATCATAGTGTGCCTGCACTAATGCTCCAGCTAACATTTTTTAAGTTTGAGTATTCAGAAAAGCCGTCTCTCTTGCTAAAATGGTTATCCTATTACATATTTTGGAATTAACTTAAACAGCCATATTTTCAGTTATGTTTTTACATATTTATGTTTTTATCATTTACATGCATTTATGAGTAATGCATTTGTTACAGTAATTATTCCTCTTTGTTAACATTAGCTAATATAAATATAACTGTTCAGTGTTAGTTCATGTTAGCTCAGGTCCATCAAATAATATTAACACGTTAACATTAATATTAATAAATTCTTTACTAGGAATTTTCGTTGTTAGTTGAGGTTTATTAATGCCACATACTGAGAGATATCAGCCAGTCAATTCACATTCAATGCTCACCTTGGAAGCGCTGGATTCGACCCTTCCCGAACGGCATGGGCAGGTTGAGAGGAACGTAGTGTTCATGATTACAGGCCACCTTCAGAAACTCAAACTTAAACTCGTACAGCGTCTGAGAGAGAGGGAGAGAGGAAGACGTCAGATGGGAAATATTTCTGAGAGGGAAGATTTGAAAAATAGATTCAATGGCAAAAAAAAAATCTGAATCTCATTTGCAGTTGTTCATCGTGTGTAAACACAGATCTAGAAGCAGGAGTGAAGTACTTTGCAGTCTCCGGGCATGAAGCAGGAGATGTAGTTGTTGATCTGTTTGAACACGAACCCTCGGTCCATGAAGGTGAAACAGCGCTGGTGAAGACAGACCACGCTTGAGTTAATCCACTGAGTCAACACACACATTTATCCTCAAAACACTGCTGTTATCATTAACTAAAACTGATTGCCCTGATTGACCTTTCCTTACCTGTTAACCCACCCTTACACCACCAAACCTGTGCTAACCCCACCCATATCCACCTGTTTTACAATACAACATCAACATAAGTACATTCTACATACGGTAATTATTATTATTTTTAATGTAAGCACATTGTAATTAAAGACACCTGACATAAAGTGGGACCAAATGTAGTTCAAAACTATAGAACATAGAATTAATTGAATTAATACTAAAATAACAGTGTCCAGTTATTATTATTTAAAAAAATACTATCATACTTAATACTAAAATACTTAATGTAAAATTAAAAAGCGAGCATTTAATTATAATATATTAAGTTATACTAAAAGTATTATTTAACAGAACAACAGTAAAATTACAATACTAACATTTACGGTTGCCTTAATTTCTTTGCTTTCAAATGTTAAAACATTGAGCTTTTATTTTGGAGGAAAACCACAGAAAAAGACCATCATTTTTTATAAAGGATTCTCATTAGGAAGATGGTTGGCGCACATTGCATTCCCAAATGTAAATTATAAGCAACTCAAACACAGACAACACAAAGGTAGCATTTAGTGTGAATCGACACACAGTGATGTGCTTTACTCTGAAACATGCAGCGCATCAGAGTATGTGTTTATATAATAACATCACAACCATTGCGATTTAATGATCACATTAAGCCATATTACAGTACATTCTCACAATCACGCATTGTCAATATACATCAAACAAGTTACCGAGCCACAGTGTTTCAACGCCTATTTTTGCTCTCATTTGGAGCTTTGAACCCTGGCCTATATGCTAATAACGTCCTGCAATCCATGCACGAAACGAACGTATTAGAAAACGTAACATTTTGCAGTTTTATTTAGTACTTATTTGAAGTCATCATACAGTAACCAACCACAATTTTTTTTTTCAGATTTAAGCAATTCACATGAGTCATGCTTTTAAGATCTGAAAATATGGAAATGCGTATAAATATGAATATAAATAGTGTCTCAAACTAATGTGCATCTTGTTACTCTGAGAAGGTAAACAGTCTCAGTTATTGGGTTATAGCAGTACCAACATTCAGAAGAAAGCTGCTACTGATGAAGAACATTTTGCTGGAATATCTCACCAATAGTTGGATCAGCATCTACAGTACAGATCAAATCAAGACATTTATTTCTATCTTCCCGATCTCGAGTCTTGATGACGCTGACAGCAACACAACAGCGTGTGAAATCAGAGCAGCGCTCACCTTGATGAAGACAGCCAGGCTGTGATTGGCGTTTCGTGTGGCGTCCAGGTTGTCTTTGTATTTCTGTGTGATGTGAGGCATCAGCATGGTCACCAGTGTCTCCACTGAGTGATAGAAGGATGCTGAGAAACGCTGGTTCCTCGAAACCTACAGGAGACGGGGACAGAGGTCAGAGGTCAGGCTCACGGGGTGGATTTTACTGTGTTTAGTACTATACTAACAAAAACAAGTTCAGAAATCAACTAGATCTTTACATTTTCAGAAGAACACATGACTGATACGTTGACTTGTACTGACCTTGGCCTTGCCTGTCTCAATCAGGTACTGAGCCATAGACTTGACTAAGACCTCACAGAAGTACCAGGAGTACTAGAGTAGAAAAACACAGGATTCATGAGGATCTTCCATACACAACACAGGAGCAGCCGCTAAATATCTACTGATGGTTTGAGCCGATGGCCTTGTAGTCACTGTTTAGAGATGCGGTCGTGATTCTGATTTTGCAACTCACAATTCTGAGGAAAAAAGTCACAATTGCAAGTTATAAAATCAGAATTGAAGTAAATAAATCTGAATTGTTAGATACAAATGCTTAATTACCTTATTTATTTTTTTATTCCATTGCGGAAACAAACTTTCATAGACGATAGGCTGTAGAGAAAAGTCTTCGACCTATACTTGTAACTAACTTTTGATGGAGATATACTTAAGAGAAGTATAACTGAGAACTCTAAGTGACCCACACAGAAACAGATAAACATTTGGCTGATTTTACTGACAATTCCTCCATGATGTGAGTAAAGTACTGTTTACTAAACTAAGCTATATTAACTTAAAAAACAAGTATACTATCAGTATTAAAACTATTTAACAGATTTACTGATAGAATAAAGCTGGTAGACTAACAGTACCTGTGAGTTAAATTGTAGTATAGTTTCACAGTATAGAACAAGTAAAAGTTTGCTACTGTTACAATTAAAGGTGCAATGTGTAATATTTTTGAGGATCTATTGACAGAAATGCAATGTAAGATCCATAACTATGTTTTCAGTGGTGTATAAAGACCTTGCATAATGAACCGTTATGTTTTATTACCTTAGAATGAGACATTTATATCTCCATAAATTGAAATTGAAAAAATGCGCCGACATGTTTCTACAGTAGCCCTAAACGGACAAAAGCGTTTCGTTACTATGTAGCTCTTCGTGCAAGGAAGCAAGCTTAGTTCAGCAAATAAAATAGTTTTACTGAATAATTTTTGAATTTGCTGAACTGGCTACTCTCTGCTGTCTCAGACGATGACATATTTTCCTGTCTGGCACCGTAACTTTTGTTGGTTGCAATTTGTAACCTCACCACTAGATGCCGCTAAAATCACACACTGCACCTTTAAAGTACACCTAAAAGTATACTTTTATGTACTAAAAGTGGGACAGTTTAGTCCTAAGAATTTTTGAAATATATTACACTTACAAATACACTATTAGTACGTTGATTTTAGTAGACTTACTACATAAAGTATACTCGGAAAATATGCTTGAACTTTACTTAATTTTCATAATAAAATGAACTTAAAGAATGCTTCTTTTTTTGTCAGGGCTGTTGAATCTGACTCAATAGTTGCACCTTCAGCAGTTTGTTGCTGGTGAGGAAATCTGTCGAGGGTTTCAGGATGGTGGTCATGGCTTTTGCCAGTTCCTCATGGAGAGTTTTACCGTTGGTTAAGTTTGTCTCTGTCTTCAAAACATACTGTACACACACAAAACACAAGAAAACAAGAATGACGAAGATTCAGGGTCAAAAACAGGTTATTTGTTTTACATCAAAAGAAAAACGTGGCAAGTCATGGTGCAGCTCACCTTAACATAGGAACGCAAGTGATGCTCCAGACCCTCTTCATGACACTGAGCCACGACATGGATCATCACCCTGACCAGACCAACCAGACCAGACCAGAGCAAACCAGACCAGACCAGACCAGAGCAAACCAGACCAGAGCAAACCAGACCAGACCAGACCAGAGCAAACCAGACCAGAGCAAACCAGACCAGACCAGACCAGAGCAAACCAGACCAGAATGACACACAAAATGAGTAACGGACCTGGGTTATCATCCTTAACCAACACTACAACTCAAACATGTCTGTTAATTGAAATAATGCTGGACTAAAATAAAATAAAGCTGAAATAAAATAAATTAAAATAAAGCAGAAATTAAATAAATAAATAAAATAATAATAAAATAACAATAAAATGAAATCAAGATTAAATAAAATAAAGCTGGAATAAAACAAAACAAAAGAAATGATAAAAAAAATTACATTTTTTTTATTGTAGGCCTATTATTTTAAAAAAAATATACAAATGACAAAACCACATAACAAAATTACCAAACATTAAACTTAAACAAAATTTTTAAAATGTAAAAATAAAAGCTAATTTGAGATATTATTAAAAACAATAATAGTATATAAATGGCCTCATTTTATATTAAGTGTCTTTAACTACTATGAATTAACAAAGAAATAATAATTTTACACAATGCACTTATTGTGTACATACATGTTTTTACACAGTACTTGTCTTTAAACAATACCTGCATGTAATTACAGCTGTAATTAATTTTTGTAATTACATCTACAATAACACAGTTGCCCTTCCCTTCCCTGTTAACCCATCCTTAAATAGACACCAAAAAAACCTGTGCTAACCTTACCAGTATCCAACTCAATAGCAGCAAAGTGTTTTACAATACAACATCAACACAAGAAGTGCATAGCAAGAATAGGAGTGTACCTAACTATTATTATTTTTAATGTAAGTACTTAGTAGTTAAAGACATTTAACATAAAGTGGGACCTAAATGATACTAAAATAACACTGTAACAGACCTGGTTACGTTCACAGCAACATCATCCAGGCCGGAGGTGGTGAGCACACGAAACAGCTGGTTGAGGATGGTGGGGAGGAACTTCACCATCACATGAGCCTCCATTGCGTGCAGACTCTAATAGAGAGAGGGAACTGTGATCTCGGGACTGAACAAACACCTGCAGGCCTCAAACATCCTCAGGAAGGACAAAAGTCAAGGTTACTAATGCAACCCCCGTTCGCTGAAGGAGGGAACGGAGTCGTTAATAGTCAGTGACTGAAGAATTGGGATCTCGTCTAAGAGCCCATTCACCTTCAAGTGGTAAAAGGAACGGTCATTTTTTTGAGAAAGATGCTAATGGTCTAATCAGATTCAATAATATATGCTAAGCTATGCTAAAAGTGTTACAGCCAGACCCGGAGATTGGCTGAATGGATTAGAAAACGGAAAAACTCAACTGTTTAACTCTAGGGGTTAAAATGAGCCGATTTCCAAAAAAAGTGGAGTATTCCTTTAAGCGCCTCTCAGGAAACTGACTACCAAGTCGTGTTTCCCTAGAGACTTACCGTTTACTGCATCGTGATGTGTGGCAATCGCGGCGACATACACTTTCAGGTGGAGGGAGACAGCCTTTGCTCCAACCCATCTTGCAGCAAAGAAAGCACAAAATTGATGGGGCATCTACTGTGGTCGTCTATGTGAGAAGAACACCAATCAACGAAGAGGTTTCACTTCAAAACGTAGGCTTGCCTAGTAGAGAGAGCTCTCGCTGAATGGACAGTATCAAATACCACTGGGGTTAAGTCACTTAAAATCTCTTCGTGTCCCATACAGAGACCACACGTGGAGGTTCCAGAGATCTGGACAAGGGTGCCAGATGGTGCCGAGTCCCTGAGAAAGCAGATCCTTCCTCAGGGGAATCCACCAGGGAGGGGCTGTGAAGAGGAGCATGAGTCCTGAGAGGTCCGGTTGGGCCAGTAAGGCGCTGGTATTCCTGCAGGAGGCCATGGCATGCAAGGCAGAGGAGGCCTGTCCAACGGCACTGTAAGCCTTGGCCGTGAGCTCAGTCGAGAACTTGGATGGGTGGCGAGGACGACCACGCCTGGTGGCAACACTTTATCGGAATAACTGCACTGCAACTGCACGCTCCACCTGTGGGATCTCCACATACCCTTTGGCCTCCCTGTCATCGAGGGTAGTGAGAGCGGAGGAGGCAGATGAACTGCTTCAGGCAATAAAAGGTCCCTTCCACGTCTTCGTACTTCCTCATGCACTTCCGGGAAGAAGGGCACTGGAGCGGGAAGCTGCTGTTCAGCGCCACACCCCGAGATACCAGTCATCCAGCCGCGAAGATTCGGGACACGAGGGCTGCCCGGGCAAACCTGCCCGTCAGTTCTTGATCTGACTCGGACAGCGCTACTCTCCCCGAAGGGGGCAAGCAGCCGAATCATCCTCTCCAGATGACTCAAACCCGCCCTCCGATGCAGCGATGACATCCAATCATCCACTGGAGCCCCAAATGAGATGCTGGGACCCCTGTGAGAAGGCCCAGCGATTGCCACCGGAAGCTGCACAGGCTTCCCAGCCCCCCACTATGATCCTCAGGTCACCCTGTGTATTAACCAGTGAGGCCTTCTGTTGGCCACCAGAGGAACCAGATTGGGGAATATCAGAGGGGACTCCACCCCTTTCGAGGTATCTTAGTCTCGACCTCAACATCGCTAGTGTCATCTTCCCACAGTGGGTGCAGTACTCATCTAAAAATGTTACCTCAGCGTGCTTCCGGCCCAGGCACGGGAGGCAGAGAGTGTAGCTGTCAGACGGGGCCAGGGAACGACCGCATCCAGAGGTAAACAGGTGGAACGATATCTTGAAAAATACGTAATGTCACACACCCGTGATTTAGGGAAATTAGCTCTTTTGTGTTGAAGGGCCCTGGGGAAGCACCAGCCGTGTACGCTTAGCAGTCGCGATCTCTGGAACACGCTGTCACACCAACACTGGAACCAACTCGATCCGTTGAAAATAGAGCAGAGAGAAACAACATCCACTCGGCTCCTCAGAGAAAGCTTGATGTGAGCATCGCATGCAAGCCCTTATATACCCAAAAGCTGGGGTGCGGTTTGCAATGGAAATCTCACTAGCCAGCGTGCATTGGCTCGTTCTGTTACCACTTGAAGATGATTGGGCTCTCAGACGAGATCCCAATTCATCAGTCGCTGATGATTAACTTCGAACATGACTGACTGATAGGGGAAAGGAAGTACCTTCAGGTATTTGACCAGTTCACCTCCTGATTGGCCTGTGGATTCAATACTCTGGCAGTGATGAAAGAAGTTATGCAGATGTTGATCCTGATGAGAAAACAAGCACCGATCAGGACTAAAAATAATGAATACATAAGTTTTTTTGTCTCATACTCTGTGAAGATGTGCAGGTAGACGCTACACACCTGTGTGTATACAGTGGACACCAGCTGAGTGGAGACTTTGAGCAGCGGCCTCCCACCATCCACCCACTTCACCTCCTGACCGGTGTGCTGCTGTAACACACACACACACACACACACACACACACACACACACACACACACACACACACACACACACACACACACACACACACACACACACACACACACACACACACACACACTTAATTCATGTACAGGGCCTTATAGTCAACATGGAAATAACAATGACGGTTCTTGTTTTTTTATGAAATGGAGCAGTGTTTATCATAAAGGATTTCTCGGTGCACACTGTTTTAAATTCATGGTCATATTCATAATCATGAATCAGAATAACTTCCCCTCCCTCTTGCAGCGACATCTCTTTTCTTCTCTCTAAGGTAATTCGAAAATACTAATGGTTTTCTACTGATACAAAGCTTAATGCTAAATGCTGAAGTATCCCTTTAAGGCTGGTTTAGGTTGGTTAGGTCAGGTACTTCAAGTAGAAATAAGGGTGACAGAAGACTGCTTATGTACCTGTACACTTCAACGTTGTACACTTTTCTAATTCACCAGCAAACTAAATACGTTAAAAACAATTTTATAAAACAACTTTTAATAAAAAAAGTAAGGGACAAAACAAAATACAAAACGAGGTAAGGAGAAAAGCAAAAAACAAACAAAAAAACAAACAAACAAACAACAACACAAAAAAAATCAACAACAAAGCAAAAAAAACCTAGTAGAACAACAAATCAAAACACAACAAAACAAAACAACTCAAAACAACTGAAAAAAGCAACACAACAAACAAAATAAGAAAACCCAAGAAAAGAAAAGAAAAAAAATGAAACCACAGCAAAAACAAACACAACACAACAAAGCCAAACAGCACAGCAAAAGAAAAAACAAACTCAAAACAACAACAAAAAAATCTAACTCAACCACACAACAGAATAATGTACCAAAGGAACTCTCACCTTGCTGCTGTTGTCCTGTAAGCTCAAGTATCCTGAAGGCAGGTTTGCAGCCACTGGCACCTGTTGCTCATTCATGATCACTCTGCCATCCTTCAGCAGGGGGAGCCACGCGTAACCCACTGCACACGTGCACAACACACACATTCAGTCTTACTGGATAGAAATACTAACTCCCCTTTAATTCTTTCATAGTGTGTGTTTCTGGCTGGTTGTGCGTCTCACCTTGTGTCTCCACCTGTTCTCGCCTCTTAGTGCTGGCTTTGCTGTTGCTGTCACAGCTGATGTGATAGAGCGTGAACAGAAGATGGTGTCTGTCTGTCAGCTGGACCGGCAACTCCATTTTAAACTGGACACGCAGAAATAAGCGTTAAAACAGTCGGCGCTGAACACACACACAGACATACAGAGATGTGAAGTCTCACCTCTTCATAAAACTCTGGGCTCTGCTGGTGATGTAAGACGGCAGCAAACGCTTTCTTACAGAACAGAGGCCCTCCTGGACGCCCATATATACACTGACAAAACAGACCATCACTTACACATTTAACTACACAATTACAGTTTTAATAAATATAACTACACTACCATTCGAAAGTTTGGTGTCGGTATGATTTGTAAAAGCTTCTACTCAGCAAGGCTGCATTTATTTGATCAAAAATACATTAAAAATAGTGAAATATTATTCCAATCTAAAATAGCTGTTTTTTTTTTAAAATGTTTGTTAAAGTGTAATTTATTCCTGTGATCAAAGCTGAATTTTCAGCATCATTACTCCAGTCTTCAGTGTCACATGATCCTCCAGAAATCACTATAATATGATGATTTGATGCTCAGGAAACATTTATGATGATCAATGTTGAAAACAGTTGTGCTACTCAATGTTTTTGTGGAAAATGTGATACATTGATGTTCAGGATTATTTGATGAATAGAAAAAAGTATAAATAGATATCTTTTGTAACATCATAAAATGTCTTTACTGTCACTTTTGATCGGTTTAATACGGAGGCCCTAAAGGGACATGTGGATGAAAAAAATGCATTCGTTCGCAAAACTTTTGTGTTGACGTCAAACTTTTGAATGGTAGTGTATATATTGAGCATGTCACACGGCTTGTTGTTAGCATTTTATAGAGCAAATGGAGGCCCGTGTGTAGTCATAACTGTGGAAACATTGAGGCGAGTTTGTGTGTGACATTACCTTTAGTGGGAGAGCGTCCTCCTCATCCGAATCCCTGAACTCTACACACAGAGCGATGTTTCTGGCCTAGAAACACAAGAGGACAATACTAATCTCCATCCAGTCCAACATATATCTGACACACTTCTGTTCTGAGAGACCTGTGTGCTTGGAGAGGTTTAAACTACATGTATTTTCTTATACTGAGAGAACTGCAGGGGATTCATCAGTTAATAAAAACCTAATAATTCATTTTTTACTTAAAATTTACAATAAACATTTAACCATTTTTTTTAATTCAAAGAAAACAAAATGATAGGGAAATTAGATAACATTCTTAAACAAACTCAAAATACATCCTGTGAAAACTGTTTGAAACTGGACATTTTACCATTGAAATGGTCCTAAAAAACATTTTGGTGATCTTAACTTCAAATTTGGAACACAGCTTGTTTAGACATTTGGCTTTGATTTTCAAGCACTGTTTGAGTCCAAGTCATTTTGTAAAATACATATTTTGTATCAAATATTTTTTTTTTTTAGTTCAGTACATTTGCTTTACATTAAACGTAAACTTCAAAAACGTCTTTACACTTTCTGAAATGATTTCACTTTTTGCAATAATCTGCTGTGTCTTCTTTAAAAAGAGACCAACCGTGGGTCTGGATACCAAAAAAAGGGGGGTGGTCTAACAGGTCTAGACATTTTAAGGACTTTCCTCCATAGAAAAGGAAGTCAGAGCCGTGATTTACCGTTGTCGTACCTTGGTGAAGCTTTTCTGGCTGTCGTATTTGAGGTGTCGTGGATACACGTACAGGTGGTTGTTGTAAATAGTGAAAGGCTGAGAGCATTTGGCGATAGATGGCACAAACTCCTCCACCTCAAACACCAGCCTGCCCCGTTCCACACCATCAGTCTGACGAAGAGGAAGATAGGAGGGCGTGACACAATCTGCACACACACACAGAGAGAGAGAGAGAGAGAGAGAGAATCAGCCAATCCTGATCCAACCCAAACACTCAAAATGTGTCTTTCCCGCTTTCAGAAATGCTTGTGTGCGAGCGTTAAAAAGCCTTACTAGTCAGATCTGGTGCGACGTTATCAACCGCAACATCCAAATTACCCAGAATCACAGGCAACTTGGCCATCTTTTCTGGCCTGAGAGAAGAGAAAGCACAAAGGAGGGCAGATAAACAAGCGTGAGCGCCTGACAGCGGCGAAGAGAGGCTATACTGTTCCTAAAACATCAGAACCGAGTAAAAACAACACCACATTCTGCAGGTCATATTCTACAAACACCAGAGCTACTATTGCAGCGTATGTCTGTGCGACTGACTTCCTGAAGTCCGTCAGGAGTCTGAACATGTCCTCGTTGGAGAGCTTGTTCCCGTCCTGCCTGTAGAGAGCCGAGAACCGAGCGCTCTTGTCCACCGTCCCAGAGGCGTCCTTAAACAGCGGCCTGAGAAACACACACACACACACACACAGGATCAAAGACATAACAGAACACACACATCCTGTCCAGCTCATCTCTAACATCCCGTCGGAAAGATAAACATGATGGCATGGCTTGAAATCTACAACCAACACCCTTTTCCAGAACAAAACACAGGACAGCAAAAACAGCATTATTGATTCAGCTTTACAGTAATAATGATTTCTCACACACTCAGAGCCGAAGCCACTGAACAGTTTCGGCCTTTTATTATATAAAAATAACATTTGAATTATATCTTATTCTAACCCTAAACCTACCAGTCTACTAATACTCTACTAACACCCTAATGAGAGTTAGTAGACATGTAGAGCAACGTTTCTTATAGTCACAGTTACTTATGTTAAAGGGACCATCAAAATAAAATTTCTGAGCAAACTATACAAATTTTCAGCCAAATAACGCTCAATATTTTCCTGCTGAAATGAATACTATTTAATTGCATTATTACTACTGTCCACAGAAAGCAGGTGATAGATGAGATTTAGTTGAGGGATCGTTTAAAAATTTACATTTTGTATAATTTGTGCAATATTTATATAATAATGTCCAAAATATGTGTACCGTTTCCTTCCCCAAATCAAAGAAAAAACAAGAAATGTATATTTAGTAAATTATAGGCATGATTCTGAATAAATTGAGAAACGATTTTTTTGTTTCAAATAGAGATCACGATTCTCCCACAAATCTGAACACAAAACTAAACAAACTAACATGTCATTTACTAGAGGTTCTGACAAAATGTTAATTGCTGCAATGCATTTAAAATGTTTTATTAATCTGAATGAATTATTATTTATTTTTTTTAAATCAGGTTGAATAAATGAATCAATGAGCAAATCATGAATACTTGTTACATTACTGGATGAATCGTCATTTTTGAACGAATCTCTTGAATGAACGATTCAATGACAAACACATTTTTAACAGTAGTTCCCTTTCAAGGGAACTTCGAGCTGCGTCAAACGCTGCGGGAACGCCCCTGCGTTGTGCGTCATGAAGCACGTATGGAATCAGCCCAATGGAGAGATGAAACGTCATAGGCGGGTGACGTCATCGACCAGGAAACTATAAAGCACCCCAAAAACACAAGCGCATTAGCTTCTGTGCTTTCAGTCGCGCTACATGTGAATCTGTCCCTGTGTGATATTGTCTGTCTTACATACCCTGCACCACACAAACAATTTATCCCTATATATATATATATATTGAGAGATTATGGCGGACGAACAGCAGTTTAGAAAGTGTGTTCCTCCCTGCTCGCGTTATTTAACGAGCGGGGATACACATGATCTTTGTGTTGTTTGTTTGGGAGTTCAGCATGCCCAGTTTGCTCTCGAGGGAGCAGACTGTGAGCATTGCGAGCGTTTGCCGTTAAGGACGCTCCGCTCCCGCCGATCGCTCTTTGAGGAGAGCGGTTCGGTGCGCGCTCCCCGCGGTTCGGGTCCCGCTTCTGCCGAGGCAGAGCGGCGGCGCTTATCGTGGGGATCGCAGATGGATCTCACAGCGGGGTTTGAGACGGGCTCTGCCTTATCTCTCCCTTCACCTGTGAGATCCAGTGCCTCAGTCCCGGGTTCGGAAGCACGCGCTGCGGTTTCTTCCGCTCGGGCTGAGGCACCAATGCTGCAGCTATCCAGTTCTGAGGAACTTGATGTTGTTAGTGTTGAGGGAGATGTGGTGGATTCGCCACCCCACACTCCTGAGAGTGATGAGCTTATGGAGGTGTTAACAAGAGCTGTTGAAAAACTTAATATTGAATGGCCAGTGACTAGACAGGAGTCTGTTTCTAAATCAAAGTTGGATGAGAGATTTTTGCCGTCACGTGTGCAGCCTCCACGCCGGTGCCTGCCGTTTTTCCATGATCTCCACACCGAGGTGTCGAAATCATGGAGAAAACCGGTGTCATATAGAGTGTTTAGTCCCCAGACTTCAACATACGCTAATATTATGGGAGCCAAGGCTCATGGTTATGGTGCTTTGCCTCGTGTGGAAGAGACGCTTGCGAGCCATCTCTCCCCCGAAGCAGCATCATCTTTTAAGGCACCGGTATTACCCACCAAGCCTTTAAGAAACACTTCGGCTTTGGTGGGTAAAGCATATTCGGCAGCAGGTCAGGCTGCGTCATGTCTGCATACTATGTCAATCTTGCAGGCATACCAGGCTGATCTGCTAAGGGACATGAGTGAGAGTGAGGAGGTCAGTACTGACGTAGTTCGCGAACTGCGTCAGGCTGCTGATTTATCCCTGCGTGCCACCAGAGAATCGGCCAAATTAATGGGTCGTTCTATGGCAGCTCTGGTGGCCGCAGAAAGACATTTGTGGTTAAATCAGACTAATATTAAAGAGAGAGAAAAAGCTTTTCTTTTAGATGCTCCTCTTTCTCCCATGGGGTTGTTTGGTGATGCTGTGAATTCAGTTATCGATAAATTCCAAGAAGAAAAGAAACAAACTGCAGCTTTTAAAAAGTTTCTTCCCCTTAAAGTTCATGTCCCTGGGGCTGCTGGGCGGGAGCAGCCCCGGCCGTCTTCGAGCTCATCACATAGAGCGCAGCAGAGGCAGAGTGTCGCGTCTCGTGCTCCCCCTGCTGGACAGTGGGCTCAGCCGCGACACTCTCAGCCGAAGCCTTCTCCCAGTAGAACTGATCTGAGGACAGTTATATTGGCTAAGAAGGCTTCGGCTAAGAAGAAGTCCTGACGCCAAGCCGTTCAGGATGCTGAGGGTGGTCCCCACCGAGGCGGAAAGGTGTTCACCTCTTTTTACGGTGCCCATTCCTCCTCGGTGCCCTCAGGGGCTCGTTCTGCCAACCCCGCCTTTATGCCGGGGCACAGACGATCCCAGCGAGCGCTTTCCCGAGGGACGCTCGCTCCCTCTGAGGAGGGTCTCAGAGCGGTCAGACCAGTTGTTCCCTGCCGGTGCGCCGTTACAGGGCGCTGCGTCTGCTGCTCAAGTTACACCAGAGGCCAGTCTCGAGAGGCTGGTACCCTTAGTAGAATTTCTGGCAGAGTGGAAAAGCCTTCCAAAAATATCTCATTGGGTCCTGCAGACAGTAGAAAAGGGTTATGCTATCCAGTTCAGTGGTGGGCCCCGAGCAGGCTCTGGTATTGGAACGCTCCTTCAGAAAACGCTCCTTCAAAAAGAGGCTATAGAACGGGTTCCTCCTCCCAGTTTGGAGTCAGGTTATTACAGCCGATATTTCATCGTTCCAAAGAAGGATGGGGGGTTGCGTCCAATTTTAGACCTGCGCATATTGAATCGCTCGGTAGGGAAGGTAAAATTCAAGATGCTCACTATCAAGCAGATCGTGTCTCAAATCAGGTCCGAGGACTGGTTTGTCACGATAGATCTGAAGGACGCATACTTCCATGTGTCCATCCTTCCACAACACAGGAAGTTCCTGAGGTTCGCCTTCGGGGGCGAGGCGTACCAGTACAGGGTTCTTCCGTTTGGCCTAGCTTTATCTCCCCGCACTTTCACGAAATGCATGGATGCAGCACTAGTGCCTCTGAGGCTTCAGGGCATTCGTATTCTCAATTACATCGACGATTGGTTGATTTTAGCTCAGACCGAGCAGATGGCGGTTCGGCATCGAGATGTCGTCCTCGCTCATATCAGAAAGTTGGGGTTGAGGCTGAACGCAAAGAAAAGTGTATTATCTCCTTCCCAGAAGACCACTTTTCTGGGTGTCGTTTGGGATTCGGTATCGATGCGGGCGCGACTCTCTCCGACCCGCATCGCTTCGATTCTCTCAGCTGTGAAACAAGTGAAGCTAGGCCAGCTACTCACTGTCAAGCAGTTTCAGAGACTGTTGGGTCTGATGGCAGCAGCGTCCAACGTTATACCTTGCGGCCTGTTGTACATGAGACCGCTACAGTGGTGGCTCAGGACCAAGGGATTCTCCCCGAGGGGAAATCCGCTCCGCACGTTCAAAGTCACGCGGCGCTGCCTTCGTGCTCTGGTCATGTGGAGAGAAACTTGGTTCCTGTCCAAAGGTCCTGTGCTGGGGGCTCTTTGTCGTCGCATAACGCTAACGACGGATGCTTCCCTCACAGGGTGGGGGGCGGTCATGAGTGGTCGCCCAGCCCAAGGTCTGTGGCAGGATCATCATCTTTCGTGGCACATAAATTGTCTAGAGATGTTGGCTGTGTTTCAGGCTCTGAAACACTTCCTAACAGACCTGAGAGGCCATCATGTGTTAGTTCAATCAGACAACACGTCGGTGGTCTCTTATATAAATCATCAGGGGGGCCTGCGGTCTCGCCGGCTTTACAAGTTGGCCCGTCAGATCCTCCTGTGGTCCCAAGGGAAGCTACTATCTCTGAGAGCAATGTATCTCCCTGGGTATTTGAATGTGGTAGCAGACTCCCTGTCGAGGCAGGGGCCGAGGTCAGGGGAATGGAGACTCCACCCCGAGGTGGTGGAGCTCCTTTGGTTGAGTTTCGGTCGCGCCGAGGTGGACCTATTCGCTTCCAAGGAGACCACTCATTGTCATCGGTGGTTCTCCATCACTCTTCCAGCCCCCCTGGGGTTGGATGCTATGGTGCAGCCGTGGCCGAGGTCACGTCTGTACGCCTTTCCCCCGATTGCTCTGTTACCAGGAGTTCTGGAGAGGGTCCGCCGGGACGGGGTCAGTCTACTACTAGTAGCCCCGTTCTGGCCGGCCCGAGTATGGTTTGCGGACCTGATTTCTCTCCTGGACGGTTCTCCTTTGGAGCTCCCGGTCAGGAGGGATCTACTCTCCCAGGCGGGGGGCACGATACTTCACCCCCGCCCAGAATTGTGGAAACTGTGGGCTTGGCCTCTGAGGGGGCCCAGCTCATAGACTCCGGTCTCTCAACCGAGGTTGTTGAGACCATTCTTAACTCCAGAGCTCCATCCACGAGGAAGCTTTATGCCTTGAAGTGGAAACTTTTCACTTCTTGGTGTGGAGAACACCTGCAGGACCCAGTTAACTGCCCAGTGGGTGCAGTGCTGGAATTCCTGCAGGAGCGCTTCTCCACAGGGTTATCCCCCTCCACACTAAAGGTGTATGTGGCGGCACTAGCTGCTTACCACGTCCCTTTCAGTGGAGTTTCTCTTGGGAGACACCCGCTTATAACTCGTTTCCTCCGTGGCACTTTGAGGCTGAGGCCAGCAGTTCGTACGAGGGTGCCGACTTGGGATCTGGCCATTGTATTAGAAGGTCTTTCCCTAGCTCCTTTTGAACCTATCGAAGAAGTTCCCGAGAAGTTTCTCACTTTTAAGACTATCTTTTTGCTTGCTATCTCTTCACTAAAAAGAATCGGAGATTTGCAGGCTCTGTCGGTTTCACCCTCGTGCCTGGAATTTGCACCTGGCATGGTTAAAGCTTTTCTGCATCCTAGACCAGGTTACGTTCCTAAGGTTCCTACTAATATTGTTAGACCTACGGTTCTGCAGGCTTTCTGTCCTCCTCCATTTATGTCATCGGACCAGGAGAAACTTAATTCACTCTGCCCTGTTAGGGCATTAGACGCTTATGTCCACAGAGCTGCCCTGTGGAGGAAATCAGAACAACTTTTTGTATGTTTCGGGCCACCCAGGAAAGGGTGTCCGGCGTCTAAACAGAGAATGAGCAAGTGGGTGGTTGAGGCTATCTCACTTGCTTATGAGTCGGCTGGCCAGCCTTCACCTTTGGTTGTCCGAGCTCACTCTACCAGGAGTATGGCTGCTTCTAAAGCTCTTTTGTCGGGGGTTTCCCTGAGTGATGTTTGTGATGCGGCTGGATGGTCTTCACCGCATACTTTTATTAAGTTCTATGACCTAGACTTAAGCTCTACCCCTGGGGCACAGGTGCTCTCGTCCTCTGTGCGCTAGTCTCACATGACGGTCATTTGGTCCTATGGCGACGTGGGTATTCGCGTTCCCGCAGCGTTTGACGCAGCTCGAAGTTCCCTTGAAAGGGAACGTCTCGGTTACGTATGTAACCCTAGTTCCCTGATAGGGAACGAGACGCTGCGTCGCTCCGCCATACTCCCGGCACTCCCGTTAGCGCTTCCTTCAAGCCTATCAGAAGCTAATGCGCTTGTGTTTTTGGGGTGCTTTATAGTTTCCTGGTCGATGACGTCACCCGCCTATGACGTTTCATCTCTCCATTGGGCTGATTCCATACGTGCTTCATGACGCACAACGCAGGGGCGTTCCCGCAGCGTTTGACGCAGCGTCTCGTTCCCTATCAGGGAACTAGGGTTACATACGTAACCGAGACGTTTGTCGCCACCTACTGGTGTAACGATGTAACGATACAATCAAGTTTCTTTCAAAAGATGATTTGCTCTATTTTGATCGGTACCGTAGACATCAGTTTTTATATCCGAACTATAAACTTTTAATCGTGCAGCATTGCTGTGTTTATTATAAAATATATATTTTTAGGAATTGTGACATTTGTGACCCGTCACAGAAACCAGGGACACAAGTCGGCAGCACAACTTTCGAGCAAAATGAGAAAGAAGAGTTTTTTTTCAAAATTGGTGATTTTCAATTTTTTGGAGAATCTGTTAATTGAAATCACGAAGAAGCCTCTCCATGTTTGAGATAGCAGTATTGGTATATTTAAAAGCTTACATTTTGAGGTTGAAATCGGCTTGTTTTCGGAGATTCTAGCATGCAGTAGGGGCGTGGCGTGTCATTGTCTGTGTGTATTTCCATACTGAATAACCCGGCGCTTTTGCCCCCGCCCTCCAAGTCAACCACATGGCTACTTATTATGCTGTGCTCTGGCCAGCTCTCTCTGATATCAAAATTCAATGAAGATGGATGCCGCAAAGATTGTCGCAGACGAGATGAACCGTCTGGCAGTTACACCGAAAATGTTTTCGCCGCACTTCGTGGGCTCGGGAAACTGAACCGGAGGTATGGGCGCAGCGCGCTCGCCCTCAGTGCTTCAATACGGCGGCTCGGCTCGCTGACAGCGGTGGCTGGCTGTTTCATATGTGACGGAGAATCGAAATAGAGGATGCAGTTAAGACCTTTGCTGCTGCGATGAAGGCCTGCCGTGCGTGTTTCTGAAATGTAAGTTAAGCTTCATTTGCTCTTTAGTCGTTATTTAAGATGCTGAACCTGCTGATGATATAATGTGCTTGCGGACATTTCATTTGTGTGTGTATACGCACATAAGAAAGTGGTGTAAAGAGATTTGCAACAGTAATTTGAGGAGGTGAAATGTGATTATTTGGAAAATTGCAGAAATGACTGCTTAAAGAAAAATGCCAGCAGGCATTTGCCTCCTACATAAACTTTAATATTGTTGACATTTTGGGCACACGAGCGTTGCGTACTATTTGCGCTATAGATATGTAGGCCTATGGCTTATTGGTCTTTGTTTGTTGTTGTTGGTTTTGCGTTATATGTATATGGCATATTGGTCTTTGTGTGTTGTTGCTGGTTTTGCGTTATACTGTATGTATATGGCATATTGGCCTTTGTGTGTTGTTGCTGGTTTTGCGTTATATGCAGGCTATATGGCATATTGGTCTTTGTGTGTTGTTGCTGGTTTTGCGTTATATGTATATGGCATATTGGTCTTTATGTGTTGTTGCTGGTTTCGCGTTATATGCAGGCTATATGGCATTATTGGTCTTTGTGTGTTGTTGCTGGTACGTTGCAAATAGAGGGGCAGCACAATTGTTTTTCGCCTAGTGCGGCAGAAGTGCACTCATTCGAAGTGTAAAAAAAGCTGTAAAGCACATGGAGGAGCTTTACAGGGGGTATGGCTTATCTAAATGAGATGTAAATGAGCCCTATTGTCACCCCCAGCAGCAGAGACAGGTGAGAACTGCACAATCTTTAGCTCGTTTTCTCCTCTTTGAGCTTTTTTAAGTGCCTACTTTAAAATGGCCACAACTTCTCCAAATATTATCAGATTTCCACATGTTACACATCGTTGGAAAGCTTGGATATTACACTCTCAGAATCTATGAATAACTCAAAATGCCCCAGAACCGACTTGTGTCCCTAGTTTCCGTGACTGGTCACATTTGTCACAATGTTTTCTAAAACCTAACGATAGATTTGTGTGAAGAAAACAATATTTTAAACCATAAACAATTGCTTTCGATCAACTGTCATGCGCACATTCATGCGCAAGAATAAAAATTAGTATTTTCTCACGTGCGCCTATCACTTCAGAAGACATTGATTCATCCACTGGGGTCGTATGGGTTTCAGTCGTGTTCACGGTGTGTGGGTTTTAAAGCATTAAATGTTGGGATAAGAGAATTTCATATGAGGCAAACTGTCCCTTTAAGCAAATTCCTGTCAAGATGCATTTTTTTAACTAACTCCAGAACAACTAATAGTGTGATGTATATTCACACATGTACTAAACATTACAAATGTACCGTACTTTATTTAATTACACTAGTCTACTGAGATTTGGGGGTGGTGCGGATAATGTCACAATGTAAACTAATCGTAATGGATTTAAAAAATAAGATTCGTAATTCTGTTAAATTTCGGGATGAAATATCACACTGCCGTTTATTTTTGTGCAATTGCTTTACTGATGCTGTTCAGTCCCAGTGAATCTCCAAACGTGTGTTTCCAGAGGTCGTTGTCATGCAGAGTGAGTGTGTCTCACCTGGCGGCCCATGCGAAGGGCATCCGGTACTGACCCAGCCGACCGCACGCCATCTTAGCGTTCTTCAGCACCTTCTGAGCGGCCTGAGGAGAGAGAGAGTGGAGGAGGAGGAGGAGTGCAGCTGTTATCAAGATCGCAGAACGCGCCTCACATTATTTATTTTGCTATAACACCCAGCATGAGTCTTTATATCCGAGAGCTTCACAAACACTTGCCAACATCTGCTTTTATACACATGTTTTGACTTTTCCAGAGGGCTAAGAATGACATCACACACAGACACACACTCACAGACACACACTGACACACACTGACACACACACACAGACACACCCTTACCTTAGCAGAGTCTGAATTCTTCATGTAAGGTTCAGCACAGTGTGTGATTCCGCCCTGTAAAACCTTCTCTATCCGTGCAACCAGGAAGATGTCCGGATGTGGACAGGTCACGGAAAACACTCCCTGCACACACACACACACACACACACACACACACACACACACACACACACACACACACACACACACACACACACACACACACACACACGTGAGTGAAAGACTTAAAGTAAAAGATCTTCAAAAACAAGCTTAGTAACGTGTAATGTACACTACCGTTTGCATTCAGTAATATTGTTTAAATTAAATGTAGGTCACATGATGGCTCACTTTAGACATCTAGTAACTATAAGCAGATATTAAGCAGACAGTTTAATAATACTCTAATGAGAGTTAGCTGATATTGTGTGTGTGTGTGTGCACGTGTGAGTGTGTGTGAGTGCGTGTGTGAGTGCGTGCGTGCGTGCGGTAGCGTGCTCGTGTGTATGTTCACGTGTGTGTGTGAGTGTGTGCGCGTGCGTGCGTGCTTGTGTGTGTGTGCACGTGTGTGAGTGAGTGTGTGTGTGTACGTGCTCGGGTGTGTGTGTACGTGTGTGAGAGAGTGTGTGTGAGTGTGAGTGTGTGCGCGCATGCGCATGTGTGTGTTTGTGAGTGTGTTTGTGTGAGAGTGAGTGTGTGTGTGTGTGTGCGTGCGTGTGTGTGTGTGCGAGTGTGTTTGTGTGAGAGTGAGTGAGTGTGTGTGCCTGTGTGTGTGCGTGTGAGTGAGAGTGTGTTTGTGTGAGAGTGAGTGTGTTTGTGTGAGAGTGATTGTGTTTGTGTGAGAGTGAGTGAGTGAGTGAGTGTGTGTGTGTTTGTGTGTGTGTGCGAGTGTGAGAGTGTTTGTGAGTTAGTGTGTGTGCGAGTGTGAGTGTTTTTGTGTGATAGTGAGTGTGTGTGTGTGCGTATGTGTGTGTTTTCGCGTTTGTGTGTGTGCGTGTGTGTGTGTTCGCGTGTGTTTTCCCGCGTGTGTGTGTTCGTGTGTGTGTGTGCCTGTATGTGTGTGTGTGTGTGTGTGTGTGTGTTCGCGTGTGTGTGTGTGTGTGTGTGTGTGTGTGCGTGCGTGTGTGTTCGCGTGTGTGTGTGTGTGTGTGTGTGTTCGCGTGTGTGTGTGTGTGCGTGTGTGTGTGTGTGTGTGCGTTCGCGTGTGTGTGTGTGTGTGTGTTCGCGTGTGTGTGTGTGTGTGTGCGTGCGTGTGTGTTCGCGTGTGTGTGTGTGTGCGCGTGTGTGTGTGCGTGTGTGTGTGCGTGTGTGCTCACCTGTCGAGGGAACTGAGCGCTGCTCTCCGCCTCTCCTCGAGGACTGTCTGGAGATCCTGGCGAGGACAGAAGCTCTTTCACTGACGGATGGTTCATGTCCACGTGGAAGTCTGACGAGATCTTACGACAGCTCTGAACATCAAACAATGACAGAGACACGAAGAACGGCTCCACCTGCCACACATACCAGCACACACACTCTCAGACGGTTATTGCGGAAAGGTATTGGCCGATATATGTTAATTTTCAATGTTATCATTATCGGCTAGATAAGAAAATTTGGCCGATATGTTAAAGCCGATAAATAATGCATTATTTCCTCAAGCAGAGGCACTTCAGATGCGCACTGTTCAACATGATGCTTTTGAATTGCTTGAAATATGATTGAAATCACTTCAAAAAAGGAAAATACAGTTCAGTGCAACATGAGCAGCGCAAGTCTGTCATATAAGCTACATAAAATGATAATGAGAAGATTATAATTGTGTGTTTGGGACATGGCTTTTAATGGTTCAGGCTCTCAAAAAATGTAAAAAAAATTGGATTCAGATTTTTTGGCCAATATATCGGTTATCGGCATTCAAATATAAGGAATTGACGTTTATCGGTATCGGCCAAACTGTTCACATCGGTGCGGGACGTGTGTAAAGGGACTGTGGTTAATAAGCTGAGGTACGTTAGTGGTCGGGCCCTCCTCGTTCTCCGCCACACAGCTCTGCAGGTTAAAGGACAGATCGTTGCAGACCACCAAGATCCGCTTCCCAAACTTCTCCTCGAAGGGCTTCACTTCCGGCTCCATCCCGGAGAAATCCAGTTTCTGCTCAGAGTGGGAGATGACATCATGAGTCTGGACATGTTTTATATTACAGCAGCGCTCAAAAGTTTGGGGTTGGGAAGATCTTTAAGGATTTTAAATAAAGTCATAAGGCTGCAATTATCTGATCAAAAATACAGTGATATTGTGAAATATTATTACGATGCAAAACAGCTGTTTTCTATGTGAATATATAGTAAAGTGTAATTTATTCCTGTGATCAAAGCTGAATTTTCAGCATCATTACTCCAGTCTTCAGTGTCACATGATCCTTAAGAAATCAGTATAATATGATGATCTGATGCTCAAGAAATATTTATGATTATTATCAGTGTTGAAAACAGTTGTGCTGCTTCATATTTGTGTTGAAACTGATTCATTAAATTTTTCAGGATTCTTTGATGAATAGAGTTCAAAAGAACAGCATTTATTTGACATAGAATCGTGGTGACATTATATATATCTTTGCTGTCACTTTTGATCAATATAATGCAATTTAATCCAAACTTCTGAAGGTTAGTCGACTTATTCAATGCTGTGATGATTGAGTGGATCTGGAAAAGTGTGTGTGAGTATCAGAGGCAGTTCACCTGCAAGTCTGCGTCCAGCGTGAAGAGTTTCAGCCGTGTCTCGTTTCTCATCTTGCTCTCGATGTCTCTGGCACTCTGGAGAACACACACATATCAGTGTTTCATCATTCACTTCCAGCTCAGATGAGGTTAGCATAGTACTACAGCAAAAAGAATGAAATATTAAGTCTAATACGTTCTATATTATCACATTTCTTAGTGATACGACAGTAAAGTATTATTATAACGGTACTGTGCGATGAGGTTTATATTACTCATCTGGGGGGAAAGGGTATTTGGCCCACAAAATGTGCAGACGATCTAGTGCGTATCTGTGTTTGAGCGTTGAGCAATATACCCAATTAGACATAACTGTTGATTTCTTAAATACAATGGCCAATCAGAGGAGATTAAAGGGATAGTTCACCCAAAAATGAAAATTCTGTCAGTATTTACTCATGTTGTTCAACCCCGTAAGACCTTCGTTCATCTTCGGGACACAAATTAAGATATTTATGATTAAATCTGAGAGCTGGATCACTCCTCCATAGGCTTCTAAGGGATTGAAACTTGCCAGCCTCGAAAAATTATAGCCTCGAAATAGTCCGAGTGACTACAGTGGCTCAATCTTAAGTTTATCAAGCGACGAGAATACTTTTTGTGCGCAAAAACAAACAAAAATAACGACTTTATTTCAACTATTCATTTCCTTCTCTGTGGGCCTCGAGTCAGTTAGCGTAGTGTGATAGCGTAGAGCTACGTCACACGTAGGCTCACTATTGGCCGACGCTGGTCATGTGTGTGATGCATGTGACGTACAACACAGGTAGCTCTACGCAAAAAAGTATTCTCGTCACTGAGGGAGGGAGAGTAAATACTGACAGAATTTTCATTTTTGGGTGAACTTTCCCTTAAAGTCAGAATCCACTCGAGCTGGAGTTTTGATTTCTGTGTTCATTCACTGAAGTGTGACTGACCTGAAAACTGTCCAAACTGCTAGAAGAGTGATCGCTTTTCCCCTGTTCATCATCTACAACAGAGATAGCCAGGAGAATGTCATTACACCACAGCAACTCTGTCTTGTCATTGTGTGTACAGTCACTCCCACGTGTGGTCTGGGAGTGTGTTTAGCTCAGGACTGTGGGTAAAATGAACAGATGACTAAGGGTTGAGTATAATAAACACACACCGTCGTGTAAGTCCCCGTTCCTCTTGTCCTGCATGGCGAGCTCAAAGCTGCTGTTGAGGATCCGGTTGAGTGTGCCGATCCAGTCGTCCATCTCACTCTCAGAGTCGGCGGCCAGAACATAACCACTCTTATCCTGCATCTTCAGCTCGAACGCAAACCTGCGCACACGGTTGTTCTGCACCAGAAGAAACACTAATCTCAACACATATAAACACATACAACACACACTGTACATATGAAGTGCGTTCTGGAGCCTCAGACACTGCTGTGGTGTGAGTGAGCGGGTCGGAGCGTGTTAAGGGTTTTCTGTTAATAAAAGTTAATAACTAATGATCGTTGCAACAGAAGTGAATCGATCAAAACTAACTTTAGCTAGACAATAACTTTATTCTAGTTACTTCAAGTAAACAATCTGTTACTTTAATTTCCTATTATCACTGTAAAGCTGCTTTGAAACAATCTATATGGTAAAAAGTAGGGATGCACCGATACCATTTATCAGAATCGATACCAAAAATCCTGAGTATCGACCGATACCAATCCGATACCAGCGAAGTTTTATTTTAAATCAAGTAGAATTTCTATAACTCTGTGTGTTGAACAGATAATCACTCTTTTGTGTGTTAACCGCAATCTACATAATACAGACAACCTCATTATAAAGAAAAACAACAAATCAAAAAAATATATAGCTGGACAATAACTTTATTCTAGAGCTGCTGTAAAAGCCAGAACAATCTGTTACTTTGATCTCCTATTATCTCTGTAAAGCTGCTTTGAAACAGTCCATATTGTTAAAAGCGCTTTATAAATGAAGGAGACTTGACAAAAAGCGATCGAAATTAACTCGCACCTGCCGATGGCGAGTGAACTGAGACATTTAGATGATCATTCGTATAACTTTAACCATTTAAAACAATCCTAGAAGCCGAGTGAAAAACAGGATTTCCATACGGAGGCCGACAGATTGCAGGTTTTATACTGGGGTTAAGTGTCTTTATAGGGATGGGTTTCAAAACATAAGCGCAGGGGCATTTGGTCAGGAAAAGACAACAGTAGAGAAATGCCGGAGTCCAGCGCTTGAGCTCTGAGCGGTGGGATTTCAGACAGAGAGAATGTGCTGAGATCACATCAACACCATACACTCCTTTACTGGGACTCACGTGTTTATGAGTGGGATATGAATGGATGATTGGATTGTATGAAAACATGTTCACGTCCAAAGCCAAAAGAAATGAAAGAAGTTCTATTTTGCATAAAGAAAATGAAGCCTATTTTTAGGCTATTATTTTAGCATTTTTACA
The DNA here is from genome assembly GCF_051911475.1 of Siphateles boraxobius. NCBI lineage: Eukaryota > Metazoa > Chordata > Actinopteri > Cypriniformes > Leuciscidae > Siphateles > Siphateles boraxobius. Next base: position 349,892 of record NW_027509212.1, read on the forward strand.
TTATTTTCATGACAATTAAGCACATTTATCAAAAGCTAATATTTTTATGTTCATTAATCTGAAGGATGACTCCCAGGATTAGTTTTAAAAAAAAATGTTTAATTAAAATTAGCTTAAACTCAGAACACCACAATGATGTGATGTATGCATATGCACTTACATTTAAATATGAGATAAAATACATTTTATAAACATATTTTGGGGTAATGTAATTACACACTCTCCTATTTTTTCCTGTATGACCCAGTGCTCTGCGGAGGCGAGGGGTGTGTCAGAGGTCAGAGGTCAGGGGGCTAATTTAGCGGATACAGCTCATTACAGATAATGACGAAGCGACGCATGAAGGGTGTGACGTTGGTGTGTTGACTGTACCTATGAGGGATTTTGGCCACAGGCTCCAGAAAATTCCTCGCTAAAATAGCTCGGGGGGCCGGTGTGGGTGTAGCGCTTTATTTTGGGAGTGTATGTGGAAATTCAGTCCCAGAGAGAATGCTTATCAATTATCAAAACACAGGGAGGAGAGCACTTTCATCCCTCTCTCTCGCTTTTCTGTGCCTCCCATAATGCTCAGCTCTCCTTTCTACTGTATAAACAGTTCTGTTTCGAAGTACACTTTAAAAATGACTTATTACAGAAATAATATATTTTTAAAGAATGTACTGAAAAATGCTAAATTAATGTAATGTTTTAAGACACTCAATTGCATATTAACCGCAATTAAGGTATTATAGTTTAAATTGATATTAAATGTAATTATCTGAACTTTTTTTTACCAACTTAAAGGACTTGAGTACATCTTTATATGTAATTTCATAATTACTTCTACTGACTTTGAAATATGGTTAAAGTTACAGATGAATGTTCTGACAAACATTTTTGATAAAATAAAATACAAGTTTGAATAGAAATTACATTAAAGTATGTCATGTATTTAATGATATTTATAATTGCACATTTGTAGTGATAAAGTTCCAATTTAGTACATTTTAATTATAGTAACTTTAAATGTAATATTGAATAACACACTATATATACAATTATAATCACATGTTTAGAAACTTGTTTAGTGTCCTCTCTTGAAGGGCACTTATTTTTATATAATATAATATAATATTATCCGCAAGCACAGTTTTGAAGTACACTACAAGTGGATATTTAATATAATTAAGCACACAAAAATGTCATGATTTAGTTGTTCATGAGTATTTTTCAGCCTCACTAATCCTCAGAACTAAACAGGCTGTACCTTTAAGACTTCTATATGAAACGAGTTCACAGTTGTGACATTAATACGATGAGTGTGTCTGAACAGAAAGGAGGAACATGTGAGTTAGTCTACACACCTGCACCACCCCCATACAGGAGTCCAGGAAGATGGTTCCTTTGGGCTCTTTGTTGATCTTCTCATCCTTGTAGAAGTTGAGATTATATGACCCGTCGCCCAACTGCGTCAGGTGGAAATACCTTCTTTTAAAAGACTGAGTGAAAAAAGAAGAGTGCAAATGAGACATGAAAAGTAAACAAGTGCACCGTCATAACATAGACATGATCTTCCGAAGTGAGGAATCTCACCCTCATGGTGACGCTGATGGCGCTGTTCACATTGCCTTTATGTAGCCAGCCCTGTTTGATGAGACCACCCTTCTGAGAGCCAAGTGAGGCCGTGTCCTGCACACACGCACACACACACACACACACACACACACACACACACACACACACACACACACACACACACACACACACACACACACACACACACAAGATAGTTTTGTGATGACAGTCCAAAGCTTGTATGTTTAATCGTGCAGATTGAACAAAGTGGGAGTCAGATTATGGAGAAAGAACAGAATCCAGACCCACAACTGAGCAGAACCTCAGATAAACCCGATTCGCAGAACACCACAGAACACACGTTTAACCCTCTGATGTTCTTCGGGTCTTTTTAACCCGCAAATGACTTTTGCAGATTTTTTTTAAAATGTCCAAATGTCACGAAACTTTGTACAGCTCTCAACCCTTTCTAGTACTCAATATATAATATAACTGTACATATCTGTTCTGTTACAGTTAGTAACTGAAGTGTAGATTACATTTGTACAATTATATGAAAAAAGAAGATTGAAATAAATGATAAACTCTAAAAATTCAACTTTTATCTTTTTCAGGTTTGATTCTAATCACAAAGTAACATTATTGAAAAAAAAATGTTCAATAAAAAAAATGCTAAACTTTGACAAAGTCATTTTTATTGTTAGAATTGTGATTTCATAATATTTAGATATGAATCGAACTGGAAAAAACTTGTGAAAAGATATATTTTAGTTAGTCAAATAGCATGTAGTGGAGCTCTATAGCCAGTCCTTCCAGAAAAACGCGGAATTGTTTTGTGATTGTTGCGGGCAAAAATCCTTGATTATGCGGCCCGTTTTCTTAAAAAAATGCGATGGAATTTGCTGGATATTTATGCAATTTTATGCGATGAAATTGCAGGAACTTGCAAAAATTGCGGGAACTTGCAAAAATTGCGGGAACTTGCAAACACGGCGGTTTGATGAGAAAGACAAAAAAAAGTGATCCCCCCAACACCCTGTTCTCACTAGGCTACTACCTTTATGTAAAGAGTCGTTTCTTATTACTTCCTATGATAAGCAAGCATACTACATCACAGAAAGTGCTGGAATATTTCATTTCTCATCTTGTTTTATTTCAGACTTAAATAAAAACATCAAACTTACAAAACATTGATGAGTCAAACAAGTTCTGTAGCTTTACAAAAGGAATATGCTACAACTTCTGTAAAAATGAATAAATAAAATAAAAAAATAAAGTGTTCTCCTGTTTTACAGCTTTTCGATGATGTTCACGTCGCGTAATTACATCACTTCGTAACGTTACCATGGCAACAGGGGGAAATGGCCGCTCTTGTGTGAAGCAAACGCAACATTTTTCAACTTTCTGCTAAGATATATGTGACTTTTTTGCAACGAAAATGCGGGGATTATGAAATCATGCAAGCCCCGCATATTTTGCGTGGAAATCTGCAATTTATGCGGCGAAAGTGCGGTGTATTTGAAAAAATGCGGGACTCCCACATTAATATGCGGACTTTGGCTGATTATGCACTAAATCATGCGATCGCATAATCGCGTTTTCTGGAGGGACTGTATATCCATCTAGTAGCTAAAATGATAATTTTTTACTTCTTTTAATACTACATTTCGAAAATATGGGCAAAAATTTTACACTAAACCATGTAAAATTATCCATGTTATCCCCATAAATTAACATTTAGAAATGTTGGTCTTTTATAAAGTGAATTTTACATAAAAAGCTGTTTTTGTATAAAAACCCATTTAAAAAGAACGATTTAATTTATTTATATAAATTTAAAATATATCATAAATCCTCCAAAAACTGCACAAATGTTGAGTAAAAACATTAATAAACAGAGTAAATTTACATTTGAAAAAAAAAAAAATATATATATATATATATTATTCCGTTACAAAATGACATGTTATTGCCTGAGGTCTCTGGAGCCCCCGAAGGACACTAGTGTCAGCCCAAATGAAGAAGATCAGAGGATGATGACCACATCCGGAGAACTGCATGCTATGAATTTCATTTAACAAGTTGGAAATCTTAATTTGTATGAAAACATGATTTATTTGTACTTTTTTAAATGAGCGTGAAGGCCCACCCATGACTCTTCCTATAAATGTAACCCTCATTGGGACATAAGCAGTGCCAAAGGTACACATTTATATGAATTTGCCAAAGCGTACAGCATAAAATAGTTATGAATTGCCATGAGACTGTGTTGGTAAGTCCTGCTAAGAAACAAAATTTACAATATTTGAGAAAAGATGTATTAAAAAGGTGAAATTATCAGAAAATCTGTTGTGTACTCTTAAGGCCTGTTTACACCAAGGGTGATAACTATACCGATAACAATAAAGATAAAGATATACTGTAGGCCTAGGCTAGTTCTAACATTTTTCTAAATATAAAAGGATAGCCAAATCCACACCACAACTATGATAACGACACAGAGAAACAATATCGCTGGAATCACTTTCAGAACGTACTCGGTTACTAACGTAATCTCGGTTCTCTCTAGAGAGGGAACGAGTACTGCGTAATATCTTACGCTATGGGGAAAACCTCTTTTCCACGAGATATTGAAGCCAATTGGCTGACCTGTGGCAGCAGCAGCAGCCTATCGAGAGAGGCCCCATTTACGTCACGTCCCGCCAGAATAGGCGTGGCCTTGGCCTATAAATAGGACTCGACAGGCTGATACAAACTGGTTTTCATCGCTGAAGCGAACCAGAGCTGTTGTATGCACGGCAAGATACGCAGTACTCGTTCCCTCTCTAGAGAGAACCGAGGTTACGTTAGTAACCGAGTACGTTCTCTTACGAGAGCATCTCTCGTACTGCGTAATATCTTACGCTATGGGGAACACAATGCAACACGCCGTGCGTACTGGGATCCGACACCAAAGTCCCAAGGGCAGTAGCCCGGGGCTCATATAGTGCATAATCATCATAGACTCACAGAGAGTCGGAGAAGAGAGGCTGCAAGCATCATTCCCCATGAAATAGCATCCCATAGGAGCTAGTTATGTTAACAGTGTTTCACGCAGACAGGGCGAACGTGTTCAGCCTGAACTGGGTAACAGTACGGGTTATTAAACACCCATGGAGCTGTTCTATCGATCAGTGAGCGATGCACGAGCAAAACTCAGCATCTGGGCCGGAGCAGCGTGGCAGATAGCACTGAATTATAGACCGACGGCAGCTTGGCCTGTAAGGCGGGAACCTCTAGGTTATAAAACCTTATAAATGTAGACGGCGAGGCCCAGCCCGCCGCCGTACAGATGTCTTGCAATGTAATCCCACTATACCATGCCCATGACGAGGCCACGCCTCTCGTGGAGTGCGCTCTGACACCCAAAGGACACTGCAGGCCCTTAGAATTGTAAGCCAGCGCTATGGCATCAACTATCCATCTGGATAGGCTCTGTTTTGATGCGGCCAGTCCCTTGGAGCGTCCGCCAAACAAAACGAAGAGCTGCTCGGTCTGTCTGAAGACAGAAAAGCGGGACACATAAGGGCGAAGGAGACTTGCATCCTCCTCATCATCATGAACCGGGAGGGCGCACAGCGAAATAACCTGGGCCCTGAATGGTGTGTTGAGGGATTTGGGCACGTACCCGTGCCTTGGTTTGAGTATGACTTTTGAGTCATTAGGCCGAAACTCCGTACATGACGCGCTTACTGAAAGCGCTTGTAAGTCCCCTATGCGCTTCACTGAAGCGAGAGCCATAAGAAACACAGTTTTGAAAGACAGATGTTTCATGTCTGACAAATGGATTGGCTCGAATGGGGCACCTTTAATGGTTTCCAAAACCGTAGAAAGGTCCCACACAGGGACTGAGGGGGGTCTGGGAGGATTCAGCCTCTGAGCTCCCCTGAGGAATCGCACGACCAGGTCATTTTTCCACAGTGACTGGCCAGACGTCGGTTTTGCAAACGCCGCTATGGCCGCCACGTATACTTTGAGCGTGGATGGGGTTCTGCCTATATCCAGTAGCTCCTGAAGGAAGGAGAGCACTTCCGTAACCCTGCAGTCTACGGGTGAAAAGCCCTGAGCTTGACACCAGGCAGAGAACATCAACCATTTCGATAGGCTCTAGCCTGCGTGATCGTGTTTAACACTCCCTCTGGGAGGTTAGCGGGTACCGTTGATGGCCCATGCATCTAGGGACCTTAAGTCCAGTCGAGGATGCCAAATCGAGCCTTTTGCCTGAGAGAGGAGGTCTCTCCTCACCGGTATAGGCCACGGGGGCAGTGCTGGTCAGCCGCATCAGGACTGGGAACCAAATCTGGCTCGTCCAGTGAAAGGATATAATGCCGGAAAGCGTAGCAGGTACGGCGGCTGAAGGCGGCGAGGTGAAGGCCAGCGGCTTCAGGCTCGAAGGCTCGTCCCGCAGAAGGCTTATAGTCAGACTCCGGATCCAGCGATGCAGTAGTGCTTCGCTGAAGAGATGAAAATCAGTTTGTATCAGCCTGTCGAGCGTATTTATAGGCCAAGGCCACGCCTATTCTGGCGCGACGTGACGTAAATGGGTGCGAAGCGCCCCCATTGGGTATCACGTCACGCAGGGCCTCTCTCGATAGGCTGCTGCTGTTGCCACAGGTCAGCCAATAGGCATGCGAGCCGCCTTGCCCATGTCTGCATGCTGTCGCAACACGTTTTACATTGATTCAAAATTAAGGATAATTTTTGGCTTCAATATCTCGTGGAAAAGAGGTTTTCCCCATAGCGTAAGATATTACGCAGTACGAGAGATACTCTCGTAAGAGAACGATTTTTTTCCAGCTGATGAACTAATAAAAACACTGACAGCCAATCAGAATTAATCCTGCTTTTAAAGCGGCAGATGAAATAACTTTATGGTCTGCTGATATGAATGGTGATATAACGATAGTTATAACGTTATAGCTATCATTCTTGCTGTGAACGGGCCTTTATGTCTTTCAGTCGTGAAATGGTGCTGAAAAACCCTTCAAGAACAATACAAGGTTAAACTTTGTACAATGGGTCAGTTTGTCTCTGAATCACCAGTTAAACACTCCTTAACGCTGTACTCTTGACACTCTGCAGACACACACACACACACACACACCACCCAGATGAAAAGCTTGTGCTGTGATTGTGTGTGTGTGTGTGTGTGTGTGTGTGTGGGCAGAGGAGTAGACCTCACAGAACACACAGTATCTGAGCTGATATCAGAACACAGACGTCAACAGTCTGGGCTGTAAATGTGAACATGTTTTGATTAGGATTATTCGACTCATATAGTCTGATATAGTGACAATATGGAGCTCAGACTCAAGGAGAAAACACACACATTTTATGCAGAGGCTCAAACTGAGAAAGCTTTAAATCAATGAGTTTTGTATGACTGTAGAGTGACTGTCTGCATAAAATGCATTTTCAGAATTCAGTCATCACTTTATATCTGCCAATAATTATAATATTTAAATAAATGCTTAGTTTTGTGATCAAAGCTCTGTAGTTTTAAAACATATAATGCAATACAATATAATTATGATTGAAAGATATAAACAAATAAACCTTCCTCAAAAGCCTGATGATCATATTTGAGACTATGAACATGATTTTATGAAAGTCGGTAAAGTTTTCACAGGAAAAGTGAACCACGAGCTGACGGTGGACGTTAATATTTAGTTTATATGTATGTTTCAACTAACTTTGGTGCAACATAAACATATTTAGTATCGCGTACGTATGTTGTAAGTTAGTGACACTGGGTATAAGACTTGGGTCTTTCCTTCAAGTCCGTGGAATTATTTTTTTACAATGATTTACTATGATTTTTATCATTCACATAAACTTGTTATCATTTAATACTTGTGGTTAAGGGTTTGTTAACATTACTTTAAATATGAGCACTTGCAATAGTGAAAGTGACATGTGAAGGTCAAATATGGTAACTCATATTCATATTTCTCCTCTGCATGTAACCCATCCAGGATAGTGCCAAGACTGTGTATGCAAACATCAGCAACCATCACTAAGAAATGTTAAAGTTTGTGCAAACAGTGATGTAAAACTTTGATGTGGCGAGCTGTTATGATTGGCTGTGCCGTTGGATGGCCATCAGCGATTGGCTGTGTGTTTACTGTGATGCCAAAACACTCAACTTTCTATAAACACGAGAAATCAGTCAGCAACCAAATTACACAAATGAGTCCATTTATAGTACGACCAAAACTGTGCACAACACACCGTTATATTGAGCTCCTCAAGCCTACGAGCTGAGATATACCAGTCTGATGTCCTGCACACATATGGGCTAAAATAAGAAACATGACTCAAACTTCAGTGGGAAGCTGATTAGTAGAATTAAATATGTGGGATGTATTCATGGAAAGATGAATTGTCATGTCATTCTGGGAAAAACAGGATCCACTGGTACGACTTACATATTATCCTATACCGTATAGTATGGCATTAGTGTCGGTGCATCTCATATCATAGCATGTTTAAAATATTAAAAGAAAAAGGCCAAATGATATTTTGACTTAAAAAAAAAACTTTATGACAAAATGTTTTGTTTTTAAACAAATTGTATGTTTATTACTATAACCAGATGTGTTTATCCTCAAATAATAGCGTATAATTTTGAAAAATACTATAACAAAAACATCAGTAGGCCATTTGTAATTTAAAAAATGTAAGCCTAGTAGCCTATTAATTGTCCCTATTTGAAATGCAATAACAAAAATATCAGTATTCACACTGGTGTGTAGGGAAAAAGTAATTAATATAGGCTATAATAAAATGACTGGTGTCTGGGACCTCATTGAAAATCCATTTTTTGGTCAGCCAGGGGATCATAAATAAAATTAGCTAATGTAATCTGATCGTTTGGCGCTCTAGCGATTAATAAACATGTGTTTATTAACAGAATAATGCGTCTTGCGGAAGAACATTGTAGCCGGAGCTACTTCTCTCTGTTTATGTCTATGACGTGTCACTCAGGCACTGGGTTACACCGCAGCGGTGCGACCCAACCAGTGTAAAATAGCCCCAATATAAACACTTATTATAGGTGTACCATAGTGACTCAGGATAAGACAAAAACACGGTTTGGAAAATGGATTCATGATGTAATTGCCCATTATATAAATTTAGTAAATTTTGAACACAAAAAAAGTTACGGACTGCTGCTTTAATGCTCACTGTTCAACACTTTTCAAAATATGACCCAACCCAAAAGAGCTTGCTGACGCCCCCTTGTGACCCGAGACCCCCCGTCGGAACTGATGCATTAGAATACACAAATAAACTAGTTTTTTAAAAATATTTTACCTTCAAAATACCAATATTAATCAGGAAAAAAACTTCATGAATAATGTGGGACTTTTAATTATAAACAGTCAACATTTTGAAATGTCTTTGCTTTACTATAGATTGCAACAGTTGGGGTTCGTAAGTAAAAACTCATTCATTTTCTCCATATGGTCTATTGACTGTGGCGTATAAAGCTTTAAAGACATCCGTGCTGTGAGCTACGAGGATGTTAACTCATGGTACTTGCATTTCAACTTAAAATAATCATGCTTAACAGTGGATTTTGTGGTGTAAAACTAGATTACCCATGACGCAGAACAGAAAGTTCCACCAATCAGAGAACCGTAACAAACAATTAACGCCTATAGAGAGGTCTTTAGCTCCGCCCACTCCCATGAAGCACTGCGAATGATGTAATCGAGCTCGCTGATGTCTGTCACCCATGATGAAAACATCACTTGACCCCAGCTTCAGAGTTCAGCAACAGTGCTAGAAGGTGTGTGTGTGTGTGTGTGTGTGTGTGTGTGTGTGTGTGTGTGTGTGTGTGTGTGTGTGTGTGTGTGTGTGTGTGTGTGTGTGTGTGTTGATTTACCTCATCTTTATCAACATCTTCATCCACCTCAAAAACATGCTGTGCTAAATTATCAGGTCTGGACACTTTGCTGTAAACAAAACAAACACAGATTCAGAACAGCACTTACACCACTGCTCTAAAGTTGTGAAATTTAATCATTTAATTTAATTTGTGATATACTGGAATGACATCTTATCTTAATCTTCTTATCCATCCAGCTTTATGTAATGTTTGGAAATGACTTCGTAATGAAAGTTTTTATTTTCAGTTAATCAGATCTTGGCCGCTCTCTCATCCTGATCAACTTTGTGTCATTAAAAGATGAAAAAACAGATGTCCATTTAAATGGTTAAAGGGTCTGTGTGTGTGTGAATGTGGAGATGATGACCTCACTCTCTGTTCCTCTGCTCTATTGTTACCCAGAAAAACACATTTCCTGCTCTTGCTCTCGCCAACACGAACATCTTTCCAAGAGCTGACACACACAAACCCTCTTCACTCACTCACACACTCACACACACACACACACACAAACAACCTCCTTCACACACACACACACACACACACACACACACACACACACACACACACACACACACACACACACACACACACACAAACAACCTCCTTCACTCACTCACACACACTTTCTCACAAACACACACACACTCTTTCACACACACACACACACACATACACATACACACATAGACACACACACACACACACACACTCTCACACTCTCACACACTCACACACACTCTCACACTCTCTCACACTCTCTCTCACACACACACACACACAGGCCGTAACGTATTTCTGTCTGATTCAGGGTCTCACCTGGGAAGCTGACGGAAGTCGCTGGAATAATCCTCATATTTGTAGTTGACAACAAGCCAGTCAGAGATGTAAGACTTGATGCACTGTAAAAACAAACACATCATTGCCAGCATTAGCATTAGCTTTAACATGTACAACTGCAATAACTTTTCTACACAAACTCTGTTCATTACAAGGAGTCAAGACCGATGCTGCGATCTCGGCGTGAGCACACATGCACACGCACACGCACGCACACACACACACACACACACACACACACACACACACACACACACACACACACACACACACACACACACACACACACACACACACACACACACACACACACACACATTGAGCTGTGCTGCTCCAGTGGGAGTTGAGGGTTCAGTTCTGCTCAATCCCCTTCTCTCTCTCTCCATCCTCTCTACTGCCCTCACATTACTTGTCCAAAGCCACTGTGTCAACTGATGCTGTCAATCAATTCATCACATCCAACATAAAAGTTTGTGAAAATACAATGCATAATATGTGTGTGTATACACATTATGTATGCGCACACACACACACACACACACACACACACACACACACACACACACACACACACACACACACACACACACACACGTTAGATGTGATTAACCGTGATTAATCAATTTGACAACAGTTAGTGGTTTAAATTATTAAAAGCAACTATAAAAAGGAAGCCAAAATGAGTAAATCTAACATAAAAAAACATGAAAAAAATGATTTATTTGAGTTGGTTGTCAATGTTTCTGAAGTTTAAGTACTAAAATGACTAAAACTGAAAATGACAACTAAAGTGAGATCACAAATAACAAAACCTAAAACGACTTATTTCAAAGCGCCTTGGACGGCGAGAGCGGCGAGGAGTTTTATGGTGATGAGCTACGCACGGTTCAGCGGCAACCAATGGGAATGTAGAAGTGCTCCACTTGAGAGGAGCCCAGAGAACAGTCCAGTAAACTTTGTTTCCGACCACATAAGTTCCCAATGGCTTTTAATTGTTTTATTTCGTTAGCAAATACGTCACTATAATATAGTTCTTTTCATCGATCAATTTCTTACTTTCACATTTAAAAGTTTCCATGAGGTTAACTTATACCCTAGTTGGTCAGTATGCACAAATAACATGCTTGTTTGCTTTACGCGACCCCCTTAAATAAAGTAAAAAAAAAAAAGACCAAGCATTCGATCTACGTCAGAGCGCCCACGAATATGTGTACGGCGTCGTCGGCAGAGAGCGAGTTTTGCCGCTCTCGCCGGCGACAGTGTGAACGCACAGCTAAAATGTAAAAATTTTAAATATCAATAAATACTATGATACAATAAAATAATTGAATTTGAATTGTGTACATATATTTAAAGTATTAATCTGTATGTTTTGTCAGGAACTGGAATGGGATCAGAAGCTGAACTGAACCACAACCACATCTTCCACTGTTTTCCTCATTTCTGACAGGAAAGCATTACTATTTTTGGGTCACTGTTTTATGCAGAGTCACCCTGCACTCAAAAAGATCTCTTTTATTCCCTCAATCCTTTGGTCTGTGTCCAATCTGATTTTTATGAAGAGCGGAAAGGAGATGAAAGGCAGGAGCAAGAAAACCCGTTTCAAAAGTAAAAAAAAAAAGTTTTATAGATCAAAACAAGTGGAACAGAGAAATCACTCAATACACGTGCACACACACACACACACACACACACACACACACACACACACACACACACACACACACACACACACACACACACACACACACACACACACACACACACACACACACACACACACACACACACACACACACACACACACACACAAACAGGCAAGATTTTAGGCATCATAGGATAAATGAAAGCAGAACTTAAGGCAGACAGTAGAATTATTATGTTTATGTGCATAATGTTTGCCAAATTCTAAGGAAGCATCACATGTGTGCTTTGCAAAAAATGCTAAATACATTTAAGTTAATTGCTACAGTTCATTTACAAATATTGAATTAATTTGAATTAATTATTTAAAAAAAAATGGCTAATGGTGTATAAATGATTCAATGACCCACTCATAAATAATTCTTGTTTCTTTACTGGATGAATCAGTGTTTTTGAACGAATCTCTTGAATGAATGAAGCCGTTTCATATCTATACATGACTACTGTTCCTCTCTGGATCAGCAGCCACACAAACACAGATCTGAATCACTGTGATCAGACTTATCAAAGCTGTAATAAACACAGATCTGAATCACTGTGATCAGAATTATCAAAGCTGTAATAAACACAGATCTGAATCACTGTGATCAGACTTATCAAAGCTGTAATAAACAGATCTGAATCACTGTGATCAGACTTATCAAAGCTGTAATAAACACAGATCTGAATCACTGTGATCAGACTTATCAAAGCTGTAATAAAGACAGATCTGAATCACTGTGATCAGACTTATCAAAGCTGTAATAAAGACAGATCTGAATCAGTGTGATCAGACTTATCAAAGCTGTAATAAAGACAGATCTGAATCAGTGTGATCAGACTTATCAAAGCTGTAATAAAGACAGATCTGAATCAGTGTGATCAGACTTATCAAAGCTTTAATAAACACAGATCTGAATCACTGTGATCAGACTTATCAAAGCTGTAATAAACACAGATCTGAATCACTGTGATCAGACTTATCAAAGCTTTAATAAACACTGATCTGAATCACTGTGATCAGACTTATCAAAGCTTTAATAAACACAGATCTGAATCACTGTGATCAGACTTATCAAAGCTGTAATAAACACAGATCTGAATCACTGTGATCAGACTTATCAAAGCTTTAATAAACACTGATCTGAATCACTGTGATCAGACTTATCAAAGCTTTAATAAACACAGATCTGAAACACTGTGATCAGACTTATCAAAGCTGTAATAAAGACAGATCTGAATCAGTGTGATCAGACTTATCAAAGCTGTAATAAACACAGATCTGAATCAGTGTGATCAGACTTATCAAAGCTTTAATAAACACAGATCTGAATCACTGTGATCAGACTTATCAAAGCTGTAATAAACAGATCTGAATCACTGTGATCAGACTTATCAAAGCTGTAATAAACACAGATCTGAATCACTGTGATCAGACTTATCAAAGCTGTAATAAACACAGATCTGAATCACTGTGATCAGACTTATCAAAGCTGTAATAAACACAGATCTGAATCACTGTGATCAGACTTATCAAAGCTGTAATAAAGACAGATCTGAATCACTGTGATCAGACTTATCAAAGCTGTAATAAAGACAGATCTGAATCAGTGTGATCAGACTTATCAAAGCTGTAATAAAGACAGATCTGAATCAGTGTGATCAGACTTATCAAAGCTTTAATAAACACAGATCTGAATCACTGTGATCAGACTTATCAAAGCTGTAATAAACACAGATCTGAATCACTGTGATCAGAATTATCAAAGCTGTAATAAACACAGATCTGAATCACTGTGATCAGACTTATCAAAGCTGTAATAAACAGATCTGAATCACTGTGATCAGACTTATCAAAGCTGTAATAAACACAGATCTGAATCACTGTGATCAGACTTATCAAAGCTGTAATAAACACAGATCTGAATCACTGTGATCAGACTTATCAAAGCTGTAATAAACACAGATCTGAATCACTGTGATCAGACTTATCAAAGCTGTAATAAAGACAGATCTGAATCACTGTGATCAGACTTATCAAAGCTGTAATAAAGACAGATCTGAATCAGTGTGATCAGACTTATCAAAGCTGTAATAAAGACAGATCTGAATCAGTGTGATCAGACTTATCAAAGCTTTAATAAACACAGATCTGAATCACTGTGATCAGACTGATCAAAGCTGTAATAAACACAGATCTGAATCACTGTGATCAGACTTATCAAAGCTTTAATAAACACTGATCTGAATCACTGTGATCAGACTTATCAAAGCTTTAATAAACACAGATCTGAATCACTGTGATCAGACTTATCAAAGCTGTAATAAACACAGATCTGAATCACTGTGATCAGACTTATCAAAGCTTTAATAAACACTGATCTGAATCACTGTGATCAGACTTATCAAAGCTTTAATAAACACAGATCTGAAACACTGTGATCAGACTTATCAAAGCTGTAATAAAGACAGATCTGAATCAGTGTGATCAGACTTATCAAAGCTGTAATAAACACAGATCTGAATCAGTGTGATCAGACTTATCAAAGCTTTAATAAACACAGATCTGAATCACTGTGATCAGACTTATCAAAGCTGTAATAAAGACGGATCTGAATAACTGTGATCAGACTTATCAAAGCTGTAATAAACACAGATCTGAATCACTGTGATCAGACTTATCAAAGCTGTAATAAACACAGATCTGAATCAGTGTGATCAGACTTATCAAAGCTGTAATAAACACAGATATGTATCACTGTGATCAGACTTATCAAAGCTTTAATAAACACAGATCTGAAACACTGTGATCAGACTTATCAAAGCTGTAATAAAGACAGATCTGAATCAGTGTGATCAGACTTATCAAAGCTGTAATAAACACAGATCTGAATCAGTGTGATCAGACTTATCAAAGCTTTAATAAACACAGATCTGAATCACTGTGATCAGACTTATCAAAGCTGTAATAGAGACAGATATGAATCACTGATCAGACTTATCAAAGCTTTAATAAAGACAGATATGAATCACTGTGATCAGACTTATCAAAGCTGTAATAAACACATATATGAATCAGTGTGATCAGACTTATCAAAGCTGTAATAAAGACAGATATGAATCACTGTGATCAGACTTATCAAAGCTGTAATAAACACATATATGAATCACTGTGATCAGACTTATCAAAGCTTTAATAAAGACAGATATGAATCACTGTGATCAGACTTATCAAAGCTGTAATAAACACAGATCTGAATCACTGTGATCAGACTTATCAAAGCTTTAATAAACACAGATCTGAAACACTGTGATCAGACTTATCAAAGCTGTAATAGAGACAGATATGAATCAGTGTGATCAGACTTATCAAAGCTGTAATAAACACAGATATGTATCACTGTGATCAGACTTATCAAAGCTGTAATAAACACAGATCTGAATCACTGTGATCAGACTTATCAAAGCTTTAATAAACACAGATCTGAAACACTGTGATCAGACTTATCAAAGCTGTAATAAAGACAGATCTGAATCAGTGTGATCAGACTTATCAAAGCTGTAATAAACACAGATCTGAATCACTGTGATCAGACTTATCAAAGCTGTAATAAACACAGATCTGAATCACTGTGATCAGACTTATCAAAGCTGTAATAAACACAGATATGTATCACTGTGATCAGACTTATCAAAGCTGTAATAAACACAGATCTGAATCACTGTGCTCAGACTTATCAAAGCTGTAATAAACACAGATCTGAATATCTGTGATCAGACTTATCAAAGCTGTAATAAACACAGATCTGAATCACTGTGATCAGACTTATCAAAGCTGTAATAAACACAGATCTGAATCAGTGTGATCAGACTTATCAAAGCTGTAATAAACACAGATATGTATCACTGTGATCAGACTTATCAAAGCTGTAATAAACACAGATCTGAATCACTGTGATCAGACTTATCAAAGCTGTAATAAACACAGATCTGAAACACTGTGATCAGACTTATCAAAGCTGTAATAAAGACAGATCTGAAACACTGTGATCAGACTTATCAAAGCTGTAATAAACACAGATCTGAATCAGTGTGATCAGACTTATCAAAGCTTTAATAAAGACAGATCTGAATCACTGTGATCAGACTTATCAAAGCTGTAATAAACACAGATCTGAATCACTGTGATCAGACTTATCAAAGCTGTAATAAACACAGATATGAATCACTGTGATCAGACTTATCAAAGCTGTAATAAACACAGATCTGAATCAGTGTGATCAGACTTATCAAAGCTTTAATAAAGACAGATCTGAATCACTGTGATCAGACTTATCAAAGCTGTAATAAACACAGATCTGAATCACTGTGATCAGACTTATCAAAGCTTTAATAAAGACAGATATGAATCACTGTGATCAGACTTATCAAAGCTGTAATAAACACATATATGAATCACTGTGATCAGACTTATCAAAGCTGTAATAAACACAGATCTGAATCACTGTGATCAGATTTATCAAAGCTTTAATAAAGACAGATATGAATCACTGTGATCAGACTTATCAAAGCTGTAATAAAACCCAGATCTGAATCACTGTGATCAGACTTATCAAAGCTGTAATAAACACAGATCTGAATCACTGTGATCAGACTTATCAAAGCTGTAATAAACACAGATCTGAATCACTGTGATCAGACTTATCAAAGCTGTAATAAACACAGATCTGAATCACTGTGATCAGACTTATCAAAGCTGTAATAAACACAGATATGAATCACTGTGATCAGACTTAACAGAGCTGTAATAGAGACAGATATGAATCACTGTGATCAGACTTATCAAAGCTGTAATAAACAGATCTGAATCACTGTGATCAGACTTATCAAAGCTGTAATAAACACAGATCTGAATAACTGTGATCAGACTTATCAAAGCTGTAATAAACACAGATCTGAATCACTTGGATCAGACTTATCAAAGCTGTAATAAACACAGATCTGAATCAGTGTGATCAGACTTATCAAAGCTGTAATAAACACAGATCTGAATCAGTGTGATCAGACTTATCAAAGCTTTAATAAAGACAGATCTGAATCACTGTGATCAGACTTATCAAAGCTGTAATAAACACAGATCTGAATCACTGTGATCAGACTTATCAAAGCTGTAATAAACACAGATATGAATCACTGTGATCAGACTTATCAAAGCTTTAATGAAGACAGATATGAATCACTGTGATCAGACTTATCAAAGCTTTAATAAAGACAGATATGAATCACTGTGATCAGACTTATCAAAGCTTTAATAAACACATATATGAATCACTGTGATCAGACTTATCAAAGCTGTAATAAACACAGATATGAATCACTGTGATCAGACTTATCAAAGCTTTAATAAAGACAGATATGAATCACTGTGATCAGACTTATCAAAGCTGTAATAAACACAGATCTGAATCACTGTGATCAGACTTATCAAAGCTGTAATAAACACAGATCTGAATCACTGTGATCAGACTTATCAAAGCTGTAATAAACACAGATCTGAATCACTGTGATCAGACTTATCAAAGCTGTAATAAACACAGATCTGAATCACTGATCAGACTTATCAAAGCTGTAATAAACACAGATCTGAATCACTGTGATCAGACTTATCAAAGCTGTAATAAACACAGATATGAATCAATGTGATCAGACTTATCAAAGCTGTAATAAACACAGATCTGAATCACTGTGATCAGACTTATCAAAGCTGTAATAAACACAGATCTGAATCACTGTGATCAGACTTATCAAAGCTGTAATAAAGACAGATATGAATCACTGTGATCAGACTTATCAGAGCTGTAATAGAGACAGATATGAATCACTGTGATCAGACTTATCAAAGCTGTAATAAACACAGATCTGAATCACTGTGATCAGACTTATCAAAGCTGTAATAAACACAGATCTGAATCACTGTGATCAGACTTATCAAAGCTGTAATAAACACAGATCTGAATCACTGTGATCAGACTTATCAAAGCTGTAATAAACACAGATCTGAATCACTGTGATCAGACTTATCAAAGCCTTAATAAACACAGATCTGAATCACTGTGATCAGACTTATCAAAGCTGTAATAAACACAGATCTGAATCACTGTGATCAGACTTATCAAAGCTGTAATAAACACAGATATGAATCACTGTGATCAGACTTATCAAAGCCGTAATAAACACAGATCTGAATCACTGTGATCAGACTTATCAAAGCTGTAATAAACACAGATATGAATCACTGTGATCAGACTTATCAAAGCCGTAATAAACACAGATCTGAATCACTGTGATCAGACTTATCAAAGCTGTAATAAACACAGATCTGAATATCTGTGATCAGACTTATCAAAGCCTTAATAAACACAGATATGAATCACTGTGATCAGACTTATCAAAGCTGTAATAAACACAGATCTGAATCACTGTGATCAGACTTATCAAAGCTGTAATAAACACAGATCTGAATCACTGTGATCAGACTTATCAAAGCTGTAATAAACACAGATATGAATCACTGTGATCAGACTTATCAAAGCCGTAATAAACACAGATCTGAATCACTGTGATCAGACTTATCAAAGCTGTAATAAACACAGATATGAATCACTGTGATCAGACTTGTCAAAGCTTTAGTAAAGGCATATATGAATAACTGTTGTAAGGCCGTCTAACTCGATCCAATGGCGGTATTCGAATTAGCGGTGAAGGTCTCTGCGTGTTACTGTCTTTTCTCGTGGCAAAGTATTTTTGGTTAAATGCAATACATTTTATCTTATGTATTAACTCGTTTCATCTGACTCCATAAAATGAAAAGGTTTTTCAATGATATCTGTGCCTCACTAAAAGTGAGCGAATGTTTGACTATTCCGTTTAACTCTTCAATGAAAACAATGTCAGAGTCAGTTAAAATAATCAAATGTAACAATTTATTATGTCAGGTAAATGTATCATGCCAATTTCATAATCAATTCCAAGATAATCGATACAAAGCATCAAATGCTCTGGAATAGAGAGAAGATGCAAACCTGACTTTAAGAAATACATGAGGCTGAGAGATCTTCCTCTCAGCCTCACGGACCGATCTGAAGTACGGAAAAGGCCCTGAGCTCTCGCTGCGTTTCATTATATACCCAGACCTCATTTCAAATCTAAACATCATTCACAGCGGAAATTTACCTGTAAGTCACCATTTGCTAGCAGTGGAAAATTAGCATTCAGTCAAATGGTCGAGGGTGTTAACTCAAAGACACACCCTCCAGTATTGGAGGGTGTGAAAGATATTTCTAAACTTCCTAAGAACTTTATTACCTTTTGGGTTTACTTCTTTGGGAATGAGACATTTGTACCAGTCGTACTGTGACATTTTAAATAATACTAAACATGAAAATACTCTGTGATAATCATTCACATTAAAACTACATTTTCTTGGTTGCATTCAGGTGGGGGTGAGGGGAGATGTAGATGAAGTTGGTTCGGAGGTGAGACTTTCGTCTCAATGGTGCATGAAGGCCAGTTCAAATGGCAATCTCCAGAGAGGTCCTTTTGTCCTCTCAGTGTCTGGTCACCCCCGAAACAGACTGTCTGGAATTTCCTAATTTATCAATTCTTACACTGTGATCAGACTTATCAAAGCTGTAATAAACACAGATCTGAATCACTGTGATCAGACTTATCAAAGCTGTAATAAACACAGATCTGAATCACTGTGATCAGACTTATCAAAGCTGTAATAAACACAGATCTGAATCACTTTGATCAGACTTATCAAAGCTGTAATAAACACAGATCTGAATCACTGTGATCAGACTTATCAAAGCTGTAATAAACACAGATCTGAATCACTGTGATCAGACTTATCAAAGCTGTAATAAACACAGATCTGAATCACTGTGATCAGACTTATCAAAGCTGTAATAAACACAGATCTGAAACACTGTGATCAGACTTATCAAAGCTGTAATAAACACAGATCTGAATCACTGTGATCAGACTTATCAAAGCTGTAATAAACACAGATCTGAATCACTGTGATCAGACTTATCAAAGCTGTAATAAACACAGATCTGAATCACTGTGATCAGACTTATCAAAGCTGTAATAAACACAGAATCACTGTGATTATGTTGATATGTTGCAAGGTGTCAAGGGAAATGTTGATTATTAATGTATTTTAATATCCATCTATTTTGAAGGTAGCTTCTCACTAGGACTAGAAATCTCACATTAAACCATCTGTTCAATATATTCTGCAGGAGAACAGCCCTGCGTCTGCCAGTATCATCAGTGTGTGTGTGTGTGTGTGTGTGTGTGTGTGTGTGTGTGTGTGTCTGTACTCAGAGAATTTGGGAGTATCCCTTGAGTTTATACCTATCTGCCAGTCAGTTTAATAGAGATGTGGAAATATCTGTAGAACAATAGAGCTCTATTTTCCACTCAACTAGGAGTGTGTGTGTGTGTGTGTGTGTGTGTGTGTGTGTGTGTGTGTGTGTGTGTGTGTGTGTGTGTGTGTGTGTGTGACGTGAAATGAAGGTCAATCTCGGACAAAGTCCTGTCTATAAACATCAGAGGAAATCCTCTGAGTGCAGCAAGTGTGTGTGTGTGTGTGTGTGTGTGTGTGTGTGTGTGTGTGTGTGTGTGTGTGTGTGTGTGTGTGTGCCTGTGTGTGTGCGTGTGCGTGTGTGTGTGCGTGTGTGTGTGTGGTGTGTGTGTGGTGTGTGTGTCAAACGCTCAAATACTGTTGTAGAACAATATGTGCTGTGCTCTTCACAAAATTTATTTAAGCCCATTTAAAAGGAATGATTTACAGGGACACAAATACTATAGATGCAGTTAAATACATACAGAATCATGGACCAGTGTCATACAGTGGATCTTCACAATATTAAGCATGTCACACACTCACACTCACACATCTGACTATGACTGAGAAGGTAAAATGTACAAAATCCTGCAAGGTAAAATGAAAGTTGTGTATTCAGAGAGTGTGTTTCACCTCTTGCACGAACAGACTCTGAGCGTCTCTGAGAGCGTGAGCAGGGATCGAGGAGCAGAGCGTCCGGGTCTGGCGGGACACTGAACACACCTGAGGAACACACACACTGGGTTACTATCACACACGCACACAGAACATGATACATGCACATCTAAACTGCCGATCTTTTCATCGGTCATGAAAAATCACAGAGACACATTTCAGATCCTCTTCCTTTATGATCCACAGAAGAAAGAAAATCATACAGGTCTGGAACAACATGAGGGACATTTTCATTTTTAGGTGAACTATGCCTTTAATTAGGACGTATTAAACACATAAACATGAAATCACAGATTTAATTAGATTATTTTACACAGTATAAAAAAAGAATTCAAAAAACAACAGAGAACAATTTCCATTAAATGCAGGGAGATTTCGCATGAAAGAAGCATTAGAGCTGACAGCAAAACTCCCAGCCTGACTCATGCCAGATCAGCAGGACTTCAGTTCTTATGAACCGATCGTCCGAAGAGCTTTGGCTGCTCATCATGACTGTTGTAACCACACCATTTGACTGCATAAAGCATCTTTCCCTATTGACGGCCATTCAAAAATGCGTGTACCCTCACAATACAATTCAAGCAAATGTAATTGAGATGAATGAGAGTGCAACCAGAAAGCTTTCACCAGGTATTAAACGTACACATAAACGATATCCAGCATACAGCGAATCAGATGAGAAACAAATTCACAATGTTTGGTCGTCACTTGTTTTTCACTATCCCTTAGTTTTCTGTTCATGCCAAATGAAACATGGCATCTTGACAAGGGTTGAGGGATCAGAGATCAGAAATGAAATTATTCTCACTAATGCCATTGATGTTTTATATTTGGAAGTAAAGTGCTTCTCCGCGTCACCAGGGTCAGTGTGTCTCAGATCCAGCAGAAAACAGCGTTAATAGCATTCCAGAGAAAACACATACAATAGAGCTCTCCTGTTCCCAAACTTCCTCTCCTGAAGCCCCACTTCCTCCTGGAGAGATGATAATCACAGAGAAGAGAAGAGGAACACGGCAGGAGTCAGAGGAGACACACACACACACACACACACACACACACACACACACACACACACACACACACACACACACACACTAGGGCTGGGCAATATGGCCAAAAAATCATATCTCTGTATTTTTTGGTTAAATGGCGATATACGATATATATCTCGGTACTTTTTCTACGTTTTTCTATTTGGATAAAGAAAATCTGTATTTATGTTAAAAAATGTTATTTCACCTCCTGCTCAATGATATCCAAACAATGTTGATATTGAAGGATATGGAAACAAATATAATGAATGTAATTTAGGCTATGCAATATGTTATGTGCAAAAAGGTGGTTAAAATCACATTACATTCTAACATTACAATCTAAAAACAAAAATAATGCTTTTGTTTTTAAAATGACTAAAGGCTAAACTAAAAATGAAAAAAAAAAAGTACAAACTAATTATATTAGTCTGATCAGGGAGGGTGATATAACTGCATTATAATGGTCACTTTCATAAAAATATACTTGTAGGTTTAACATTCCACATATGGCACATTTATTGTCTCCAACAACAAATATTTTAGCAATATGTATATTTTAGTCAGAATTATTGCGCTACTCTTCTATTGTGCTCGTCTGTTTGGCGCGCCTGCGCACGGCGGCGCTCATTAACGGAAGCTTGAATATTAGTGGAGATTCACTTGCAGAAGCTCGTCCTCTCCTGACAGTGAAATGGACATATTTGTTTTGACTTTCTAACATTTACAGATGGAGAATATACCTGTGAAATGTAAGTTAAGCACTGAGGAAAACACCACGTCTCAAACGAATTAAACAGCGCCAGTATTTATCTGTCAGTCTGCAACAGTATCTGTCAGAGCATCTGTCAGGGCAAGCAGCTTTAAACTTGTTAACTATATCTTGTAGTATTTGTAACTGTAGTAGGTGTTGTTAGAGCACGAACGAAGTGGTGTAACGCTTGGTGTTGACGAATAAACGGAAAATCGATTCTGAAGTGTATCTTTTTGTGTAACAAATATAAGCTTGTGTCATGTTTAGGACAAATTGTAGGCTACTATGTTCTTTCACTGCTGCAGCTCACACAGCATCCTCCACTATTTTTCAGATGTGCTCGTATCAAACTACTATATCAATATAAAAGGTATTGCCTCATTAACAGCTTTACTTAAAAGGAACTTTTGTTGTAGTATGCTGGAGTAACGTTCATAAAATGATCAGTTTTTCCCACAGGATTTTGAAAAACTATATTGGGGGACCAGTGTTGGAACGACACAGGACTCATGCTAGCGTTCACTTTTTTCCCAATTGATTTCCCAGATGTCCTAAACAGTCAGGGAAAATAACTGCACCAGTCTTCTACTGTCCAATCCTTGTACTTCCTGCAGATTTTCAGTCAGTCCTCGATGGTTTTCCTGGAGAGAAGTGGATTCTTTGGTACCCTTCTTGACTCCAGGCCATTGTCCAAAAGTCTTGGCCTCAGTGTTTGTGCAGATGAACTGGAAACCCCCTGCAGTCTCCTCACGCCTGCTGGACGCTCTGGGACGTCCTGAAGCCTTCTTCACCACAGCTGAAACTCTCTCCTTGAAGTTCTGGATGATCCGGTAAATGGTTCTTTCAGGTGCAATATTCTTTGCATCAGATTCCTTGCATGTGAGGCCATTGTGATGCAAAGTGACGATGACTTCACGTCTTTCTCTGGAGGGAACCATTGCTATCACAAGAACACAATGATTGGAGGAAATAAGGATAAGCATCTCGTTTGAGCAGAATATCGCAATGAGGATTTTAAATGTCACATTAAAAAACATCATTGACGTTTATGCTTAATTAATGAAGAGAAGCAGAAAGTGTGATCGTGATTAAAATATGACTAATCGTGCAGCCCTAGTTTTCTAAGGCAACCCACCAACTAGCTGATTTTGGAAATACATTGTTATGCCCATTCTTAACTAGTAGCACCAATTGGAATTGCAAGAATAATTACTGTTATGCGACAGGTTTCCCAAACACTAGCCTTACTCGTTCCAACCAGAGGTCCTGTCTCAAACTCACAGCGTTGGTTGAGCCATTTTCAATATTATACTGTCAGATAAATAGAGCAATATTTTTTTAAATAACAACAGATCCATAGTGTTTCACTCTTCAGAACGTCAACATAGGCTACTAATTAGGGGCAGCATTCTGTAAAACTTAAAGACTCTATTTTAATGGTTAAATTACATTTTAGTAATCAAAAAGCATTTCTAATTAATTGAAATCATCAAACGTATTCAATTTATTTACAGTTTAACAAAAATTACATGTTTAGGGCCCTATGAGAAAACAAACTTTTATTTTGACGGGTTGCCGTGGAGATCTTTGAGTTTCTGTGTGTTTATGATATGATGATAACTTTTCTCAGTTGAAGCTTTAAAAAGCTCATGAAGTGACTAAGCGGCTCTAGAGATGATGTTTATGCAATCATGTCCTCATAAAATGATGTGGCTGAGGCTGAAAACAGCGCAAGCGTCACGCGTGCTCCAGTGTGTGTGTGTGTGTGTGTGTCTGGTAAATGAAATCACGCGTCTGCACCATTCATTTAGAGACACACAGGATTCATAGTTAAATAGTCTTTTTGCGGTTTGAAATTCGATTTGATTTGTACTGACCTGCTTTTTATTAATTCATCAAGAATTGACAAATTCCGTGACATTCCACTTTATACAGTAAATTCCGTTTTTATTACGATTCCGCGATTCGGTCCGTGTTTTCTGCATCGCGGACACCACAGGACCCTATTATTTTGAGCTGTTTTGCAACTTCAGTGTAGTAATTTATTGCTACTTCAGCAAAGTCTGCTGCTGCCTTAACTTTGAGAGACAAGACAACTGATGCGTGATCAATGCAGCAGCTCCAGTCAGCGAGTGCTGTCGGTGTGAGTGCTAAACTTCAGTGCCTTCAGCTTTCCGCATTGATTGGCCGGACTCTTGACTCCCAACAAATCAGATGTGCGGGACATTGCATTGGTCTACTCTACAGAGTGGTGAGTTCCAACAGATGTGGCTGTGTCAGAGCCAAATATAGCGCATTTCAAAATTTAATTATTTTATGGGCAATTCGGTTTGAAAATGGCTGATACCGATACCGAAAAATGCTCAATATCGGCGCCGATAATCGGCCAGGCCGATAATCGGTCGACCCCTACTACTAATGGCCCATTTACCACTGTCTCTGTATTAAAGTCACCACAAAATCAAAATGGAACTATTAACTATTCATTTATATATCTGTTAGTCAAATAACTCCCTTTTGGAGCTCATCTATTCTCTTCTCTGATGATGAGGGCGGGGCAACCTGTCACTCACATGAGATCCACCAATAGCAAACCACAACCATCCAATCAATTCCAAACAAACAAAAATCAAACCCCGCCCACATTTGTTCTTGTTCCAGAAGCCGTTTCACTCGGATATACGGCACAATAGAGTAGAAAAGACTTTTGCAACTTCTGTTTCATGTAGACTTTAAAATGGGACAGGAAGTAACATAAAAAATGGCAACTTGTGAACGGTGAGACTCGGTGACCTGAGCCACAGATCTCATGACCCTAGGCTCTGTCCATCCTGATCTATGAGCAACCCAACACAATGACCCATTCCACATCCACATCCTGAGCTCTTTCTCTCGCGGTGTCTGCTGTAGTTTCTCTGATCACACTGTACAGCTGCAGTCACGGCTCTCAGGATAAAGGGTCAAGGCTGTCACACAATAAGCGAGCGTAACAGCTGTCTGACCCTCACAGTGAAGTGCAGCACTACATCTTTGCTAAATGAAATCCTTTAGAGCGAATCAACACATCATCAACTACACAACAGCACAGAGATCCATGCTGTAGTATGAAGGGCTCTCCCCAAACCATAATTTTCCCAATCGATTGGTAATTGTTCATTTAAGCCATTAGTGGACATGTTTATGATAGTACTGTAATTGAAAAATAGTAGTTTCAGGGCTGAGAAAGAACATTATTTGTTACATTGTTTTTACAGAGAAAGCACACCGGCATATGTTGGAAAAACAGCAAGGAGACTGTCTGAACATCTTAATTTGTTGAAGTCCCCCTGTAGTCAATCATTGTATTCCTTAAAACTCATCTCTGATCACCAAAATTACATAATGAAATGTTTTTTCCTTGAAAAAAAATTCTTCTTGCCTTAAAATAGCTTGAATGTAACTCGATACCCTTGCCTCATTTAGTATGCGCGGTTCTATGAATATGCAAATGAGCCCCGCCTCCACTCACTCACTCACTCACTCAGCTCAGAGATCCACTCGTTGACGATCACACGTTGATCTGATTGATTACAAGGTAGTTTGTGACGTCAGAAACACCAGCGATTTCAAACCGTGTTTTTGAGACTGTCTTTGTTTTGTCCACTGCAGTTTTAAGCAGAAAATGTTGTTTTCTTATGTTCACTTATGAATTTGCACATGGTTTGTCTTAAAGCATATTAAAAACACCACATAGACATATAAACAACATTAAAAGCTGGATTTTCACCACAGGGGGACTTTGAGATACCAATGCAATTAAATATTAGGAAACTTACTGCATGCAAGTTACCTGAATTCATCCTAATTCATTTAAACTACTGCAAAAAAGATTTTATTATTCGTATGTCTAATATGTCAAAAACGCAAAACAGTTCTTGTCTCATGACATTTAGTTATGAATTACATGGAACATGTAAATTATAGCAAATTTTCAATTCAAAACGGTGAAATTTCATAAAAAAAGTAAAAAATATTACTGTCAGTTTTGACCATTTTTATCATAAAACAGTTATCCCACAAAAAATAAAAAAACCCTGCTGTCTTTGATTTGATTGGCCATCTCAATCATTTCGACATTGACGAGGGCTTTAACACGCTGATTTCTATGTCTAATGACTGGGGATGGACTTGTCCCCCTCAGGGTCTATGGGGGTTACGAACTCAAATAGTAATGGAATATTTATTATACAAGAAAGAAAACAGTCTTCTGCCGTTTGTCAGCAGTGAAGCAGCTCTTTACTGCATATGATGCTTGTGAATGACCCTGAACTGCAGGCAGAGACATGAACAGTATCAAAATATGGAAACAGTTTTTCTGACACACTGCAAAAAAATGCTTTTCTATCTTAGTATTTTTGTCTTGTTTCCAGTCCAAATATCAAACATTTCTTAAATCAAGACCCATTTACTAAAGTAGAAAAATGACAGAGATATTAAGTCTTGTTTTCTGGGGAAATAAATAAAAATTAAGTGAGTTTTTGCTCATAACAAGCTAAATTATCTGCCAATAGGGTAAGAAAAATGATCTTGTTTCTGTTTGAATTAACATTATTTTTCTGACCCTACTGGCAGATAATTTTGCTTTTTAAAGCATAAACTCACCTTAATTTTGAATAATTCCCCCGGAAAACAAGACATAATATCTTATGTCATTTTACTCACCTAGTAAATGCATCTTGATTTAAGAATTTTTTGATATTTGGACTGGAAACAAGACAAAAATACTAAGTTAGAAAAGCATTTTTTGCAGTGCAGGGACCTGTAAACCCCAGTACTGAAGAACGGCTAGAAATGTCTCTGAGAAGCACTCGATGTGACAGCGAAATGTTCCTCAGGGTTTCTGACAGCACGATGGTTAATGAACTGGGCTACAACAGTGCACAGAGCCATTTCCCAGTCGAGATAACCCGGATCTGAGATCACGATACCGAAGCACTTGAACTGGTCCCGTGGGACGCCCTAACATCCCACTGCATCCCGTCTGCACCTCTTGTGGTGATGGTGATGGCGCAGTGGATAAGACACATGCCTTTGGTGTGAGAGACCCGGGTTCGAATCCACTGTGAGACACCTATGTGTCCCTGAGCAAGACACTTAATCCCTAGTTGCTCCAGGGGCGTGCGATTATAGCAATATATAGCATAGGCATATATAGCAATTGTAAGTCGCTTTGGATAAAAGCGTCAGCTAAATGAATAAATGTAAATATAAATCTCTCATATCAGCTTTCAGCTTATGATTAACACGTGTCACTAACAAGTTAACATAAGCTCAATGAAAGACCCGCTAGACGGCACAAATAAACTAGTCTTGCAGATTCAGTCTTTCATCTGTATATGTGACCCATACTGGCAAAATTAGTAAATTTTTTCAAAAATGAGTTATTCATATTCATACCAAAAAGTTATTTTAACATTCTCTATTTTAAAAAAAAAAACAATCAAAATGAAGTATAATTTGTTGAAATCAGACAAAAAACGTGACTGAGCTGCACCTGTTTGAAGTTGATAGAGTCAGCAAAGTTAATTTTGATAAAAATTTAGAAAAAAGTTTTCTGAAGGACCCCAAAACTAAATCTAGCAACCATACCTTAAAATACCTGGCAATAACACTAAGCCTAAACCGAATATTTCCTATATACAGTATCTCTACAAAAATATAAATTGTACTTTTTTTCCCATATGATTAACAATAATGAAACGGTCTATATATTCAGACCAACTGTACCGCACAGATTTTTCTCCATATAGTGACTTCAATGGTTATCAGGTTGAAGGTCCAAATGTTTCAGTGCGGCTTCAAAGTCTCGACACGATCCCAGCCGAGGAATAAGAGTCTGATCTAGACAAACCAGAGGACACGGACATTTTATTAAAAAAATAAACATTTATATACTTTTATCCACAAATGCTCGTCTTGCACGTCCACAACTTGAAACGTTGAAAGGTCTCGCGTGTTCCGGTTCAATAAGGTATGGGCGGGTTCTCCTCCAACTTCAAAATCGTCCGACCTCGTTGTTTTACCGTTTATTTATATATTTTCTGTAAATGGCGTTTGAATCAGCCTTTGTAAACACTAGTTTGGTTCTTTCAATGTGATTACGTAATGTGTGTCACATCACAGCTAGTGCAAGACCAGCATTTGTGGATAAAAAGTATATAAATGCTTTTTAATTCTTTAATAAAATGTCCGCTGGTTTGTCTAGTCTAGATCAGACTCTTATTCCTCGTCTGGATCGTGTCGAGACTCTGAAGCCGCACTGAAACTCACATATAAACCTACAGTATATGGAGAAAACTCCTGGGATGTTTTCCTCAAAAAAACATTAATTTCATTTTGAAATTAAGAAAGACATGAATATCTTGGAGGACATTTTGATTCTGAAGTGAACTACTCCTTTAATGAACCAATTTTTGAGAACATTTTTCACTTGTTTTGCCTGTAGCTCAAAATGATCCCCTGCGACTCCTTTTGCCAGCACGGGTCACATATTATTCCTGCCAATAAATCCCCATTTCAAAAGAAAACGGCCACCGGAGTGGCGTGTGAAGTGATTTAATGTCAGATGGGATCCCACAATAAGAGAGAGATCACCTGGAAGTCCTCCAGAGGAAACTGCAGCATGTCTCTGAGTCCATCGCTGAGGATCTGAGTCTTCCTCTGAACCAACACACTCTCATAGTCCAACGGCTCCACCACACGCGGCTTCACCTGAAACACACACACACACACATTCAGCAGATCGCACTTCATATTCCAGCAACTCACAGGGAATGGAAACTGAATTAGCACAATCAAACGAGGAAAAGAGTGATCCATAAAGAAACATTATTCGGATGAGCAACACCTGAAGACTCACTGTTGTGACTGTACAGAATCAATGGTGTTCAATGGGAACATTGTCTGGAACAATAAAAAGCTCCAGCAATCAGAGAAGTTGCTGTTACAATAAGAAGTGAAATCACAGCAAAAAGAGCAACAACCTTTTCACAAAAACTAAACAACAGAGTTGCTATATACATATGTCATTTGGTATGAGTAATTCATATATATATATATATATATCGAACTGAAATAACAGGCAGTCCAAGTGCTGTGATCACGATCCTCCCTTTGCTTTTCTCATTTCTTTCTGTAAAAAAATATTCTTGGTGATCTCTAAAGAATATGGGAATTTTGGACAAGGATCCCGGCAATATGTTTCCACTGATATTGTATAGGAGGAATCTGGGAGTGTGTGTGTAAGACTAAGTGAGATAACACAGTCCACTCACACATCTGGGAGTGATATAGGCAGAATGACCTCAGATGCTGTCGTCCATGGAGACGGAGTTGTTTTTGATGATGATATCATAACTGGATAGACCAATGAAAGGCCAGAATCTCACATAAACACCACGAGTAGCAGCTTCAACATTAAAGCTTACACACACCACAACAGGTTCACTCCCGCCAATGTGTGTGTGTGTGTCATGAGCATGCAAACAAATACTCTCAGACTAATCCAGACTCATTAAAAAAAAAGTGCAACATTTAGCAAAATAATATTATGTTGCTTGTTCCACGTTTCGAGACACAAAGCAGAATATCCAGTGACTGGCGCTAAAAATGCGTTAAGTTTTACCCAAAACCAATGACCGTGAATCTGGCAAGGTTTATTACGTTAGATGTTGTTTGTATCATGGCAGTTCAGAAATGAAATGAGTGGCACTAAAAGCTCGATACGTTTGTAAGTGACGCACCACCGACACTAAACCTAAACAACTGCGTTAAGATAAAGCAACCATGAAATGAAATCCTGCTTCCACAAGTCTTTGAGCTCTTCTATCGTGGAGCGTTTTCAACTTTCCAGTGAAATGAAGCGCATGTGTGTGATAGACATATTTTAGACATTCAGCAGTTTAAACTTTAACTCAAATATGAGAGAGTCATATGACTGACAGGTGATTTTATTGTTGCCATAATGAAACTAACCGTAAAAAGGTACACACTCATTCTGGAGTAATTTCAGTGAGTAATGAGCGACAGAAAAACTTCACTTTTCTGACTGTTGACTGTGACTCGACTGTTTGCACAAGAGTGGAGCTTTTACAGTAATGAGATGGTTTTTGTCAAATATGTTTCTTTACATAGCTCAGCATTTTATCCAATGTTACCGTCACTCATTTATTTTAAATGGCCCTGTGGTGTGACAGAGGTACAATTATTTTCATTTAATTAATGCCAACTTAAAATTTCCAATTATAGAAACTATAAACAATTATTAAAAGAAGCTATAGCTAATACTTCCTTAAAGCCTTTTTGTATAATGCATTAAAGGTATTCATAATGTACATTATAATGCAATGCATATTTTCATAAGTTCAAATGCATTATAACAGATTCCTTCTCGCATCTTAAATTGGTTGTTTGTCACATGTTTTAATGCTATATATAATGTATTATTGTGGTTACAATTATTCATATGACCATGATAAGGTGATTTGCAAGGCATAATTAATGCATAAAAACATGTATAATGCATTATACATAAAGGCTTTAAGTAAAATGTTACCAAACAGTTTCAGATGGAGTGAAGTATGTCACGGCATGTGTACAAACACCAATGGAAAAAACACTCCTTTATTTATTCCTGGGAACATCAATGGGACAGTGTTTGCACAGTTGTGTTCAAAATGGCATCACAGTAGTGTGTGTGTGTGTGTGTGTGTGTGTGTGTGTGTGTGTGTGTGTGTGTGTGTGTGTACTTATTACAGCTGTACTCTGAAACACACAGACACACTCTAACTGAACACAACAGGCTCACAAATGACAGCACACTCGCTTTCCAAAATAGAGTTCATAAGTCAGCAGAGCAGCAGAGTATATTGGATTAAACGGAAAGACACACACATGTGAGATGATGGAAGAAGCTTGTGTGATTTAAATCATCTCAACATTCATCTCTGCAGTCGGAAAGCTGATCTCAACTCTATTGTGCGACTAGCATTAGAAAGACTGAGGAAAGATATAGTGTGTGTGCAGTGACAGTCAGGTTTGAAGAATGTGTGTGTGTGTGTGTATGTGTGTGTGTCTGTGTGTGTGTGTGTGTGTGTGTGTGTGTGTGTGTGTGTGTGTGTGTGTGTGTGTGTGTGTGTGTGTGTGTGTGTGTGTGTGTGTGTGTGTGTGTGTGTGTGTGTGTGTGTGTGTGTGTGTGTGTGTGTGTGTGACAAGGTGAGTCTGGATTCAGGCGATAATCGTGATGAGACATTTGAGACCTTTTTTAACCCGTAAAAAACTACAGTACCACTACAGAAATACCATGATATTCCTCCAGTTCAGAGTCGGTAAGATTTATTAATGTTTTAAATGTCTCTTCTGCTCACCAAGGCCGCATTTATTTGAGCAAAAATGGAGTAAAAACTGTAATGTTGTGAAATATTATTACAAATGAAAAGTGTCTTTACTTTAGCGTCACGTGATTCTTCAGAAGTGATTGTAATATGCTGATTTGCTGCTCAGGAAACATTTCTGATTATTATCACTGTTGAAAACATGTTGAGCTGCTTCAGATTTCTTTGGAATCCGTTATATATTTTTTCAGGATTCTTTAATAAATAAAAGTCTTATGTTATTTTTAAAAAAGTCCTGTAACCTTTTGAACGATAATTGGAGTACCATGTATAAACCATGGTATATTAAACCCGTATCATACAGCATAATCGTGATCTGAAGCCATCACTGTAATACAACAATACTTCTTGATCAAAAGTTTCAGCCCAAAACTTTTAACCTGCTCCAGTTTACAGGCTCTAAATGTCCCAAACAATAATCATTCGATCACAAACACACCTCGGTTTTTCATAAAGTCTTATGCTTTAACTCAACTTACACTTGAACTATCACAAACATGACTGAGAAACATGATTGACAAAATTGATAATGCTGATTGAAAGAGGTTATTATACTATCACACAGTTGACTGACTGAATAAAATAAATCAACTACTATAATGTTTGTTATAAACCATTAACTGACAATGAAAAAGCTGAATGATTCCACAAAATGACTTAACTATCAAAAAACAATAAATCAAGTAATCAAGTCTCACTCTGACTGACAGAAACTATCATAAACTCTTTAAACAAGGCTGATTCCTCAAATAACCATCACAAAGCTGATGATCGAACCCTCAGTGAAGCCCGTGTTATCCTCAGACTCTGGGGAGTGTGTGTGTGTGTGTGTGTGTGATCGACTGACCTTCCTCTGAGGACTGGAGTCGTCCTGCTCGTCCTCCGGCACGGGCACATATTTAAACTGCTGAGGAGACTCGATCACCAGCTCTTTCTTCAGCGCTTTCCCTGTCCTGCCCTGCATGACTACACACTCCTGCAGTCAGATACACACTCCACAATCAGCTCAGCATGTCCAGCAGCCGCTGCTGTCTCCAAAACACACACACACACACTGGACACGAGCCTCACCTCACGCTCTGACTGAAGACAGACCGCCCCTCCCACACACACACTCACACACACACACACACAGACACAGTCACATTCCTTCCCTCAGTCACACGGACTCATGGGATCCACCTGCACACTAATGACAGTGTCCCAACACACACACACACACACACACACACACACACACACACACACACACACACACACACACACACACACACACACACACACACACACACACACACACACACACACACACACACACACACACATCTCTGAGCTACGTCTCATGTAAGTATGCAACATCTACAATGTTTCTCCCACTCTTAAAAATAAAGGTTCTTTATTGAAGGTTCCATAAAGAACTTTGGAACATCCATGGAACCTTTTCACTGCACCTAAGATTCTTTACAGTGGAAAATCAAATCAAATCAAAAAATAAGAAAACAACAGTAGTTGACCACTGTGCTGTACAATACCAAACCAAAATAAACATAAAAAGTCAATACAAACAACAAAGACCGCAATGCAGTGAGAAAAAAGGAGTACGTCAAAACACCAATAAATGAAACTCTAGGAACAGTTTTATGCCTGAGAGAAAAGATGGGTTTTAAACTTTTAACTTCAGATTCTGATGAAACTAATCAGAGGGAAACCAGAAGACTATTCCACAGTTTAAAAGGGTTCTTCCGATTACTAAAATACTCTGTATATCGGGTAGTTATAGGAACTCAGTTACAGCTAGTCCTTCTAGAAGCAGCTCTCGATGGACAGCGAGGCGTCAACACCGTCTACACCTGAGGATGGAGGACGTGTATCTGTGTTTGTGTCATGATAACAGAGAAGGAATGTAGATGTGCAAGTGATGCGATTGAAAGAGCACAAATGAGGATAAGAGATGAAATCTTCAATCACAACTCGCAGCGCTGCATTTCATCGAGGCTGAGAAAAGATGCCATTAACACTAGCTCTCAGTATGTATATGTCTGGTCACTGCTTCCCATGTTCGTGGAGGAAGGATTTATAAATGTGTCTTTACAATGTCGGGTGCCGCTGTTTCGTATGGCATGTGTTCGGCCAATCAGCGCACACTTCTGTCACTAGAAGCTCCAATTGTCCCGGGCTAGACCCGAATCTGACGTACAGTCTGAGATCATCTAGTAAAGGCATTTCTAGAACTACGATCAGTCCCAGTTCCTGTGGCGTGAACACGCCAAAAATGGTGTACTTAAGTTCTGCCAATAGATATAGGAACTATGAAGATGTTCCTACGGAGCGAGAGCCGCGTTAGACCGTTTGATGTTATGAGAGAAGTTCCTGCCGCACAGTAAGAGTGCAGAGATATACAACACATGTGGACATAATACTGAATAAGTGCAGTTTGAGATCTCTGCTGAAACTTTAGGAAGAGTAGATGTTTATCAGGAGGCTAAAGATAAAAAGTCCCATTTTCCCTCCGTTTCTTGTCATTGTTTTCTGGGAGAAAGGAGTGAGATGTGAGAGATAACGCTATAGTGACTCTTCTTCCCCACAGGCAGGATTCAGACACACAAATCTGTTCACAAACACTCATTACTGTGTATTGCTCTGTCTATTACACTTACAATAAAACATATCATTCTTCCCGCATTATTTCAAACTGAAGACATTTTCACAAGCTCTCTCAGACACGATCTACGAGCGGTTTATTTTCAAAGAACTCGTTCAATTGGTTCACAACACGCAATGAACGATTCAAC
>NW_027509212.1:390000-410000 GCF_051911475.1 Siphateles boraxobius
ACTCACACAGGAGCAGAAAGACCTGGATAGAGGAACTGTGTGTGTGTGTGCGTCTCTATGGAAACCCCCTATAAAACATGAGAAGCTATGTGTGTGTGTGAAAGAGAGAGAGAGAGAGAGAAAGAGAGAGAGAGAGAGAACTTGAGTGTGTGTGAGAGAGAGTGTGTCTGTGTGTGTGGGGGGGGGGGTATATACGTGTTCTGTAAAGACAAATTATACAGTCTGTTCAGTTTACAAATCATTGTGTCTATGGAAAGTCCCCATAAAACATGAGAAACTGT
The DNA here is from genome assembly GCF_051911475.1 of Siphateles boraxobius. Classification (NCBI taxonomy): domain Eukaryota; kingdom Metazoa; phylum Chordata; class Actinopteri; order Cypriniformes; family Leuciscidae; genus Siphateles; species Siphateles boraxobius. Next base: position 390,282 of record NW_027509212.1, read on the forward strand.
GTGTGTGTGTGAGTGAGAGAGAGAGAGAGAGAGAGAGAGAGAGAGAGAGTGAGAGAGTGAGAGAGTGTGTGTGTGTGTGTGTGTGTGTGTGTGTGTGTGTGTGTGTGTGTGTGTGTGTGTGTGTGTGTGTGTGTGTGTGTGTGTGTGTGTGTGTGTGTGTGTGTGTGTGTGTGAGAGAGAGAGAAGACTGTAAAATTCTAAAATATCAGTCATTGATATCGACCATTGAGGACCTTGATTACAGATGCCAACTATTTTGTGCTAGTGTTAGGCTGGCGTGGTGTGTGTTTATGTGTGTGTGTGTGTGTGTGTGTATGTGTGTGTGTGTGTGTTTGTAGTGTTTGGTAGTCTAGGTCATGTACACAGGCTGGCGTGGTGTGTGTGTAGATGTGTGTGTGTGTGTGTGTGTGTAGTAGTGATCGACCGATGTATCGGTTTACCGATATTTTTCCCGATATTTAAGCATTTTCCCATAATCGGGTATCGGTTTTGTAATATCGGATTTGCCGATAAACGGCGCCATCTTGTGGCCGTTTTGAGAATTCCGCCATTGCAGCCGCGTCTGAGGAGATCAGTCAACAACAACTCTGTGCACACCAGTGTTGGGAGTAACGCGTTACAAGAGTAATGCATTACAGTAACATATTACGTTTTGCTGTAACGCAGTAGTGTAAGGCATTACTAATCAGTTTTCAGTAATATTTTACTCGGTACATGTTCAGTAAGGCTTGCGTTACAACAGACTTTTAGTTTTAATTGTAAAACAAAAAAAACAAAAACAATAAAAAACCAGCAAGACTGCCAGACATTAACGAATGAAAGATGCAAGTAGGCTAAATTACCTGTTCGTGGTCAGTCAATAGCCGCGTGTGGTGTCCAAGTCTGTAATTAAAGACTAAATGGCAGCGTCTGATATATTTGTATTGCGATTTATTTTTGACAGAAGTGCCGTGAGGTATGATTTCGGCCTCTGTGCCTGCGCTGGCCAGTGGAAAAGCGGCTAATGGTGAAGATGGCATGAAGAAGACTACATTCGCGAGATGGACGTATGCGCATTATAGGCTTTTCGTTCTGTGTTTTCTTTCTTAACAGTTAGGCTATGTTTATGTGGTATTTTTCATGTTTTCATCACGCAATCGTGTTTTTGATGCGGTGGTGACGCGTTCATGTAAGGGCGGCGGCGCTGCCGATAAAGCACCTAAAAGCTGTCACAAAGAACCGGCAAAAGCAATGATTATGAATATGTCAAATATAGCAAAGAGACATGTTGATTGTTTATTATTAAAGTCAAGATGAAGTTGACGATGCTGACTCGCGATCTTCGCAGTAAAATAGTGAATGCACCAGAGAGAAATGCACATTTCATAAGCAGAGAGCAGTCTGTTCTCTTACGAGAGGTTCTCTCGTATTGCGTAAGTTTAGCTTACGCTACGGGAAAGATTCATCTTCTCGAGATACTGAAGCCAAAAAATTATCCTTAATTTTGTATAACTTGTCAACACAGTGCAGCAGCTAGCAGACCTAGAGCAGGCCATCTCGCGTGCTCATTGGCTGCCCTGCGGGCAACTGCTGCAGCCTACCAGTGCGCCCGGCGTGACGTCACGCCCAATGAAGGGCGCCCGCGCCTTTATAGCGTCACAGCCCACCAGATAGGCGTGGCTTAACGTATAAAATAGGGGCTGTAGGCTTGAATTCTCTGATTTTTCGACTCTTCAGCGAGCTCTTCGCATCGCTGGATTTGAGAGAAGCCACCGCCGCCGTCGAACAGCGAACAGCCAGCTTAGGACAGCGCTGAGGAAGCCGGCCGTCTTCGCCACCTTCAGCCATCCGTGCGTGCTACGCTATCCGGCGACGTATCCTTTTTTACAAATCATTCTAAAAGAGCAGCGAGCGTCTTTTTAAAGATGCCTCGCACTTCCTGCGGCTCGTGTAAAGCCCCGCTCAGCGCCGGAGACCGCCACCTGATCTGCGCTCTCTGCCTGGGCCTGGAACACGCAGAGCTCGCCCTCGCGTCCGGGGGCTGCGAGCTCTGTGAGGAGCTTCCGCTGTCGACCCTGCGGGCTCGACTCGAAGCGTTCAACACCACAGCAGTCACTCCGCCTCCTGTGGGACCGCGCAGAAAGAAGCGCCGTTCCCTGAGACAGCCGGAACCTGTGGCCACAGCGACGCGCTCGCCGGAGAACCTCCCTCGAGCCTCGCTCTCGCCTTCCCCACCTCTCCTCACTGACGCGCAGCTGCCGCTTGCGAGCCTCACTGCCGTCACTTCGGAGGATGAGTCCGTGGGACACGCCACAAAAGACTGCTGCTCTATCCTGGCATCAGACAGCGAGGAATGGTCGCTTCACTCCGCCTCCTCGTCAATCCAGGAATCCGCCCGTACCCGCGCTGGAGCTGACGCGGAACTTATGCGCCTGCTGACGCAAGCTGTCGACCGTCTCGGGCTCGAGTGGTCGCTGCCGAAGGAACCCGCGCCGAACAGGCTCGACGGCTGCTTCCTTCAAAGTCGCCGCCGCGCAGTTCAGAAACCAGGCCCGCTCCATTCCTGCCGGAACTTCATGCGGAGCTGACGAAGTCGTGGAATTCGCCTTTTTCGGCTAGACTTCAGTCACAGGCCTCCGCGTCGCTCTCCCGAGTGGACGGCGCCGCCGAGAAAGGGTACACAGCGATTCCCCCTGTGGAAGAGGCGGTCGCAGCGCACCTTTGCCCGCCCTCCGCGAGATGGCGGTCACGGTCAGCCCTCCCGTCTAAAGCCTGCAGAGCCACTTCCGCCTTGGTCGGCCGCGCTTATGCCGCCTCCGGCCAGGCCGCGTCTGCTCTACACTCGATGGCTGTGCTTCAGATCCTGCAAGCCGACCTCCTCCGTGAATGGGATGAGAAGGGCCGGGACCCAGCTGCGGTTACGGATTTGAGAAGCGCGACGGATCTTTCTCTCCGCGCCACCAAAGCTGCAGCCCAGGCCATCGGACGAGCCATGGCCGCGTTAACCGTGACGGAGAGGCACCTCTGGTTAACGCTCGCGGATATGAGGGAAACTGAGCGAGCCACCTTTCTGAACGTGCCGCTTTCCCCCACTGGTCTCTTCGGCCCAGCGGTGAACGGGATTGTTGACCGCTTCTCTATGGTGCAAAAGACCACGCAGGCCATGAACCTCTTCCTGCCGCGACGCTCGAGTTCCGCCACAGGCCGCTCTCGCGAGAGACAAAGCCAGCCTCCTGTGCGAACCAGCACCCAGCGTCCAGCACAGCCTCAGCATCAGCCTTCGCAGCGACGTCAGGGCGGCCGCCCTAGATCGCGCTCAGACAGCCGTCGCAGACCGCCGCCCCCCAGAGGGCCTCGGCAAAGGCTCACGCTGAAGTCTGAGCACGCGAAGCCCTCCTAACAGCGGAAGAGAAAAGACGCGCGTGTCCCGCTGCGGCCGGACCGCCGTCAAAGTTCATTTCCCTGTCAGTCCCCTTCGAACAGGCTACTGCAGTGGTTCAACTAGCAGCCAACGAGCCGGTTTATTCACCCTCTCGCCTGCACACAAACGCCGTTTTCACGGCGACCCAGAGAAATCTCAAAAAGAGTATAATGTCTGGTCCGGCTCACGCCGTCAGTGTTTTAAGTGTAGTGAATGTGCCCACGCCCCAGTGTTCACCCCTACACATAAGCACTCAAAATCCCGTGTCACTCACAGAGCACACTCTCATAAAGCGCAGAAAAGCCGCTCGAGTGTTGAATGTAAGAAATCTGTCCACAGGTCTGTGCCCACTATCTGCCCGCTCTGTTACACGATCAAAAAAAGCTTATGAACGTAAGTCTCGTGCCCGCCAGAGAGCGCTCACGCTTGCTAACACAAACCTTCCCCCGGGTCCCGCCTGTGCGTTTAAGTGTTATCACGAAACACAGGGCGTTAATAAAACGCTCCCCATCTACTATGATCGGGGCGTCAGATACAGTTGTAAGTCTCGTGCCCGCGTGCGCGCGCTCACGCTTACAGAGAGCTCTCCCGCCCAGAGCGCTGCTCGCGCGTCAAAGTGTGGCAAAAGTATGTTCCCCATCCCTTATGATCGGGACATCTCACATAAGTCAGCCGGTCTCGGCTGTCAGCGAGCGGCCATTGTCCAGAACCGAGAGCGCGCGCGCCGGCTCCGGTTCAGTTTCACAAGCCCGCAAATGGCGGCGGTCTGAACCCGGAGGCCATTCGCCCCCTGGCGGCTCACATAGCTGCGTGGGAAACTATCCCAGGGATTTCAGAATGGGTGTTGAGCACAATAAAGCAGGGCTATGCACTTCAATTCGTTCGCCGTCCTCCGCGCTTTCAAGCCCGGACCGCGACGATAGTGAATGCGGAAGTAGCACACCTACTTCACGCAGAAATAGCAAAGCTGCTGTGCAAAGGGGCTATAGAAAAGGTGCCGCCTTCTCTGAGCGAGTCAGGCTTTTACAGCCGATATTTTCTCGTACCCAAGAAGGACGGAGCCTTCAGACCTATCCTAGATCTGAGATATTTGAACAAAGTGCTTGTAAAAAGACCGTTCAAAATGCTTACGACCAGAAAAATCCTCGCGCACGTTCGCCCGAGGGACTGGTTTATTTCTCTAGATCTGAAGGATGCCTATTTTCAGATTCAGATAGTACCCCGTCACAGGCAATTTTTGAGATTCGCCTTCGACGGTCAGGCATATCAATACACCGTCCTGCCGTTCGGCCTGTCCCTAGCACCCCGTACATTTACAAAGTGCATGGACGCGGCGCTCGCCCCCCTGAGAAGTCAGGGGCTGCGCATAATGAACTATCTGGACGATTGGCTGATATTGGCACAGTCAGAGACAAAACTACTATCTCACAGAACAGTGCTTCTCAGTCATCTGGAAAGCTTGGGTCTCACGGTCAACTGGACCAAGAGCTCATTACTGCCCAGCCAGTCAATTTCCTTTTTAGGAATAGAACTGGACTCGGTGACCATGACGGCTCGTTTATCGACACAGCGCACGCGCCATGTTCGCCACCTAGCCGCATCTTTCCAGAAGGGCAGCTTTCTCCCTTTGAAAACATTTCAAAGGATGTTGGGCTGTATGGCATCAGCTGCAGCGGTGCTCCAGCTGGGCCTACTGCGCATGCGCCCGCTCCAACGCTGGTTGAACGCTCGCGCGCCTCGCCGAGCCTGGGTGTCTGGCGGCCAGAAAATCAGAGTGACTCAGACCTGCATAACAGCTCTGCAGCCCTGGTTAGTGGCCGATTGGTACCAGCATGGAGTAATGATGGGAACCATCTCTTATCGGAAGGTCATCTCGACAGACGCGTCCAACTCGGGTTGGGGCGCGCTGTTCGAGGGCAGACCGGCCTTTGGCCAGTGGTCAGACCAGGAGAAGGGTTTTCACATAAACTGTCTGGAAATGATAGCGGTCGAGAACGCGCTGAAGTGCTTCCTCCCGTTTATACAGGACCAGCATGTTCTTGTCCGCTCGGACAACACATCTGTGGTATCCTATGTAAACCGTCAGGGCGGTGTCAGATCCAGAAATCTCTGCAATCTGACGGAACGCCTCCTTATTTGGTCACAGACGAACCTGCGCTCGCTGAGGGCGGCGCATGTGCCTGGCCATTTGAACGACGGCCCAGACAGACTGTCCAGGGACAATGTTCCCCCAGGGGAATGGTCCCTGCACCCCCAAACGGTCCAGAAACTGTGGCGCCTATTCGGCAGAGCGGAAGTCGACCTGTTTGCGTCAAAAGACAACGCTCAATGCCCGATGTTCTTCTCGAAGGACGAGGACGCGCTGGCCCAGGTTTGGCCCAGCCTCCCGCTATATGCTTTCCCTCCGGTCTCTCTGTTGCCACAGGTGATCAAGAGGATCAGGGAAACGCGCCACTCGGTGCTCCTCATAGCCCCGCGTTGGGAGAATCAGACTTGGTTCCCGGAACTGGCACGGCTGTCACATACAGCTCCGTGGCCGATTCCGGTGAGGGCAGATCTCCTCTCTCAAGCTCGCGGCACGATCTGGCATCCCCATCCAGAGCGCTGGTCTCTGCATGCATGGTTGATCAACGGGTACTCGTTGCCCTGCCAGAAGGAGTGATGAACACGATCACGCAGTCTAGAGCCCCTTCCACGAGAAGGCTCTACGCGTCTAAATGGTCGGTGTTCTCTGGATGGTGCACCGACAGAGGTCTGGACCCGCGGACATGCGGGGTGGCGCATCTGCTCACTTTCCTACAAGAGCTGTTGGATAAGGGAAGATCCCCATCCACGCTCAAAGTTTACGTGGCGGCCGTAGCAGCATTCGCGGAATCGACGCACGGCCAGTCACTGGGAAGACATGAGTTGGTCATCCGCTTCCTTAGAGGAGCTAGAAGGATGAATCCGCCGCGCCCCCCGTCGGTTCCCATGTGGGATCTTTCACTGATCCTCGAGGCCCTGAAAGCTTTTCCATTTGAACCACTAGACTCCGTGGAGTTGAAATATCTATCACTAAAAGCCGTTTTTCTGACTGCACTGTCGTCAGTAAAACGTGTAGGGGATCTGCACGCGCTGACTGTCAGCGCGTCGTGTCTTGAGTTCGGACCAAATGACTCTAAAGTCATCCTCAGACCTAAACATGGTTATGTCCCTAAAGTGATGGGCACTCCATTCAGAGCGCAAGTTATTTCGCTGTCAGCTCTGCCAGCATCTGACAGCGAAAGTGATGTGAATCTCCTCTGCCCTGTCAGAGCGCTGAGGGTTTACATTACGCGCTCCGCCTCCTTCAGGCGTTCGGAACAGCTTTTCGTTTCGTTTGGTGGGCGCGCCAAGGGGCTTGCCTCCTCGAAACAGAGCCTGTCCAGATGGATAGTGGACGCTATAGCGGCAGCTTACGCGTCAAAAGGCCTGCAATGCCCTCTGGGCATCAGGGCTCATTCCACGAGAGGTGTGGCCTCGTCGTGGGCATGGTCCAGTGGAATTTCTATCCATGACATATGTGTAGCGGCGGGCTGGAGCTCCCCGTCTACCTTTGTCAGGTTTTATAACCTAGAAGTTCCTGCCTTGCAGGCTAAACTGTTGTCAGTCTGAAAAGAGGTGTATTCTGCCCAGATCTCCTGCTCAGATCACGTTCATGACTCAGCTCTCCTGGTTGAGCTGCACTAAGTAGGGTATGTGCCATATGACTATACAGACCGGCGCGCTGCTCTGTATTCCCTATGTGTGCTTATGTACAAGTGATGGCCCGCGTGGCTGGCCACCTTATTTTTTCCACTTATGGGGTTCCCCTTAAGCTCGGGGTCTCATGTGGATGCTTGGCGCGCACGGCGTTGACAAAGTGTTCCCGTAGCGTAAGCTAAACTTACGCAATACGAGAGAACCTCTCGTAAGAGAACGATACTCGGTTACTAACGTAACCTCGGTTCTCTCTAGAGAGGGAACGAGTATTGCGTAACCGGCCGTGCTCACGCCACGAGCGACTTCGCTTCAGTCGTCGAAAAACCAGAGAATTCAGCCTACAGCCCCTATTTTATACGTTAAGCCACGCCTATCTGGTGGGCTGTGACGCTATAAAGGCGCGGGCGCCCTTCATTGGGCGTGACGTCACGCCGGGCGCACTGGTAGGCTGCAGCAGTTGCCCGCAGGGCAGCAAATGAGCACGCGAGATGGCCTGCTCTAGGTCTGCTAGCTGCTGCACTGCGTTGACAAGTTATACAAAATTAAGGATAATTTTTTGGCTTCAGTATCTCGAGAAGATGAATCTTTCCCGTAGCGTAAGCTAAACTTACGCAATACTCGTTCCCTCTCTAGAGAGAACCGAGGTTACGTTAGTAACCGAGTATCGTTTTCTTTCGTTTTGAATTGTTCTGTTTACAAGTAGACATTTCAATATAGATATATTTTTCAGGTCCGTACAATTAATACAAAACGAAATACACTTTAAAGAAAGGCTTCGTGTCTTCTGTGTAAGGTGTCTGTGAAAGTTTTAAAGCAGTCTTTTAGTGCCGCTTCAGAGCGGTCGCGTCCGTAACGGAGAACTGTCACGTCTCTAACATTTTTTCCTCATAAATGCGAACACGAAAAATAAAATAAAATGAATATGTTCTGTGGAGAGCCAACCCTTCTTCATTAGATTTGCGCAGTGTAATTCACAGAATTACAACAAAAAAAATCGTTGCCTCCTAAAAGTTAAAGATTTTTTTTGTCACACATGACTGTCGATTTCCCTAATATTAAATATAAAACGCATGTGTAGACTGATATTTTTCTAATGTCTGGACTCCTTTCTGGGAGGAGCCTATGGATAAACAGACGTTTCAATATTTTGGTATTAATGCATTTTCTGAGAATTTATATAATTATATAAGTTAACTGCAAGTCTGCAAATGTCATGTCCATAACGCTGGAATTCCCAAATTTTAAATAATTTATCCTCAACTAGTTTTGTGGTGTAGGTCTACATATTTTATAATGTTAAGTTAACTTCAGATAATACTAGTAATTTAAAGATGTGGTAGCATTGGATCTGGACGGTATGGATAACGCTGGGAGTTGGAAGGGGTGTGTCGCCATTCTGCAGGTTCCTGGATCTGAGTGTCGCGATTTCGGTTTCATATCGCATATCGTTGCAGCCCTAGTCATTTTAGAATGTTAAGTTCTACTTCTGTATAGTTATTTTGGTGAAAGTAACTCAAAAGTAATACAGGAGTAATGTAACGGATTACAATTCTGAGACAGTAATATTGTAAGGTAATGAATCACTTTTAAATAACAGTAACAAGTAATATATAATGTATTACAGTTTGGAAGTAACTTGCACAACACTGGTGCACACGTAAAGTATATGTTCTACTTGTGTTGCTTTAATTATTCAACTTTATTTAACATAACAGGCATGCAGAAATGAGGTTTGAGACATAAATGCCTGATATAGTTAGATATAGATTTGTTCTAAAAAATTGAGACGAACTCATGGAGTCACGTAGCGTAATCCGTCATGTCCTGCCCCACATGAATTAAATAAAACAGACATGAATGAGTGCATGTTGAAAATAAAAGCGCTGAATTTAATTCTCTATCTGTTGTATTTGCTCACCATTAGTCTCAAAAAAAAGTTCATCATATTGCTGAGCACTCACTGGGTTGATGATCAGGAATGCTCAAGCACGGCCACTGAATGAAACTTTTGACAAGATTATCTTGTTTAAACACCCTAGAATATATTATCATTTACTACATAGCAATTATTTCGCTAATACACATCTAAATATACCGCTTTGTGGAAATTAATTATTTATTATCTGCACGCGTGATCGCGGTTGAGTAGCCTATAGTTCTGTGAAAATGCATAGATAAACAGCACTTTGTCAGAAAGCATTTCATGATCTAGACCTACAAAAATATTATTAATAATTAATAACACTAGTTGGAAAATGCAATGATGTATATGCTGTTTTGTCTGTTACTTTCCTGACAATGTTATATTCCAGCTAATATTATTCTGTGAATTAATATTACTTAGTGAATTATTCCTCACTCTTAGTTTAAACCTATTAAACGGCACATAAAACTTCTGAAACGGTTTAAAATGAATGACATTTCTGCAAAGGTGATATGAGTCCCCTGTCCATTATTTTTTCCATATGAAAACATTAGACTTTTAACATATATTTTGCCTATTGTTAACATTGTTGCTGCTCATGCTTATAAATTATATTTATAATTTAGATATAAATTATATAATGTAATAATATAAATGTTTTTATTGTAATTTTATTTATTTACCCATTTATGAAAACAAACGAAGCAGGCTTACAGAGTAGAATGCTGAAAGACTCTGTTTTCTACACTACAACCTAGTTCTGCTTAACTGGGAGTATTAAGTTACACTACTAAAATTCATGTAATTTAGATTTTTTCCCCCCAGTATGTTAGATTAATTTTTGTGCTTTATTTTTTACCTCAAAGCTTTTATTTTTAAACAAAGGCACTTTATTTTTTGGACTCAGACCCCTCTATTTATTTGTGTATAAATATAAAGTTTTATATATTATATATTATATAGGAGGGATATTATATATTATATAGGAGGGATATTATATATTATATAGGAGGGAGTGATTATATATATATATATATATATATATATATATATATATATATTATATAGGAGGGAGTGATTGTTATAAATAAAATGGTTTGTTCAGTTCATTTGTGTTGTAATAATTGTGTCAAAAACAGAAGTATAACAGTAAATAAATATCGGTTCTGCATATCGGTTATCGGGCACATAAACATGCAAATAATTGGTATCGGTATCAGTTATAAAAAAATCAATATCGGTGTTTGGTAGTCTAGGTCATGTACACAAGCTGGCGTTGTGTGTGTGTATATGTGTGTGTGTGTGTGTGTAGTGTTTGGTAGTCTAGGTCATGTACACAGGCTGGCGTTGTGTGTGTGTGTGTGTGTGTGTGTGTGTGTGTGTGTGTGTGTGTGTGTGTGTGTGTAGTGTTTGGTAGTCTAGGTCATGTACACAAGCTGGCGTTGTGTGTGTGTATATGTGTGTGTGTGTGTGTGTAGTGTTTGGTAGTCTTGGTCATGTACACAGGCTGGCGTTGTGTGTGTGTGTGTGTGTGTGTGTGTGTGTGTGTGTGTAGTGTTTGGTAGTCTAGGTCATGTACACAAGCTGGCGTTGTGTGTGTGTATATGTGTGTGTGTGTGTGTGTAGTGTTTGGTAGTCTAGGTCATGTACACAGGCTGGCGTTGTGTGTGTGTGTGTGTGTGTGTGTGTGTGTGTGTGTGTGTGTGTGTGTGTGTGTGTGTGTGTGTGTGTGTGTTAGTCTAGGTCATGTACACAGGCTGGCGATGTGTGTGTGTGTGTGTGTGTGTGTGTGTGTGTGTGTGTTAGTCTAGGTCATGTACACTGGCTGGCGTTGTGTGTGTGTGTGTGTGTGTGTGTGTGTGTTAGTCTAGGTCATGTACACAGGCTGGCGTTGTGTGTGTGTGTGTGTGTGTGTGTGTGTGTGTGTGTTAGTCTAGGTCATGTACACAGGCTGGCGTTGTGTGTGTGTGTGTGTGTGTGTGTGTGTGTGTGTTAGTCTAGGTCATGTACACAGGCTGGCGGTCCGTGGACTTTAGCCCGTTTTAGAAATCCCCCCAATGCAAAGTACTGTTCAATCTCAGCAACTATAGGAAGCATGTTTATTTGGTAAAGACGATGTTTCCTGCACCTTTAGAACTCTAGTAATCCACAATGTGCTGATTTGTTTTAATCTGTTTGATTATTTAAAGAATTTGATTCCGAATGAAATTGACTTGTAATGTGGAATAAACTAAAGTATATAAAATGTGTGTGTGAGTGTGTGTGAGAGGGAGAGAGAAGACTGTATTGTAAGAGTGTGTGTGTGTGTGTGTGTGTGTGTGTGTGTGTGTGTGTGTGTGTGTGTGTGTGTGTGTGTGTGTGTGTGTGTGTGTGTGTGTGTGTGTGTGTGTAAGATTTGAATACTTTAAATGTTTTTTCAATGTATTTGTTGGTTGAGGGACAGCAGTTTGCACCAGTTCTGTAGAATGGCCCAGATATGAGACATGATGTGTTGGTACTAATGGACTAATGCTGTCATAAGGCTATAATATGCAGCAGATTTATCAACACACAAGAGTTTTGCTCTGTGAGACTACGGCATAAACCCACAAAACCAAAAACCCCATAATAAACCCGTCTGTCAGATCCAGTGATTGTGAGTGTGGTCTTTATCTGCGCTGGGTGGTGGAGCTTCAGCATTTCACAGTCATGACATAACGGCCTTTATTTAATCTTCCAGAGAACTGTGGTCAGCTCCACCTCAATACATCAGCGAGAAGAAGAATGATGGAGGTTGCGTAAAGTCGTGTCTGTTTTGCACATTCCATTAATAATTCAGATCAATCAGATACAGCACAGAGACATATCTATAGGGTAGAAAACATCCCCTCATACACACACACACACACACACACAGGAATGTGAGGCATGCAGTGTAACCGGCAGCCAGAGCCTCAGCTGTAGTGATACAGATAGTCGTGGGCGGAGACGAGTTGATCAATAGCAGAGTTTATTTCAGATTTGCTCAAAACTTTTGTATGGAAGCTCTTTCAGTATTCGCGGTTCTATGAATATGCAAATGAGCCCCGCCTCCACCCACTCACACAGCTCAGAGATGCACTCGCTGACGATAGCATCTCACCTTTGCAAACCACACGTACGCTGAACAGGAAGCAGAAAATAAGGATGTGTTGTTCACACAGGACAGGTTTATCAGGGCTGTGAGGACACGCTTATCCTGAACTACTGGGAACTTGACACGGCATCTTAAAAACACGGACAGAAGCTTCTCACATGCATCAAAACAGTGTAAATTTCATAAAGTATGTAGAAAAACTAGATTATAGTGGACTACATCCCAGTCATAGACTTGTCTTCAATGATATGGACATTAAACAAACAATATATTGATAAAGCCGTTCTTGTCAATGGACCCTTTTCGCAGATTGAGGTGCCTAGAGATGTGCCTGAAGAGAAATCCCGAATTAGAAAATGGATAATGCTTTCCCCTGAAGGGACATGTCAGACTCGCTCCAGTATCGGTAACAGTACAGCGCGTCAGATTTCCCTGACGGAGAGATGACTGAGATCCTGAATTGACTGATATCTTATGTTGTGAAATGTGCGGTCAGTGCCGCCGCTCCCTAACCTCATGATCATACGCATGATTGACAACTGGAAGGCGAAAGTAAAAAGCGAGCGCACATTCAAAATCGATTTTAATACTTTGCATATTATCAGCGGCTCCCTGATGCCTGCAAATTATAAACACAACATATTTATTCAACTATGTAATTGCGAGACAACGCAAAAGCATTGAATTCTTAATTTTTTTATAACACCATGACCCTTCAGGGGCTCCGTAGAATTTCCTGGTATTTTCCTAATTGCATATTATTCAGCTTCGGGCACAGTCCTAGTGATGATGCATTTCCAGTTATTAGCATTAGCTGTACATCTAGCTAACTACTATGTACTTACATTAAAAATAATAGTTGGGTTACACTTTATTTTATGGTGTGTGTGTGTTACAGTGTAGTTAGTTATGCATCTAAGTACTGAGTAATAATAAATAACTACATGTATCACTATAGAGTTAGGGTTATATTTAGGGTTAGTTGCATGCTATTATGCATCATTTACTGTTATCACTACAGTAACTACATGTAAAACGTGTAACAAGGACACTGTAAAATAAAGTGTTACCTGGGTAATATTAGGAGGAAACATTTTATAATACTGTACCGTCATTAATGAATAACTACACCGGAACAAATCAGTAACAAAATGCTAACATACTATTAGTTAACAAAAAACTCTGATTAATGAATTAGTAAGTTAGTATTTTTTTTTACTAAGAACATACGGGTTTATAATTAACATGAATAATGCATAATTACTTCTAAAGTGAAGGTCATGGTAACCCAATGACTCAAATATTACCCAATCCTTCAGAAGGATTTACTAATTATATGGATCAGTTTTCGCATCAGTGAAACGCATGATAACACCCTATAACGACTCATATGAAGTCTCCTCGAGCACTTGAGGTTTCGTCAGGTTTCGTCAGGTATCGCTGATGAAGGATTCGGAAACACTGGAGTCATTACTGTGAGTTCCCATGATCTCCACTTCAGAATACTAATCCATAATAATTAATAACACCTTTAGAAGGTAGTAGATACACTTGAGTCATCCCAATCCAATACTTTACAAAAACCTCAAAGTTTACAATGACTTTAGTCAATATTAGGTATATTAAAACTATTTAATGAATCAGCATGTCATGTAATTAACTATATTATCATTTTTAATCAGACCTGGAGAACAAAAATTTCTTCATGAGTAAAAAAATTTAAAAAAGTTCACACTATTGGATTCAAAGTTGCATTATTGATTGCACTACTTTACCGGCGCTACACACAGTCGACGCCAAATGGAGAATACTGAAATAAACAGAGTAAGAGCATTAGATGGTCTCACGGTGAGGGGTTTACAGTCACGAGAGACGGCCTTGAGTCTGAAACTCACTGACCTTCCAGCACTGTTACTCTCTCCAGAGCAGCACACACACACACACACACACACTCAGCAAACTCTCGCTCACAGAGCAAACACTGACAAGACTGCGAAACACAAGCCCACTGACGGGCTGAACAACTGAGGAAACAACACACAGAAGAGCCTGTAGAAGAGACACGAAATATTCAGACACTGTTTGATTTCTCAAGCCTTCCACAAAGAGAGTGTGTGTGTGTGTGTGTGTGTGTGTGTGTGTGTGTGTGTGTGTGTGAGAGATAGAGAGTGTGAGTGAGTGATACCGTTTGATTGCTCGACTGTTCCACAGAGAGAGAGAGAGAGAGTGTGTGTGTGTGTGTGTGTGTGTGTGAGTGAGAAAGCAACATAGTTTGATTTCTTGACCCTTCCACCGACCGACTGACCATGTGACCTAACCAACACACACACACACACACACACACACACACACTCTCTCTCTAATGCTTGTGGTGACTTTTTATATTCGTCATTATTAGGTCACAGTGCAGAGATCAGGGAGGAGTGTGTGTGAGGTGCGCTTGCTTTCATTTTCATTCATACTTTCAGATGTTGTGACTGCATACAGAAAACAGAGTGATAGGAGGCGATGTCACTTTGTAAAGAAACACTACATGCCAACAGACTGAACACGCATGTGAATGATCTCACCATCTCCACAAATTCATGTTTTTGTAATTTACACTGAGATGATAAAAGTCTCATTTAAAAAACTTGCACTTTAAAACATGTTACCTGAAGTTGTCATGTCGTGTAAATGAACGGTCATTACATATAAAAAAAGTTTTCTGTTTTTAGTTGAAAACGATGTCGTGTAAACGAGTTCTTGTTCTTCATTAGTTCTCATCTGTTCCCTGTTCTGTCGATCCTCCTGTGTATTTAAGGCTCTGTTCCTTCTCATCAGTGGCTTGTGTTTATGTTTAGTTGGAATATGTATGCTAGAATGTGTATCCTATCACTCTTTGTGCTAAAAGTGACACAACTCTTAGATATTTGTTACAGGCATCAGTGAGTGTGAGTGTGTGTGTGAGGTTGTATGAGAGAGAGAGAGAGAGAGTGTGTGTGTGTGTGTGTGTGTGTGTGTGTGTGTGTGTGTGTGTGTGTGTGTGTGTGTGTGTGTGTGTGTGTGTGTGTGTGTGTGTGTGTGTGTGTGTGTGTGTGTGTGTGTGTGTGTTTTGAATTTGAATTTATCGAAAGGATAACCCCTTGAGATGTTACATATCATTTTCGAGGGGGTCCCAATAAGACATACAAAAACTACAATACAAAATCCAGCATAAAGCAAATAAACAAACAAACATAAATCACTAAAAAGACAAACAGCTCACTCCCCTATTATTAGTTTTCAACTATATTAACTAAATTAGACCAACAGGGGCATGTACACACAAAAGGACATACATGTTAGTGCAAACATGAAAATCAAAATGTACCTGCACCCTGACAGACAACAGAAATACAAATAAATAAATCAAATAAACAGGATAATTGATAAGCGTGGTATATAAGCCTTGATTTAGAAACATGAGCAGGTTGTCTTCAGATGAGAAAATAGATAGTCCCGTAAATATGTGATTGAAAATGAACACATTTAAAAAGAAACTGGAACCAGTGATATTGCCTTCGGGATTTTGGTTGGAGCCGATCAAGGGTTTCATACAGCGTATAATGGTGGGTTCTGTAAGGACATCTCAAAACAAACCTACATAAACAATTATGAATGATATTTAGAGGTTTTAAATTGGTATCTGAAGTGTTTTGGTAAATAATGTCCGTATAGCAAATAAAAGGAAGATTAATCTTTTTCTAACTTGCAATGAAAAACAATGAATTGAGCGATAAAGAGAACACAAGCAACCACACGATTTGTTGATAATAAAACCAATGTGAGGTTTAAAGGAAAGTTCAGGGTCGAGCCAAAGACCAAGATGTTTAAATAGATCAACTTTAGTGAGGGGTGACCCGTCATCAAAACTAATATCTAAATCAAAGGAATGTGAGCGGTGGCATCTTTTAATAAACACCACACTGCAAGACTTCCTTTTATTGAGGACAAGATTGTTTTTGTAAAACCAATCTTGTACTGAGTTCAAATGTGACTGCAGAGAGAACTGAATGTATGAAATATCAGAGTGGGAAAAGTAAATAACAATGTCATCTGCATAAAGATGAATTAGAGGGGTGGTATATTGCCCCTTTTTACAGTATGTAAAATAGCCTGAGTCTCTGTTGTCCCCAGAGTGTGTATGTGAAGTTTTAGCTTAAAATACCCCACCACTTATTTTATTTTTTTTACAGCATGTAGAAATTGCCTCTTTTGAGGGTCAGTAAAAACTTGTTGTCTTGTGTGTCCCTTTAAATGCAAATGAGCTGCTGCTCCCGGCACAGAGGGCGGAGCTTCAAGAGGTTTTGTGTGTGTGTGTGTGTGTGTGTTTGTGTGTGTGTGTGTTGGCTCCGATTACCTCACGCAGACAAGCACTAAGATGTCAGAAACTGTTCTGCCTTTTATGTTTAAACTGGAGTGGGACAATGATGGAGAGACTCAAGAAGTGACAACATTTAGAAGCAACAGGGTGTTTCTGATTGGTTAGTTGATGAATGCATGTAGCTGATGTGGAGTTAAGTATCTTCAAGTGTTTGATTAGCATATTCTGTCATGATAATCTATAAATTGCTCGTCTGGGAACTCTTGTAAGATGCCTACAGAGTGACATGCTATTGCATTTGTGAGACTCCCGGGAAAAACGGGAGTGTTGACAGATTTCAGAACTTTGCTGATGTTGTTTATGCTCAAACAGCAACATTACACACTAGCTAAAGTTAGAAAAGTGAAATCATAATCAACCAGCCCTTTAAAGAGCGTGAGTAAGTTTTGGGAAGGTCATTAATAAAAGCAGAGAAGAGCAGAGGACCCAGTGTCGAGCCTTGAGGAACACCCTTATCAACAACCAAATAATCAGAATCTGAACCTTGAAAAGAAATATATTGGCGTATATTATGGAGATAGGAATTAAACCAGAGGAGAGAGTTTGGATCAAAGCCTACAGAATGTAATTTATCTAGCAGAAGGTAATGGTTCACCATGTTAAATGCTTTAGATAGATCAATGAAAATTGCACCAGTAAGTTGGCCTTCATCAAAGGAAGTAAACAAATCATTGGTAAATTTCATTAAGGCCGTAGCGGTGGAAAAGTTGGGTCTAAAACCTGACTGAGATGGGGATAAAAATATTAAACTGATTAACGTATTTTGATATTTGATTGAAAATGAGTTTCTCGAAAACCGTTGCAACAGTACAAATAATAGAAATTGGAAGGTAGTTCAGATCAGATGGGTCACCACTTTTGAAAAGTGGGGTAACCTTAGCACATTTCCATATGGAAGGTATTGGGCAAGTGGACAGAGACAAATTAAATAGGTCGGTAAGAGGATACATTTCAAATGTGAGAAGCAAGTTTAACAAATTTGACTTCCAAACCATCCGGGCCAGGCAAACTATGTTCTTTTAACTCACATATTGCATTAAATGTATCAGAAGGAGAGATTTTACTGAAAGAAAATGTCTGGTTCGAACAGCGGCTAGGTGAATGGGTGTCAGAGAAATTAATAGTGTGTGTGTGTGTGTGTGTGTGTTTGTGTGTGTGTGTGTGTGTGTGAGAATGACTTCAGCACAGATTTCTGTTCTGTCCTGTCAGTGGAGGAGCAGCAGGCGTCAGTGGATGGAAGTGCGTGTGTGTGTGTGTGTGTGTGTGTGTGTGTGTGTGTGTGTGAGAATGACTTCAGCACAGGTTTCTGTTCCGTCCTGTCAGTGGAGGAGCAGCAGGCATCAGTGGATGGACTTGCGTGTTTGTGTGTGTGTGTGTGTGTGTGTGTGTGTGTGTGTGTGTGTGTGTGTGTGTGTGTGTGTGTGTGTGTGAATGACTTCAGCACAGGTTTCTGTTCTTTCCTGTCAGTGGAGGAGCAGCAGGCGTCAGTGGATGGTCTGTCTGAGTGTGTGTTCATGCGTGTGCGTCACACGCGCGCGCGTGTGTGTGTGTATGACTTCAGCACAGGTTTCTGTTCTGTCCTGTCAGTGGATGAGCAGCAGGCATCAGTGAATGGACGTGCTTGCGTTTGTGTGTGTGTGTGTGGTTGTGAGAGAGAGAGAGAGAGAGAGAGAGAGAGAGAGAGAGAGAGAGAGAGAGAGAGACACTTGACTCAGGCTCTGGGATGGGATGGGACGGGGAAGCTGGAGAAAACTGACACAGTGTACTTTCCTAATAAATTAATCTGGTCTCAGTGTAACATGTTTCAGCCTATCCTAATCGAATCCTGTTACAGAAGACCACAGTCTATCCCACTCTTACATCCAGCTGAAGCTTTAGTTTAGGGCTGTGCGATATGGACAGAACAAAAAAAAGGCTATTAATAATCTTTCATTGTGCAAAAGTATTATGATGAAAGACTCCAATACAGAGCGGCACAAAAAATAATTAACAATGTGTTTTGTATTTTTGCAAAGGTAAAGCTCATATTATCTGAAGTGACAGATCCACTAATGAATAGACACAATGAGTGCAGATCTAAAACCTGAGCTTTCAGAGAGAATTAAGATGAGTGGTATAGCAGACGATTCCTTCAGGAAACAGCAGCTCTTTCCTCAGAATAAAGGTGGAGTTTGTTTGCATCCGTTCAGCAGAACTGCCAGAAAGATCAGGATACCTCAACAAATCAATCAAACTACAAATTACATTAAACTGGGATCATAGGAAAAAGCTTTTAAAGATCTTATTACACACTTCACCTTTATGAGGGCACTGAACTGCTCACGAATTCTCTGTATAAATTCACCGGCACAAAAGGAATAAACGTCGGGCCTGACCCGCCTCACTCCCAGTGCCAGACGTTCCTCTGATCTGGTCTTTATTGAGTTTAAGTGAAATGCTGCATCAGAGACGCCTTAATTCAGTCCCCTTACAAACAAACTTGAGCCAAGTATAATTTTGTTAAGTCTAAGTATATTTGGCCAATTCATGTACTTAAAGTCTCCCTGTGTTGAAAATCCAGCTTTAATGTTGTTTATATGTCTATGTGGTGTTTTAATATGTTTTAAGACAAACCATGTGTAAATTCATAAGTCGACAGCATTGCTGAGTATTTTCTCCTTTAAACTGCTGTTAAACAAACACAGTCTCAAAAACACGGTTTGAAATCGCTGGTGTTTCTGACGTCACAAACTACCTTGATTGTAACCAATCAGATCAATGTTTTATCGTCAACGAGTGGATCTCTGAGCTGAGTGAGTGAGTGGAGGCGGGGCTCATTTGCATATTCATTGAACTAAATGAGGCAAGGGTCTCGAGTTACATTCAGTGAAGAATTTTTGTCATTTTGGTGATCAAAGATGAGTTTTAAGGCATACAATTATTGACTACAGGGGGAATTTAAACAAAATTATACTTGGATTAAGTATACTGACAAGTCAAAGTATATTTGGCCAATTCATGCACTTTTGCTCAATATATGTCTCCTCAATCTTTTGATCAATATATGCTTAAATAAAAGTATCATCAAGTTTTCTTAGTATTGTACTGTAGTTGGGTTTAGTCTTTTGACAGGGTAGCATATTAACCCCTTAGCTGTCACCCCCCTTTTGATAATT